>NC_091999.1:63581797-63881797 GCF_044704955.1 Pristiophorus japonicus
TATCTACCGTCAACCCTTTAAGTATCATTCGCCACTCTATCCTCGCCAATTCACATGTCATACCATCGAAGTTACCTTTCTTTACGTTCAGGACCCTAGTCTCTGAATTAATTGTCTCACTCTCCATAGAAACGTTTAAAATTCTGACAGGGTTAGACAGGTTAGATGCAGGAAGAATGTTCCCAATGTTGGGGAAGTCCATAACCAGGGGACACAGTCTAAGGATAAGGGGGAAGCCATTTAGGACCGAGATGAGGAGGAATTTCTTCACCCAGAGAGTGGTGAACCTGTGGAATTCTCTACCACAGAAAGTTGTTGAGGCCAATTCACTTAATATATTCAAAAAGGAGTTAGATGAAGTCCTTACTACTAGGGTAATCAAGAGGTATGGTGAGAAAGCAGGTGGGGTACTGAAGTTGCATGTTCAGCCATGAACTCATTGAATGGCGGTGCAGGCTAGAAGGGCAGAATGGCCTACTCCTGCACCTATTTTCTATGTTTCTATGTTTCTATACTGCGATTCCTGCTCTGACTAGCACGTGGCACTGGCAGCAATCCTGAGATTAATGCCTCTGTCGATGTCTCTGCCTGTCTGTCTCTCTGTGCCTGTCTCTGTTAGTCCCTGTCTCTAACCTGCTAGGGTATTTCCCTCATTTTCTATTTTTCTCTCTCTGTCTCTCTCTCTATCTGTCTCTCTCTTTGTATCTCTCTTTCTCGTTGTCTTCATCTCTGTCTTTCTATCACTCTTTGCCGCTCTCTTTATGGAGCACACACATATCTCTGTATATGTATGTGTTTGAGTCTTTGTCTCACTTAGACTTACCTTCCGTCGCAGTCTCACACTTTCTCTCTCTCTGTGTTACTCTCTCGCTGACTGTCTCTCCCTGTTTGTCTGATTGTCCCTGTCTGTCAATATGTCTATCTCTTTCTCACGGTGTCCAGTTCTGTGCACAGCTCGATTGCTGCTGTGATAGACTGCATAACCATCAGTTCTTCATTAGTATAGTGGTAAGTATCCCAGCCTATCACAAGAGAGACCGCGATTCAATTCCCCGATGGGGAGAAAGCATTTTGAAAAAGTAGAATTTTACTTCAGTTCCTTGGGAAAGATACATATTAACAAGTTCCGGAGCAACATAGAGGAGTAAAAATACAGCAAGAGAAGATTGTCTATTTCAGATTTTTCACAAATAGAGACTTTTTCGGAACTCTGTGGCCTTCTGCTGCAGAGAGCTGAATGCTTGAGTTTTAATCTGAGTAACATTTAAAGCGGCAGAGAGCCAGTCGTCGTGGCCCAATGTTCACGATGATGGACTAGAGATCCATTGGGATTCCCCCGCATAGGTTCCATCCTACTGACGACGGTTCTCAGCCCTTTCCATTGCACAATTTAACCGGGTGTCTGCAAAACTGATTGTGAGATAGGTGGAATAATGTCCCACACATTTCAACACTGACATTTTTTTCTCATTGTCATTAATCTGCAATATTCACAATACACACGGATAGAAAAACGCAAAAATCAGCCAAAGTAACGACAGTGATTCAGCCTGTCTATCCCTCTTTTGTCTAAGCCACTCTGTGCATGTCCGTTGGTGTGTGCATATTTTTGGTTGTGCATGCATGTGCCTCTGTGTCTGTTTATCTCTATGTATGTCTCTGTGTATGGGCAACTGTCTGTGGAAATCATCACCATGAATTTGGTATGTCCTGGAACTTTTTAAACAAGACTTGGGGAAAATAATACGGTTGTGAACTTTGGTATCAACGTTGGTTCAGTGCATTCTCGAATGAATCAGGAGGTTGTGTGTGTAAGTCCCACTCCTGAGACTTGAGCATATAATCTTGGCTGACACTCAAGTGCAGTACTTGGGGAATTTTGCAATGTTGAAGCTGTTGACTTTCGGATGAAATGTTAAATTGAAGCTCCGGCTGCACCCTCGGGTGGATGTGAAAGTTCCCAGAGCATTACTCGAAAAAGAATAGGAGAGTTGCCCCCGTCTCAATATTACAATAAATATTCGAAAATGCTCACTGATTGGTTAAGGCGTTGGACGTAAAATCCAATGGGTTTATACCTGTGTGAGTTCGAACCCAACTCCTGGTAAATGTCTAAATTCAAACCGATTTCCTCCCATCCTGCTCAGTTATACCCGAATGTATTCTGTTGAATTTGCACTTGTCGATAACTTTGTAACATTCATAACTGACAAAGAAATGGGATTGTGCAATGTATCTGTTCCTCTCACGCTCTGTCTTTGGAGAGCTCTTTATGTGTTTGAGTCTCACTCACTCTCTCTGAGAAATTACAAGTTAATTTAGGGAGCTGGGAGCTAAATTTAAAAAATAGCAACTCAAAGATAGTAATCTCAGGATGGCTGCCAGTGTCACCTGCTAGTCAGAGTAGGAATCACAGGATAGCTCAGATGAATGTGTGGTGCAGAACGAAGGGATTAAATTTCCTGGGACAATAGAACCTGTTCTGGGGGAGGTGGGACCAGTACAAACCAGACGGTCTGCACCTGGGCAGAACCAATGTCCACTGGGGAGAGTTTGCTCGTGCATTTGGGGAGGGGTTGAACTAATAGGGCAGGGGGGTGGGAACCTATGCATGGAGACAGAGGGAAGTAAAATGGGGGCAGAATAGAAAGAAGCAAAGTAAAGGTGGAGGGCAGAGAAACCCAAGGCAAAAATCAAAAAGGGCCACATTACAGCTAAATTCTAAACGGACAAGGTGTATTTAAATAACAAGCCTGAAGGCTCTGTGCCTCAATGCGAGGAGTATTCTTAATAAGGTGGACAAATTAACTGCACAGGCAGCAATTAATGAATGTGATGTAATTGGCATCACGGAGACATGGCTCCAGGGTGATTAAGGCTGGGAATTCAACATTCAGGAAGGATAGACAGAAAGGAAAAGGAGGTGGGGTGGCATTGTTGGTTAAAGAGGAAATTAACGCAATATTAAGGAAGGACATTCGCGTGGATTCTGTGTGGGTGGAGCTGCGGAATATCAAAGAGAAGAAAACGCTAGTGGGAGTTGTGCACCACCAAATAATAGTATTGAGTTTGGGGACAGCATCAAACAAGAAAGTAGGGATGTGTGCAATAAATGTACAGCAGTTATCATGGGCGACGTTAATCTACATATCGATTGGGCTAACCAAACTGGTCACAATACGGTGGAGGACGATTTGCTGGACTGTATTAGGGTTGGTTTTCTTGACCAATATGTCGAGGAACCATCTAGAGGGCTGGCCATCCTTGACTGGTTGATGTGTAATGAGAAAGGACTAATTAGCAATCTTGTTGTGCGAGGCCCCTTGGGGAAGAGTAACCATAATAAGGTCAAATTCTTTATTAAGTTGGAGAGTGACATAGTTAATTCTGAGACTGGGGTTCTGAACTTAAGGAAAGGTAACTTCGATGGTATGAGACATGAATTGGCTAGAATAGACTGGGAAATGAGACTTAAATGGTAGACGGCAGATAGTCAATGGCAAACATTTAAAGATCTCATGGATGACCTTCAATAATTGTACATCCCTGTCTGGAGTAAAAATAAAACGGGGAAGGTGGCTCAACCGTGGCTAACAAGGGAAATTAAGGATAGCGTTAAATCCAAGGAAGAGGCATATAAATAGGTCAGAGAAAGCATCAACCTGAGAACGGTGACAAATTTAGAATTCAGCAGTGGAGGACAAAGCGTTTAATTAGGAGGAGGGAAATAGAATATGAGAGGAAGCTTGCTGGGAACATAAAAACTTCTATAGATATGTGAAGAGAATAAGATTAGTGAAGGCAAACGTAGGTCCCTTGCAGTCAGATTCAGGTGAATTTATAATGGGGAACAAAGAAATGGTAGATCAGTTGAACAAATACTTCGGTTCTGCGTTCACGAAGGAAGATATGCATAACCTTCTGGAAATAGTCCGTGATGAAGGGGCGAGTGAGAAGGAGGAACTGTGGGAAATTGTGTTAGGGAAATTTATGGGACTAAAGGCCGATAAATCCCCGGGGCCTGATAATCTGCATCCCAGAGTAGTTAAGGAAGTGGCCCTAGAAATAATGGATGCATTGGTGATCATTTTCCAAATGTCCATTGACTCTAGATCAGTTCGTATGGACTGGAGGGTAGCTATTGTAACACCACATTTTGAAAAAGGAGGGAGAGAGAAAACGGGTAATTATAGACCGGTTAGCCTGACATCAGTGGCGGGGAAAATGTTGGAATCGATTATTAAAGATTAAATTTGGAAAGCAATGACAGGATCGGTCCAAGTTAGCTTGGATTTATGAAAGGGAAATCATACTTGACAAATCTTCCAGAACTTTGTGAGGATGTAACTAATAGAGTGGACAAGGGAGAACCAGTGGATGTGGTGTAGTGGGACTTTCAACACGCTTTTGACAAGATCCCACACAAGAGGTTGATGTGCAAAATTAAAGCACATGTTATTGGGGGTAATGTATTGACGTGGCTGGAGAACTGGTTGGCAGACAGGAAGCAGAGAGTCGGGATAAACGGTTCCTTTTCACAATGGCAGGCAGTGACGAGTTGGGTGCCGCAGGGCTCAGTGCTGGGACCCCAGCAATTTATAATATACATCAATGATTTAGATGAAGGAATATGTATAATATCTCCAAGCTTGAAGATAACATTATGCTGGATGGCGGTGTGAAATGTGAGGAGGATGCTAAGAGGCTGCAGGGTGACTTGGACAGGTTAGCTGAGTGGGCACTTGCATGGCAGATGTAGTGCAATGTGGAAAATGTGAGGTTGTCCACTTTGGCGGCAAAAACACAAAGGCAGAATATTATCTGAATGGCGGCAGATTAGGAAAAGGGGAGGTGCAACGAGACCTGGGTATCATGGCAGATTAGGAAAAGGGGAAGTGCAACGAGACCTGGGTATCAGTCATTGAAGGTTTGCATGCAGGTGCAGCAGACAGGAAGAAGGCAAATAACATGTTGGGCGCATATCTTGGCGATTTGAATATAGGAGCAGGGCGGTCTTGCTGCAGCTGTACAGGACCTTAGTGAGGCCGCACCTGGAATACTGTGTTCAGTTTTCTTCTCCTAATCTGAGGAAGGACCTTCTTGCTATTGAGGGAGTGCAGCGAAGGTTCACCAGACTGATTTCAGGAATGGCAGGTCTGACATACGTGCAGAGATAGGAACGGCTGGGCCTGTATTCACTGGAGTTTAGAAGAATGAGAGGAGACCTCAGAAACATATACAATTCTGACGGGACTGTAGAGGTTACATGCAGGAAGAATGCTCTCGATGTTGGGGGAGTCCAAAACCAGTGGCCACAGTCAAAGGACAAGGGGTAAGCCATTTAGGACCGAGATGAGGAGAAACTTCTTCACTCAGAGAGTTCTTAACCTGTGGAATTCGCTTCCGCCGAGCGTTGTTGATGCCACTTCATTAGATATATTCAAGAGCGTGTAGGATATGGCCCTTAAGGTAAAGGGATCAAGGGATATGGAGCGAAAGCAGGAAAGGGGTACTGAGGTGAATGATCAACCATGATCTTATTGAATATTGGTGCAGGCTCGAAGGGGCGAATGGCCTATTCCTGCAACCTTTTTCTATGTTTCTATGTTTCAGGGTGCATACATCTAATGGCCCAGTGAGCTGTGCCATTCCTTTCAAGTGGGTGCTATTTATTGAATCTGTAACTCACCCGGTTTGCATCTGATCCATATTGTTTCTCACCTGACCAATCATCCATCTCCCATAGGCATGGCATGTGTCTCTTTTCCTCTCCTCGGCATCGTCCTCTCAATTCCTGCTTATTTTGCTCGTTAATTGTTCGTGCATGGCCTTCCAATAGGGATACATGCTCTGGCATTTTTTGGGATGTTTTAGATCCTAACTCTAAAGATTCTATCCCAATCCTGGCCTGTTTCAAGATTAGTACCTCTGCTGTTCCCCTCAAACTATCTACACCCACCTGGATCGCCTGTATATCTGGTGCATGTACTCGAGACGTCCATGGACAGTTAATACATCATTTGCTATAGATCTCCTCTGTCTTCCTTCTTTGTGTCTCAGCTGCCTGTGTTATTCCCTTGCTCCTGATGTGTCACCAGCTATTCTCAGGATTGATTCTAGCAAACGTGTTTGCAATGATTTAGTCTTGTGGCTAATTTTTTCTGGCAGGTATAGGGCTGATAATTTATGCTCACAGGTTACATTTCATGCTGCACATTGTCAAATAACAACATTACTTCTGTTCCAGGTTTAACCACCACGCAATTTCCCAAGGTTAATTCCTCTGGTTTACAATATTCAGGTAAACATTTTTACACACTTGTCTTGGGGCTTCGAGACAAACGCTCCTGACACTTAGATGACGCCCCCTAGGGGCTGCTTTACGTAGTTGTTGTACCCTCCGGTGTGGGTAATTGCTTCTGGGCCCCTCGGGGCGGCCTTGTAGCTTGTCCTTGTAGAATCGGAGGACGGTGGTGATCACGTTTATATTCTGTTGATAATACACATCCTGGATATTCCAGGTTTTTAGTTAGTCTTAAAATTTCCATTTCAACCGGACTTTCCTTTCACTAGCCTATTGGTTCTGCAATTGCTGCGGTTAGGTACAAAATTCCTGCAATAGCTCAAGAACCCCACTATCTTACACACCCCTCAGATTGGTTTTAGTCGGGGCATAATCCTAATGTCCTCCTTCCTGTCATTGGACATGGTCCTAATTCCTTGGGATATTTCGTGTCCCAGGTACTGTACCACAGCTTGTCCGATTTGTTTGGGGGGGGATTCATTTTAAATCCTGCTTTCCATTATCTCAAAAGTATTTTCCATAACTAGAACAGAGTCTAGCACGTAGGCTTTGATAACTGCTTTCCGTTATCTCAAATGTTCGAGTTTCAAAGCCTTTACGTCTCACTTTCTGTGGTTCTTCAATCACCATATCTGAAGTCACAAGTTCAACTTATATTTTCCTTTCTTCTAAACTGCTCAATCCTGCCGTTTTAACATTTAATTTTTTTCAAAATTCCTTTACACTTTCGCAGATAGCTCTCCGCTTGCCCTGGAGTTTGACCTGATCCATGAAGTTATTTATATATTGTTTCCAAACATTATAGTGTTATTTTTTTTTAAGAGATCAGATTTAAATTTTTATTTTAAATGTATCTCATTTTGTTTTGTATGTTCTTAAACAGTGGTACTTGAAATCTTCACAACAAAATTAACTCTTCACTGCTTCCATCCTAATTTCTGCTCCCCTTTTTTAGTATTTGTATTTATTGTTGGATTATGAAATATCAAACATGGTGATACTTTTTTTTAATCGGACTTATCATTTAAGCTTATAGTGATTCACAGATCACAGAATGCAAAGTACTTGTTTTATAATTATGTGCCTAACTTCTGTTTTAGAAGCTGAACATCAAAAACTCTAATCTTTTGCGCTGTAACTTCAATTTTGTGATAAATTATCTCATAAATTGCATCTTTTTAAGCTTCAGCTTCTGACGCAGTATGTTTACTTTTATTAAAAGGCTTCCAAACCCAAGATTTTCCAATACAACCAAAATGTTTATCAAGGAGAATCACCTGAAATATCTCAAAATCCCAATTCAAATATTGTATTGCCTATCTTTTATTTAAAAATATTTTTACTGAGCTAGAAGCTTTCGCATCAAGATTTTTCACAAAGGAATATGGGGGCGTAGTTCCCCAGCCCGCAGCCTCGAGACACCCATGCAGGCTCCTTTTTTTAAGGCATTACAATTTCCCTTCTCCGTTCTTTATCTCATTCCTAGACTAAATGTATTGTCTTTCAAACAAATGTAATCAATGATCACATATTTTCTTTTGACAAGTGAGCGCGTCAAAAAAGTTTTTTAAAAACCAACTGGACCACGAATCTTTTATCTTTTGCTCAACAAACCTATCCTTTGTGCATTTCCTAGCTCCATAACATATCATCTGAATAAATCCACACCTGGGTTTCTAAATTAAAATGTAATTGAATTCTAGGTTCACACTTTCTTAAAACTTCCCTCATACTGGACAACACTGCAAAGGGTTAAAAAAAATTTTTACTCTGTCTGAAAAAGTGGGTGTGGCCAAAACAACAGACAGCTCCACCACTTTCTGAAGCAGGCTTTCTGACACCTGAAAAATTCATTAATTCCCACCTCAAATATTCCGCAGTCAAAAATCACACAAGCACTTTCATTCAAAGATAGACATTAACAAGAGTCTCTCTTCATTCAACAAAGCTTATTGTTTGGCCCGCTCTATTTTTGATCCATACTTCACTTAAGATAGTCACTAACAGTTTTTGTTGTGGACTTCCGAAAAATATCTACTAAGCAAGCCTTCTGGCTCCCAATCAATCCTTTATTTTCCTCGGCTCCTAATCATAACCCTGTTAGTGGGGGATACAAATGTGGGTCAAATTCTTCTGTCCATTCCCTTCTGTCATCTATATCTATTTTTATACTTACATCCTTTTGTTTTTCACTTTCTCTGCCCATCTCACCTGTGGTTATCTTTCTATTCTTCATTCCTTCTGTTAAAAATGATCTTTTTCCCTTCATCATATCCTGCCTTAACCATCTTTTAACCTTTTCAGATTTATCTCTCAGAAACTCTTCTGGTAGTTTATACCTCAGCCCTCCAAGGGCCTTGGCAGATTCCTTTCCCATTTCTAACACCGGGGCTTTTTCCCCAGTTCCTGTTTTACCATCTTTACTTAAGCGGAACTATTTACACCAAGGCTTTTTACCTGGTGCTGTTTTTCCGCCTTTACTTATGCGGAACTATTTACACCGAGGCTTTTCCCCCGATATCCCGTATATGTATTTATTCGACCGACATTTACAGTATTTACTTACAGTGTCCTGACGCGCCCCTCAATTGGAATTACTGGTTGCATGGACTCTACCTCAGATTCGTTGGATCTGGTTACTTTTGGACGAGAATTTCTCAAGGTAATTCTCTACTCACTCGTTGTTAGGTTGCTTGGGCTTTTTGAGTCTATTCTGCTTGTCCAGTAGATCCTGCTGACTGCGCCAAGTTGTTAGATTTAACTTCAAACCACCACTCGGAGTCCCTTAGCCTTAAAGTAAATGCAATTTTTATTAATAAAATATACAAGCCGGCAGGGGAGCTATCCTTGAAGGAATGCTCAGAGAAACTGCCAGAGACATCTTATTTTATACAGTTTCAGATTTATAGCCTTACGTAATTACGCAAGTTGCAATTAAAACGTGCTGATTGATTAATACATGATTATCTGGTCGGTTGCTTCCTCTAATCTGGCCTCTATATGTTTAATTGGTAATTCAGGATACATGTTGTTCTGATTCTTTTTATTTAACTTGTATCTTGTATAGAATTCAAATTCTATGTTATCTGTGTCTGTGCCCAGCTCCCAAGGCCTTTGGTCTATGAATTGGACATCTGCCCCTCTGCAGAAGGCATCTCACACATGCTTCCCACAGGCTGTGGGATCCATTTAAAAATTATTTTAACTGCATTTTAAAACATCCCAATTATTATTATTAATTGTAATTACGATTTGTGATCTGCCCTTTCAGTCTATTATGGGGTATCTTATTGAAGGCCTTTGAAAATCTAGATAAATTACATCTACTACATTACGTTAGTTTACGCTATCTGTTACTTCTTCGAAAAATTCAAAGAATTTGGTCAATTCAAGACTTTCCCTTTTATAATCCATGCTGACTATTCATGTTTGGTTTCTCATCATCTTCCACTTTCTCCTTTAGTAGGGAATCCATTATTTTTCCTCCCAACGATGTTAAGTTGACTGGACTATAGATCCTCAGACACGTTGTACCTCACTTCTTAAAAATAGGTATTACATTAGCTGTCTGCCAATCCTCCGGCACTGCATCTTATTCTAACGAAGTATTAAATATGTTTATTAATGGCTCTGCTATCTCTTCCCTCGATGTAATTCGTCCAAAGTCGATATTTTATCTATTTTCGGTTTGATTAGTTTATATAATATTTTCCTCCTGTTATTTTAAATGCAGTTATTTCATTTCTAATATCATCCGATGTCATGTCCACCTGTGTTGTCTCCCTGATAAATACTGATGCAAAGTAATTGTTTAATATTTCTACCTAACTCTGCCTGTGGACAACTTTCTGAGCCACGTACCTTGGTATGTATTGTGGATGTCCTCCACGCATTCTTTATCCTTATCGTTAAAGGTAATGAGTATTTCGTACCTGTTGGACAGGAGCATTGTCTCATTCTCAGTCTCTTCTTATTTCTCGCTTCATGGCACCCAATCAGCCACGGACTTTCCTGAACCTGCGCTTTTGTGTGGGATGTGACTGTTTTCTGGATTAAATCACTTATCCTCTGTGTTTCAGAGTGTGTCGAACTCGCACTCCAGCCCAATTACCCTGAGCCAGAGAGAATAAAGCAGAGACATTTGCTGCAGATGTGGGAATGTGGGACAGATTTGATGTCCACAAACTCACACACACTGCAGTCTTGACTCATTGCCTACCCTGCCATCTTTAGTTATTTTTTATAAATTTATTTGCTTATTTACACACTGAATTAATTTAACCACTTAATTTTTATTCAAATGTTTTTTTTATAATGATATTAATTAATTAGTAATTATAGCTAAATTATTAATTTAATAAAGTATTGTTATTGCTCCCAGGTCTTAGTTTAGACCAAGCTTCGAGAAAAAAGGTAATACTCACCAAACATTCATCTACCTGCTGTGTTTTGGAGGCCAAAGCAGCACCTCTTCAACCACTGTTATCATACCAACTTTCACCAAATTCCGTTTAATATCACTGTGCAGAACACACTGTGAATCGGCAGTTAGTGTTTAGTTTTTCCCTTTGGAGCCACACACAAGTTACAAGTACTGTCTCAGCTCCATGCCCATTGCTCGCAATAATTTGCACATATTTAAGACTAACAGTTACAGCTGACTGATAGTTAACTACCACTAACAGGCGGTTTCTGCTAACTTCTGTTTTTAAAGTTCTAAGTTCAATTCAACAGGTTAAACTAAATTTCCCTTCTTACAGGTAATACTCAGCCAGACTCACCCCAGACTTACCATTGAATCTCACTTTCTCTAAGTTCCCAAGTTTACCACTCTCTTTGTGCACTCCGTGATGATAGAGTAAACTACTGCATTCTCTGCTGGGCTGAAAGGGTCGGGGTGGGCAAGGTCGCTCTGTAAATTTGCAGTCCACAGGCAGACGGGCTGCTAACTCCCAGCAACCCCAGGGAAACCTCAGGGGAACCGCCTCAGACCAGTTTGCAGCCGCGAGCATCGAATTACCTATTTCTGTGCTGCAGACATTAAGTAACTCTATGTAAGGTGATGGGTGAAGGAGAAGGGATGTCTGAAATGCGATTCTGGATCAACCACAGACCAGGGCTTGGTCAGAAGGGCAGGTCTGTGATGTCACAATACTCAGACACAGTATCATGCGAGTTTCCCCGCTTTATGACATCACACATACTGCAATACCTAGCAACAAAGCTCGTTACCACCCTCCCTGAACACTGCATATTATGGCCTATGTTCAGCTCGGAGATTTTACAGAGAGTGAGGAGGAGCTGAGTTTAATGTGTCGAGTGTGTGCGGGGAACACTTCATCCTGCAGATCACCGCATTTTTCAGGCAAACTTACAAAGGAACGTTATAGTGGTGAATGTCACTGGGATATACTCCATCTGCAGGAGACCATTTAATCCCAAAGGTAGATTATCTGAAACAAGGATACGTCGCTGTCTCCGGGCGCTGGGGCTGCTCAGGTTAAACCCCACTGGGAGAAAAACACAAGGAGCCTGTAAAAGGATGAAAGCACTGACCTTTGAGCCTTTGAAACCATCCCTCCCTGGCTGTTGTTTGCTCCCAGGCCATTTCACCCCAGCTTTCCCTGGGAATGCTGGGGACTGAGCGGCCCACCCGAGGACTGTGCAGTAACAGAGCCACCTTCCCCACGCCTCTCCCTTTGGGTAAACACATCCGACACGAGCCTGGCGGTCGGGAGCATTATAAACCCGTCCCAGGCCACAGCAGACGTCTTAGCGGGGATAAAACCTGCAGGAGTCCAGCGGGACTGATCTCCGTGGACTTCCCCACCTCTATCATTTTTGTTAGTCGCTGACTCCGCGCGGATTAAAGATGAAAACAGGCCTCACTGTGTGTGTATCACAGAGATGAGCGGATTGGGCAGAACACCCGCCCAACACATTGTGTGATTCTTATTATTTAATGTATTTATCAAGTAGAGTAAAGGGATATTTCACCACATTCTTCAACTCCTCTCTGAATTTCGTCTGGGTCACGGCATAAATAAATGTATTGGTGCAGCAACTCAGGAGCTGAAGCATAAATCCCATTTCCTGTACATATTCAGGTAGATATACAGGAATAAAGTTTAACGAATACAATCGTTGAACCACAGAATAAAACAAAAACACTGCCCATAACAGGATAAAATTGCCGGATATAACAAACAGTAAAATGATGGATTTCCTTCGCTTCTCCATCTCTGGATCACTGGGAGCCTCCCCACCGCTGTGGGCCCGGAGTCTCCTGCGGGCTCTGCTCGACACTAAAACGTGTCTGACAGTTAAAGCATTGAGCAGAAGGATCAGAACAAATGGAATAAACGGTGTTATAATATAATGAAGGAATTCAATTACTGCCCATGATAGTGACTCAGAGACTTCCGATCTAACAATACAAAACCAGGGACTATTGAAAATATGATACACACCTCCATACATAAAGTACCAGAAAGTGTTCTTTACACAGAACAGCACACTCAATATTCCCACAGCCACAGTCGCCGTTTTTTCGGTGCAATATTTGGTTTTGAGCTTCTGACAACAAATGGCTATACATCGATCAAAGGTAAAAGCAACTGTGAACCAGACGGAACAGTCTGTGACTGTGTAAAGCAGGATGGCATGGATATTACACACTTTAATCTTCCACATGAACTCAAACACGGTTGAATAATGAATAGGAATCTGCCTGGATATCAGGTCGAGGATAACGACCAGTAGATCTGCCGCTGCCATTGCCACCAGGTAACGGCTGACACACTTGGAGAGGCCGCACCTTCCTCGAGACAGGATCATTATCGTCACTAAGTTCACTGCAAGAAAGAGAAAAACAGGGAATTTAAATTGCAGATTGAGAGCAACAACAGCTGTCTCAAAGAATTATGTGTGAAATGAGTCAGGATTAAGTGAACCAGCTAATGGGACTTGTGGTGTTTGGGTCAGGACTGATGAAATCATCGGATGGGACGTCTGCTGTTTAGGACAGGACTGATTACACCAGCGGATGGGACGTGTGGTGTTTGGCATAGGTATTGAAAGAACCAATATATGAGATGTGTGGGTGTTGGGTCAGGGACTGAATGTACCAATGGATGGGATGTGTGGGTGTTGGCTCTGGACTGAATGTACCAGTGGATGGGATGTTTGGGTGTTGTGACAGGGAGTGAGTGAAGCGGTGGATGTGATGTGTGGGTGCTGGGTCATGACTGAAATAATTAATGTTTTGGACTTTTGCCAGGTGGGTGAAGCTCCGAATGAGACTAATATATAACGCCATATCCAAGTCAGAGGGAGCAATAATTCAGCACAAGAAGCTGCGAGTTTGTGAATAACCTGTGTCCATTGAGGGGAATAGAGTCATTGTCCAGGGATGGGAATGTAGTATGAGGACAGCGAGGGAAATGGAATCTGTGTCCAGGGAGGAGAATGGAGTTGTGGGCCAAGGGAGGGAATGGAGTCTGTGGCCAAGAAAAGGAATGGCGTCTTTGACAATGGGGGGAATGGAGTATGTGGCCAGGGAGAGGAATCGATTCATTGTCCAGGAAGGGGAATCGAATCTGTGTACATGGAGGGGAATGGAGTCTGTGGCCAAGGTGGGGAATGAAATCTGTGGCTAGAGAGGGGAATGGAGTCTTTGGCGAGGTTACTGCAGTTGTGTCGAAGGCTGAAGAAGGTGAATTGAATTGTATTATGTGTCGAAATCTGAACCTTTCCAACCATTGTATTGAAAGTACACTTTGTAAGTGGCTTAAGCTGACTTTCCCACAATATTGCAAATAATCTTTAAAGAAGGGACTTTCGCTTTACAATAGACTGATGATGACCCATGTTTTAAAATGTCACAGACGATTTTCGAACGTGTCTGTTTACAGCTGGAACCGTGTCAACCAGCTGCCTTTCACCTGGTGTGAGAAAGTTACAGACTTCCAGTTGACAGAGAGAATTGGAGACTGGAAATATCAAAATATTTCACAATATAGTGCTCCATTTTGAATAATTGCTATCTTGCGGCCCACACCGAGATCTCCTGAACTGTGGCTGAACAAGGGAAATAAATCAATTCAAACAGAACTGAATAAACATTTTACTGGAAGACGTATTGCAGTTTTACCCCTGGCCTGACCATTTGGAATTAGTGACTGTGAGGCAGAGCGGGAGGCAGTGGAAATTACGACAACTGTCTGTAGCTGAATCATTAGTGAATAATGTGTCATATCTCAGTGTATTTGTGAAGGATCTCTCAACGCTGATTTCCACAGATCAGTGTAATTTACAATAACCAGCGGTACTTAAAACACTTGTTACCTCTGAACACATATTTATTATCCAACACTGGGCATCAGTGCAGAAAGCTTACTGCAAGCTGTTCAATAATATAATCGTTTACTAACATATCTTATGTCAATAACATCAAATTTCTGTCAAATCCTGTAAACCACAATCACTGGAAGCAAGTTGTGGAAACAACACACTATTTATTGAACTGGGAGCAGTGAGTCAGCAAATGATCAAACATTTCATGACAGAAACTTCTGTGCATTGCCAGACACAGAATAAGAGATTTAATTTGTGAAAACAACATACTGTTCATTGAACTGGGATCAGCGAATCAGCAAATTATCAAACATTACATGACAGAAACTTCCGTGCATTGCCTGACACAGAACAAGAGGTTTAAATTGTGAAAACAACATACTGTTCATTGAAATGGGAGCAGCGAATTAGCGAATGATCAAGCATTACATGACAGAAACCTTTTTGCATTGCCAGGCACAGAACAAGAGGTTTAAATTGAATACAATTAATAAGTAGAACTAAAAGATAAGGACAAACAATACAGAGAAACATGGGTTACATAATTAATTGCAGATGAAGGACTCACCAGGAACACCAACAGCAGCGAGGAACGGGTAATAAATACGTTCTACATTGAAAAATGCCCACAAGATCCTCAGCTCAGTTGGAATCTCCCAGAACATGATTTGACTTTCTGTGAGCTCCAATAAGCACTGTTAATTTTTGACAACAACTTCAGTCAAACGTTGCTGTACAGACTGAAAAAGAAATCCTTATTTATAGCCTGAGTGAACTCTCCAGTGAGACAATTAAACTGCACACTGACGGATATTAATCACAGTCACTGAATAAACAAGTTGTCCAAACCTTTTCTTTGCATCAGTTTGAATTGCAAAATATCTTAAAAGCAACGTGACTTTCAAATCAAATAACTTTATCCAAAACCAAGCATTATTGGTAAAAACAGAAATAGTTAAGTCCACAGAATCAGCGCATGCATGTGAAGGGAGCAGCTTTCATTTAGGGAATTTCTATTATTACTGAGATGTAAAATAACTCTGTAATTTCAGATTTTCAATTCACTTCTCGGGGTAACACAAGTGAAATAAAACAAATGGAAGGACAGATTTCTTAGTAAAGGTCAGTAACATACATGGGGACTGACAGTACAGTGTTAAGTAAGGATACATGGGCACTGATAATACAATGGTCAGTAAAGCTATATGACGACTGATCACACAATGGTCAGTAAGGATACATGAGTACTGATAATACAATGGTCAGTAAGGATACATGGGGACTGATAATACAATAGTCAGTAAGGGTACATGGTGGCTGTTAATGTAATGGTGAGTAAGGATACATGAACACTGATAATACATTGGTCAATAAGGATATATGGGGACAGATAATACAATGGTCAGTAAGGGTACATGGGGACAGATAATACAATGGTCAGTAAGGGGACATGGGCAGATAATACAGTGGTCAGTAAGGTTACATGGGGACAGATAACATATTGGTCAGTAAGGATAAGTGCGTGCTGTTAATACAATGGTCAGTAAGGATTTATGGCGACCGATGCCATACTGACAGTCACAGGCCATCCTATGGTTTATTTTTCTCATACAGGGAATGGAGAGACTGGAGGTGAGGAATGGAGATGAGAGGAACAGAGAGATAAGGAGGGGAGAAGAGAGAGGACAGGAGGCGGGAGGGGAGTAGACGAGAGGAGATGAGTGTGGAGGAGAGGAGAGGAGGGGAGTAGGAGAGCAGAGGTGAGGTGAGGAGATGAGTGGAGTGGAGAAGACAGCAGATCAGAGTAGAGGATAGGAGGTGAGAGGAGAGGGTGGGAGGAGGAAAGAGAGAAGATGAGTAGGAAGGAGAGGAGAGGTAAGTGGAGAATAGGATAGATGAGAGAGGAAGTAGAGAGGAGGGCGGAAGAGAGCAGAGACGAGTAGAGGAACGGAGAGGAGAGTTGATAAGAGGAAGGAGAGGACAAGAGAGGAGAAAAGAGAGGAGAGGAGAAGATAGGAGAGGGGAAGAGAGGAGAGGAGGGGAATTAAAATGATAGTGTAGGGGAGATGGCAGGAGAGGAAAGTGAAATAGAGGTGGGGAGAAGGTAGGGGAGGGGAGAGGGATGAGAGGAAAGGAGAGGGGAGTGGAGATGAGAGTGTAGGGGAGATGGTAGGAGAGCAGAGTGGAGTAGAGGTGAGGAGAAGGTAGGAGAGAGAAGAGAGATGAGAGGAGCGTGGAGTGGAGGAGAGGAGCAGAGCGGAGAAGGGAGGAATGGAGAGAAGTGCAGAGTGGAGAGAGGATGCGAGGGAAGGAGAGTAGAGCAGAGGAGAGGGAAAAGGTGGCGGGAGAGCAGAGGAAAGACCATCAGAGGAGAGGAGAGGAAGAGAGTGGGGAGAGCAGGGGCGAGAAGAGATGCAAAGGGAGGGGAGGGGTTCGGAGAAGAGAGGGGAAGTGGAGAGGAGAGTGGAGGAGAGCAGAGCTGTGGAGAGTCGAGCAACGGAGAGGAGAGTAGAGGAAATGAGAGGAGAAAAGAGAAAATAAGAAAGCAGATTGGAGTGAGGTGGTTAGTAGATTAGAGGAGAGGAGAGGACAAGACAGGGGACAAGAGAGGAGAGTAGAAGAGAGGGCAGGAGAGGATAGAAGAGTGGGTAGAGGAGAGGTGAGTAGAGGTGAATGGAAAAGAGAGGTGGTGAAGTTAGAGCAGAGAAGAGGAGGGAGAGGATAGGGAATGGGAGGAGGAGATGAAAAGAGGGTAGAGGAAAGGAGAGAAGAGTGGAGGAGAGGGTAGAAGAGGAGGAGCGGAGTGGAGAAGAAAGGAGTGGAGAGGGTAGTGGAGAGCAGAGGGAAAGAATGGAGCGGGAAGGAGAAGAGAGGGGAGAACATCAGAGGACACAAGTGAGGAGAGGAGTTGAAATGAAAGGGGAGAAGAGGTGAGGAGGAGGCGTGAGGAGAAGAGGGGAAAATTTAGGGGAGAGGATTCGAGATGATTGGAGTGGAGAAGAGTGGAGAAGAGAGAGTACAGTGGAGAGAGAAACGTCTTAAAAACAGGGGAGAGAAGAGGAGAGGATAGAAACATAGAAACATAGAAACATAGAAAATAGGTGCAGGAGCAGGCCATTCAGCCCTTCTAGCCTGCACCGCCATTCAACGAGTTCATGGCTGAACATGAAACTTCATTACCCCCTTCCTGCTTTCTCGCCATAACCTTGATCCCCCGAGTAGTAAGGACTTTATCTAACTCCCTTTTGAATATATTTAGTGAATTGGCCTCAACTACTTTCTGTGGTAGAGAATTCCACAGGTTCACCACTCTCTGGGTGAAGACGTTTCTCCTCATCTCGGTCCTAAATGGCTTACCCCTTATCCTCAGACTGTGACCCCTGGTTCTGAACTTCCCCAACATTGGGAACATTCTTTCTGCATCTAACCTGTCTAAACCCGTCAGAATTTTAAACGTTTCTATGAGGTCCCCTCTCATTCTTCTGAACTCCAGTGAATACAAGCCCAGTTGATCCACTCTTTCTTGATAGGTCAGTCCCGCCATCCCGGGAATCAGTCTGGTGAACCTTCGCTGCACTCCCTCAATAGCAAGAATGTCCTTCCTCAAGTTAGGAGAGCAAAACTGTACACAATACTCCAGGTGTGGCCTCACCAAGGTCCTGTAGAACTGTAGCAAAACCACCCTGCCCCTGTATTCAAATCCCCTCGCTATGAAGGCCAACATGCCATTTGCTTTCTTAACCGCCTGCTGTACCTGCATGCTAACCTTCAATGACTGATGTACCATGACACCCAGGTCTCGTTGCTCCTTCCCTTTTCCTAATCTGTCACCATTCAGATAATAGTCTGTCTCTCTGTTTTTACCACCAAAGTGGATAACCTCACATTTATCCACATTATACTTCATTTGCCATGCATTTGCCCACTCACCTAACCTATCCAAGTCACTCTGCAGCCTCATAGCATCCTCCTCGCAGCTCACACTGCCACCCAACTTAGTATCATCCGCAAATTTGGAGATACTGCATTTAATCCCCTCGTCTAAATCATTAATGTACAATGTAAACAGCTGGGGCCCCAGCACAGAACCTTGCGGCACTCCACTAGTCACTGCCTGCCATTCTGAAAAGTACCCGTTTACTCCTACTCTTTGCTTCCTGTCTGACAACCAGTTCTCAATCCACGTCAGCACACTACCCCCAATCCCATGTGCTTTAACTTTGCACATTAATCTCTTGTGTGGGACCTTGTCGAAAGCCTTCTGAAAGTCCAAATATACCACATCAACTGGTTCTCCTTTGTCCACTTTACTGGAAACATCCTCAAAAAATTCCAGAAGATTTGTCAAGCATGATTTCCCTTTCACAAATCCATGCTGACTTGGACCGATCATGTCACCATTTTCCAGATGCACTGCTATGACATCCTTAATAATTGATTCCATCATTTTACCCACTACTGAGGTCAGGCTGACCGGTCTATAATTCCCTGTTTTCTCTCTCCCTCCTTTTTTAAAAAGGGGGTTACATTGGCTACCCTCCACTCCATAGGAACTGATCCAGAGTCAATGGAATGTTGGAAAATGACTGTCAATGCATCCGCTATTTCCAAGGCCACCTCCTTAAGTACTCTAGGATGCAGTCCATCAGGCCCTGGGGATTTATCGGCCTTCAATCCCATCAATTTCCCCAACACAATTTCCCGACTAATAAAGATTTCCCTCAGTTCCCCCTCCTTACTAGACCTTCTGACCCCTTTTATATCCGGAAGGTTGTTTGTATCCTCCTTAGTGAATACCGAACCAAAGTACTTGTTCAATTGGTCTGCCATTTCTTTGTTCCCCGTTATGACTTCCCCTGATTCTGACTGCAGGGGGCCTACGTTTGTCTTCACCAACCTTTTTCTCTTTACATACCTATAGAAACTTTTGCAATCCGCCTTAATGTTCCCTGCAAGCTTCTTATCGTACTCCATTTTCCCTGCCCTAATCAAATCCTTTGTCCTCCTCTGCTGAGTTCTAAATTTCTCCCAGTCCCCAGGTTCGCTGCTATTTCTGGCCAATTTGTACGCCACTTCCTTGGCTTTAATACTATCCCTGATTTCCCTAGATAGCCACGGTTGAGCCACCTTCCCTTTTTTATTTTTACGCCAGACAGGAATGTACAATTGTTGTAATTCATCCATGCGGTCTCTAAATGTCTGCCATTGCCCATCCACAGTCAACCCCCTAAGTATCATTCGCCAATCTATCCTAGCCAAGTCACGCCTCATACCTTCAAAGTTACCCTTCTTTAAGTTCTGGACCATGGTCTCTGAAATTACTGTTTCATTCTCCATCCTAATGCAGAATTCCACCATATTATGGTCACTCTTCCCCAAGGGGCCTCGCACAATGAGATTGCTAATTAATCCTCTCTCATTACACAACACCCAGTCTAAGATGGCCTCCCCCCTAGTTGGTTCCTCGACATATTGGTCTAGAAAACCATCCCTTATGCACTCCAGGAAATCCTCCTCCACCATATTGCTTCCAGTTTGGCTAGCCCAATCTATGTGCATATTAAAGTCACTCATTATAACTGCTACACCTTTATTGCATGCACCCCTAATTTCCTGTTTGATGCCCTCCCCAACATCCCTATTACTGTTTGGAGGTCTGTACACAACTCCTACTAACGTTTTTTGCCCTTTGGTGTTCTGCAGCTCTACCCATATAGATTCCACATCATCCAAGCTAATGTCTTTCCTAACTATTGCATTAATCTCCTCTTTAACCAGCAATGCTACCCCACCTCCTTTTCCTTTTATTCTATCCTTCCTGAATGTTGAATACCCCTGAATGTTGAGTTCCCAGCCCTGATCATCCTGGAGCCACGTCTCCGTAATCCCAATCACATCATATTTGTTAACATCTATTTGCACAATTAATTCATCCATAGGTGAAGATAGGGGAGGAGAGGAGATGAGATGAGTCGAGATGAGAGAGCAGAGAAGAGGAGATGAGAGGAGAATGGAGGAGAGTAAAGGGGAGGAGAAGAAGGTCGGGGCGAGGTGAGAATGGAGTAGAGGCGTGGAGATGTTAGGCGAGAGGGAAGAAAATGAGGGCACAAGAGAGTTGAGGAGCACAGCTGAATAGGGAGGAGAGTTGCGGAGAGGGAGAGGAGAGGGGAGAGGACGGGAAGACAGGTGAGGAGAGAAGTGGAGAGGAGAGAGGAGGAGATGGGAGAAGGGATGAGCCGAGTGGAGAGGATAGGGGAGGAGCGGGGACAGGAGGAGAGAAGATGAAAGGATAAGGAGGTGAGCAGAGGGGATAGGAGAGGAGTGTGGTGGAGAGGAGAGGCGAGAGGAGGAGTGTAGTGGAGAGGGGAGGAAAAGAGTGACGAGGGGAGAGAGAAGGGTAGAGATGAGCAGGGAGGGGACGAGATTGTAGGGGAGGAGAGGGGAGAAGAAAGCAGTGCAGGGGAGAGTAGAGGAACGGAGAGTTGATGTGATGAGAGGAGAGGAGAGGAGAGGAAAGCAGAGTGTGAGGGAAGGGGATTAGCGGAGAGGACTGGGGAGAGGAGAGGAGAGGGTAGGGGCGATGGTAGGAGAGGAGAATAGATTAGAGGAGGGGAGGAGGTAGGGGAGAGGAGAGGAGATGAGCATAGGAGAGACGTGAGAAGAGAGGAGAGGAGAGAGGAGGGGTGAGGAGGGGAGGTGTTGGGATACAAAGGAGGCTTCTCTCCTTCAAGGTGGACTAACTGATGCAGTTAATCGATACCTGCCCATCCGTTGGGCTAAAAGGAGGCTTCTCTCCCTCGGGATGGACGAACTGATATAGCTAATCTAAACTTCACCCAGCTTTTCACTGTATAACGATCAAGGAACTAAACAAACAAAACCTCAGGTTTATCGGTTTTATTACGAGCAATGCACGGAAAGGTTCAGTCTTGGAACCTCTGAAATAGAAGCGTTTTCAAGCATTCTTTATACAGGTGTTGGAGAGGAGCTAACCTCCTACAAAATCATCGATAGGTCTATTGCTATTAGCGAAGTTAAATTGATTTGTTGACTCTTATTAGATGGGCGCTGAGTGGTACATGCAACTGCCCATCTCTCATCATTGTTTTGTTCCATGTTGCCCTCTACCTCAGTCTATCCAATGCCTGGTGTGGTTGTCCTGGCTTCTTTATCTCGTCTCAGGGACCTTTAAACAAAACTGCTGTTGGCTGTTTCAGTGTTACTAAGGTTAAGCTATAATATAATGCGTATAAGTATAAGTGTGTTATACCTTTATAAGAAGTGTTACATACATAGGCAATTGATAATTTCACAACCTTCAGCATAATTCTGACCCCCTATCTACAACCTAACTATTTATCCCTTACAATTCCCCTGAATGGCCCTTGGCTGTATGCCCAAGATAGGCCATTTCACAATTAATTCCACATGGGTGAGCTTCCAGCGTTGTCCTTTCACTTGGGTAGTGCGACTTCCCGAGCTCCTGGAGCTATCTGTTGGCTTTCCCATCCATACTATGTACGTCCTTTCTACCGGATTGTCTGATTTCCCTTTCTTCAATGTTTTAACTATAGTACGGGCTTGGGCCTGCCTCTTATGTCGGTTACAGCTTTTAAAAGGATAATACTATCAAGGTGAGTACCCTTCCACTACAACCATACATTAAGTCCAGCAATGTTCGTGTACAAGTCCTTTCTAGCCAACATTTTCTCGGTGTTAGAATTATGTCCCGCCTGGGGTATCCTCTGTTTCTTCTGTCTTCCATCCACTTGGGGTCTTCTCTATTCTGCCGAATTTCTGCCCCGCCTGGAATATCCTCTATGTTGTCGAATGGTGTCCACTTCAGTCGAGTTTGTTTCTCTTTCAGTTCGAGTATCGATTTCCTTGTGGCCCGATGGCCTTCGTATAACCTCCTCAGGTAATGTCGATCATTGTCCCAGCGATCTTTCCTCCTTTATCTCAGGGGTTATAATAAACACATTTATATCTGTCTCATCAAGTGGAGTGAAGCAGAAGTAAATATCCATAATGGTGCATGAGGTGTTCCTTTCTTCATTTCAGTTGCCGTGGTGCTCACACATCAATCTCCATATCTTCGTGGAACAGTGATAAATTAGTAGTAATGTGTTAGCGGGGTGATACACAAGGTGCACCCATCCACTTGGTTATATCCACAGTCATCTTTGATCATTCGTAGTGGATCTCGAAATAAAGCAACTTGGTTATTTTTATAACAATCTATATATGGCTGAGACTCTTAGTACTGTTGTTCTCTTCAATTACATATCTGGTTTGTCATCGTACCGCTCGCGAGTTTGATTCCTTATTTCTCCTACATTGTTTGGTGTAGAGAATCTCGCCTTGTCACATCAATAAAAAATAAAAAATCTATTTAAATGTCCAGTTACACAGCAGGCCTTTGGGACCCAAGCACGACTGTTTCTCTACACCTCGCAGGCATGAGTCATGTTTTTGTCTAAGGTCCAGTTGGTAAATATATCGAGTGTTATCCAATCCGGCACCTTTCTATTCTGAAGCTACTTTATGTCATGTTGTAGTCCATTGAGCAACCATGTTCCATATTCTGTACATACTAGTTTTGTCGGTATGGTTTTACTTAAGTTCCACTCTGCTCTATGCATTTATAGTTCTGGCGTGGTCTCGCAATGTTTGGGCCACTGTTATAATTCCCTTTCTGCGCCACTACCCAGTTGAACCTATAACTTTTCATTATCCTCATCCCTTTCCAGCAATCCCTGTAAGATTTGTGTTCGGGCATTAACTCACTCATCTATTGGGTGTAGGTCTATATTGTCGCAACTCCCGCCACGTATCCCGCCGCGTATCCCACCGTGTATCCTGCAGTGTATCCCGCCGCGTATCCTGTGTACCATGTATCTTTTCTAGTATCCCTCTTTTTCCCCAGTCCCGTTTTTTACCTAACCCTCTTTCCACAATAAACTTCATAGCTTTTGCTCCAAGGCCTTTAAGTGCACGCAGGGTTAGGTTTCTATACAGGCTTTTACTGTTTAACCCGCAGATGTTGGGGATAGTTATATTGTAGAAATTTATGAATACAGTAATTATTCGCTGACATACCCTGAAATATATCTTATCCTTGGTCTGCCTTATCAATTTCTCTTTTGCCCCAGTGTTCACAGTTGGACAGGTTTGTGGCGCTAGGGGTGTTATGCTCGAGGCCCTTGTAATTCTCACTGTTGCTAAAGTAGTGGATGGGGCCGTGTTGATGGGTCTATCTCTGGAGATATCCCTCCACCACCATTCAAAGATGTTATTGAAATCTGCACCCCCTTCCCCGGGTGCAGTATGTTTGTCCCTCCTGATTATAAAACACACCGCGGTCTTAATCCCACTAATTATGGTCCTGTATTATTGGCTCATCCCCAATGTTGTTTCGTTTCCTTGTAACGTTGTTTTATGCCCGTTATTTAACTCTACTGTTGCTCCGTCCGTCATCATCAGTGTTTTTGATGTTTTATTAAACTAATGTCGCCCAAGTCCCTGTAATATAGGCCTTGCCATCCCTCAGTCTGTTGTCCCTGATATGAGGCTGCTTTACACCACGTTATTTCCACGAGCACTCGAGTCCTGCAAAAAGCATTATTTTCCGGTTGTCACTGGTTAGTTAGTGACCATGCTTTTGTTAGCTTTAGTGTTTTCTCAGAAGAATCACTCAACACTCAGAGTCGGTTCCAATGCTGATGCGGCCTTTATTACGCTTAGCGGGGAGGAAATCACAAGACTGAGTCCAGGCTTCTCTCCACAGAACAAAGGGTTACATTCACTTTTATATGTTTCACAACAGTTACAAACAGTTTACTACAGTTACACAGCCCATCAGGGCTGGACACAAGCCAATCACAACGATTATAGATTACATATAGGTTCTTTTAACACAATAGAATTCCCCTTCTGTCTCAGGAACCATGTGTCCGTCTCTTGTCAGCTTGGGCTGATTGATAACTTTACTACAGGAGATAGGTTCTCTCACTAGTTCTTTCTTCTTGGAGAAATAATTGGTTTATAACCTTGTTTACAGGAGATGGGTTCGCTTATCTCTTTCTTCCTGGGGAATTAATTGGTTTATGGCCTTGAATACGGGAGATGAGTTCTCTCCTCATTATTCTTATCCTGCATCCAAGGCATTGCTATAGTGGGCCTCACAGGGTTATTGCTCGGTCATTGAACATTCAACAGTTCACAGCTTGACTACCTGATTTCCCATCATGCCTGGGCAGCCATTTTATGTGTGGCCACTTTAAACGTATATGCGTTTAGATATATCTAGCAGGTGCCTAATGCCTAGTATTCTGGTATATTCTAAAGGTACCTACCTCCTACAACAACTCCCCCTTTCGGTAAAGGGACTAGTCCTAGTCCCCTTTTAACCGATCATTCGACCTTTATTAGATTTTGTGCACGGCCCGGTACTCCCTGCTTCAACGTGCTGGCCAGTCACGCAGTTTCAGGAGTCCCGGTTGCTTAAATCGAATTGACAAAGTCCAAATCCTCCTGCCCCCTTATAAAACAGGCTTGTTTAGTATCCGGGGAACGATGATTTGTCAGTCTTCGTTGTGCGTGGTGTCTGCATGCCTGGCAGGCCGTTACGCCCCATGTTATTGCTAAGATCAATTGTATCCCGACCAGTATATGTGAAATTATTCGAATCCATGGGTGGATGTTCACATTTATTCCCCTGTCCCAGACCTTTCTCCACCAACTCTGACTTTGTAAGTCTACCTCGTTATCTTCTTCCAGTACTTTGATTTTAGTTTGTAGTTGGTGGTAGAGCTTTACGGATTGACCCACTCTGAGCCTCAACTCTCGTAATACTTCGGTTAGATGTGGGATAAGGACCTGATCTGGTTCGTCATAATCCTGTAAATGATCATGGAGCTGATCGGTTACCTCAATAACTTCGGACTTCCGGCGCCTAACCTGGGTGATATGCGCTTGCTCGATCGCGACAGGTCGTAGTGGTGTAAGGCAAAAGCTTTGCTGTGGTATATGGCACTGCAGGTCATTATACTGGAATGAACGCTCAGTAGTAGAGAAGCAGTATCTTCCCTTCCCTCCATAACCTGCCCTCGCGAAATGCATGTGTGCGGGCACTATTTCTAGTACGCACCCGTCGGTTTGGTTAAACCCGCACTCGTCTAGCTCCCCTCTGCCCACCGGGTGAGGGCCTACTGTGATTTCCCCCTTTTGCTTGCAATCTGCTAGGGAAATCCCGGTAAGTATGTTGTTTCGACGAACGGCAGAGGTGGTGGTCAGGTAGTAGCGTATGGAGACATTTTCCCATATTATTCCGATATTCTCTCATTGGTATAGGAGGAACGGCCCTGAGTCCGGCGTGGCTATAGGGATCATCAGGACTGTCCCTATCCCGGTAGTCCTACCCATCTGGCAATCTGGAATTGCTGGGTATACTCTGGTCAGTCCCTTCAGAGTACAATTATCCAGTGTCCCCCTTTGGTTCGCCAACTGAGCTAAATGTGAACTGTCAATCCAATCGGGTACTTCCCCGCGTTGGATCTAGTCGAGATTGTGGCGGATCTGTCCCACTATCCACAGACCATAAGCGTGACAGAGTTGCTCCTGTCTTTGCTTTCCCTATATCTTCCTGTTCTCTATCAATGAGGTGATTGATGGTTCAAGGTGAGCTTCCAGGACTGAGATGCCATCCAGCTGGAATTTGGCACCCTCCTTTCCTAGGTTGGCTTGGTCTTCCTGGTTTTGCTCCACCCTCTCCAATAACCCCTTCATCACCCCTCTAAGCTGTTCCACCCTCTCATTTAATCCTTGTATGTCTATCGAGTTCACTACGGAGGTCCCTGTATTGAAAACGGTAGCAACATCATTAACTATTTCCCTCTTCATCCTGGGGGTAACCCCTGTCCCCGGAACCTACTGGCACCCATTGCATCGGTAGCCTGCTGCATTACAATATTACTTAATAAATTGTACATCTTCCTTGACTGTTCTGTACAGTATTCCGGCATCTGGATGCCTGAAATATTGATCAGAACAGGCACAATTTCATGTTTAACATTATCAGACAACAGTTCCCCTTCGTTGTACATTACAATCCCATTCTCTGGTCCCTTCGTAGTTATGGGACAAGGCAGTTCCTCGGGCAATGTAGTGATTCTTATGGGGCGCGGTGTTGCAGGGGGTGACAAGCATACATACAATGATATTGCAGCCGCCCCCGCCTCCTCGTAATACCCACACAGCCCCATTCCCTTCTTGCGGATGACTGATTGCTGGGATTGTCCCGGAGGCGCGCAAATTATGCCGAAATTACATTCATCAGGCCCTTTGACATCCCTCCGTTTAATGCATCTGCTCCTTATACCCGTGGAGCACTGTACACATACTCTGATTCGTATTAGGATTCTTATTAGGATTCACTTGTAACCATGCATTAAAATAAGTCCTGTCCTTGCACCAGTCCTTGGCTGCTGGGATGCACATTCCGTCCGTTAAATTAAACAAGACTCCATAGTTCATGTAGTTGTTTATTTCCAGCATGCTCTGCTGTCCGTCGGTGTTGTCCAGTGTACGTGCATGTCGCAGGGCTATCCATATGACGAGTAGCGCCTTTCGTATTCCCATTCCAGTAAGTATTATATGTAATTTTAAACAGACGGCCTGGTCGTCACCAGGGGTTAAGTTTTTTGCTCTACGAGTGTCCCTGTCACCCTGCAAAATCAGAAGCACAAGGTTATAATCGAACCATTTCGAGTTGAAACTGTGGGGCGTGCGCCCATGTCTTTACCCACTTAAATATTACCCAAACTCCTATTATGACCAAGGCCAAAGCTATTCCTCCAAACATCGCTGTCTGCTTTATCTTTAGGTTGGGTTTGTGGACTACACCTACCCACCGTGGGGTACATTGGCTCTATTGCCAGAGGTGATGATGCTATGGCTGCGCACTGCACTATCCGTCCAGTCCCGTTATCTCTTCCAGCCTGTTTATCTTAGCTTTTAACTCTTCAATTTGTTTTATTGAGTATCTATTTCTTTATTGTATCAGGCAACTATTATTACATAAGCTAGTTCTGTTTTTATTTTTGTTTCCTCTGTTAGGTGAGTCTTTTTTTTCCTATTAAGAAATCCAAATTAATAATGTTCAGTATAAAACGGCTGTCAATGGAAAGGGATAACTACTTTCCAGGTTTGTAAGAAGACCTGATGTCATTACGTGACTTCACGTAATCATCTGAAAAAAAGTCTTTGTACCTTCAAAACTGGCTTCGAAATTAGGAATCCGTTAAAAACAGCATAAATCATTTGAGTAAACTCCAATGTTTTCTTAACTTCTAATTCAAGTACTTGCCAAATAATTTTTTTTTAAATTGTTTTAAAACAAGACCACACCTACAATAGCAATTTTGTTTACTGAAATTCAATTCTGTTTTTTTTTAATTTCTCTCTTTCTCCTCGTTATCTTCAAAACCCTCCTGCTTGTTTAGACTGTTCGGGACTTTTTTTGATAAACACTGTCCATTTTGGTAATCTTTTCAAACTGCATTGAAACTTTTTCATAATTTAAAATTCGAATACATGTAGAGTGTTTTTTACCTATTCCAATATTTATTTCCTTCTAATTAAACCAATATCTTTTTCACAGCAAACATCAACTTGTATTTAGTAAGTTATGTCTTTTTCCATTTAGTCCGTTACATCTTTTTTTTCTTTCTTCAAATTAGGTTTTGTATTTTACATGGAGGGTTCGTAACTCCATAAAGTTGATAATTTAAAATCATTTGTTTACTTTCAATGTGGCGTCTTTATCTTTTTCTTTTTCTCCATAACTGGAATGGAGTCCAGCTTTGAGAGTTTGAGGGCTGCCTTTCGTTATCTCAAAATGCTCTAGTTTCAAAGTCGTTACTAAAGCTTGCTGTTTTTAACATTTTCCAAAAGTCCCTTTTACACCTTCGCAGATAGCTCGCCACTCGCCCAGGAGTTTGACCTGATCAGATTTAATTTAATATTTTTTTTTTGAATCCACCTCAGTATTTTCTGTGCCTTCTCTGAATATCTCAAAATCCCAATTCAAACTTTGTAATTTCAATTTTTTTTATACTTTTTTTTTGCTAGAAGCTCTTTTTTTTTAAAGCATTCTTTATCTCATTCCTAGACTAAATTTATGTCTTTCAACCCAATCAATCATTGCATGTTTTCTTTCGGCAAGTAAGTGAGCGTGTCAAATAAATCTTTTGCTCAACAAACCTATCCTTTATTTGTTTACTTTCCTAGCTCCGTAATTTATCATCCGAATGAATCCACACCTGCGTTTCTAACTTAAATGTCTTAAAACTTCCCACATACAGGACAACATTACAAAGGGTTAAAAAAAGACTTTCACTCTGTTTCTCAAATAAACAGACACTTGCATTCCTCTTCCAACCAGGCTTTCGGAACATGAAAACATTAAAAAATTCATTCTGCAGTCAAAAATCACACAGGCACTTCTCACTCAACGATCAGACATTTACAACGGTCTCTCTTCTTGTTTTGGCCGGCTCTATTTTTGGATCCATGACCTTTCAGAGAATTTGTAGTTTTATCTAAATAATTCCTCACATAACTAGTTCCTGAGGATTCCACCCTGCTTTAATCATTTTTTCGATTAGCTTCTTTTGTTTTTCCGCCAGGTGGTGGGTAAGCGACCCTTCTGGTCCCGACTCGAGTTTACTTGTTTTCATGGCCATTCCTGGGTAGGACTAGTACCGTTAGGAATCTACTCTCAGAGGTCCGCTTTCTTTCTAGCGCGACTTGTAGTAAACTGTCTCTTGGCTACTGTCATGTCAAAAGTTCTGCTGTTACACAAACTTATACAATTCTTAAAAACGCGTTGAAGCAATTCCCGCAGTCCTCTACATATCCTTAACGACTACCTACCACCGCTCAGCCCGTTGGTCCGACCCTGTTCACAGGTTTGGATTCCGTTAGCCGCTGTACACCGCTTGGTTCTACCCCGGGGTATTTCAAATTACACTACTGGGTCCGGAAGATGTCTCTCGGTATCACGATCCCATGGTCTAAGTAAGTTTCCTACGCCTACTTGATTCCTGGCCGTCACGTGGGACAAAAGTCCTCTTAATTCAGGCTCAGGCTAGGCCTTTGAGATATTAGACCGTCTCTTCGTGTCGATCAACCAGCTTCCACCTTCCGCACCCTTTATGCTTAAAAATCGTTTTTTTTTTATACTGACCCGGGTTTTTCCATGGGCGTCCAGCGACTCCGGGAAATTCCGTCGACTACGCCACTGCTAGCGTTAGTGTTTTCTCAGAAGAATCACTCAACACTCAGAGTCGGTTCCAATTCTGATGCGGCCTTTATTACGCTTAGCGGGGAGGAAATCACAAGACTGAGTCCAGGCTTCTCTCCACAGGACAAAGGGTTACATTCACTTTTATATGTTTCACAACAGTTACAAACAGTTTACTACAGTTACACAGCCCATCACGGCTGGACACAAGCCAATCACAACGATTATAGATTACATATAGGTTCTTTTAACCCAATAGAATTCCCCTTATATCTCAGGAACCATGTGTTCGTATCTTGTCAGCTTGGGCTGATTGATAACTTTACTACAGGAGATAGGTTCTCTCACTAGTTCTTTCTTCTTGGAGAAATAATTGGTTTATAACCTTGTTTACAGCAGATGGGTTCGCTTATCTATTTCTTCCTGGGGAATTAATTGGTTTATGGCCTTGAATACGGGAGATGGGTTCTCTCCTCATTATTCTTATCCTGCATCCAAGGCATTCCTATAGTGGGACTCACAGGGTTATTGGTCGGTCATTGAACATTCAACAGTTCACAGCTTGACTACCTGATTTCCCATCATGCCTGGGCAGTCATTTTATGTGTTGTGACTTTAAACTTATATGCGTTTAGATATATCTAGCAGGTGTCTAATGCCTAATATTTTGGTATATTCTACAGGTGCCTACCTCCTACAACAATTTTTTAACTGGGTCCAGTGTTTCCACTTGCCGATACTCCTTATAAGTACCATAACTTACCATGATTACCTGATAGAGACCGATCCATTTGGATGCGATCCAAAACCTCTCTGGGGTAATCTCTTGACTGCCTATTTGGGGTGTTTGGAACTTCTGTTTCTTAGTGTCGTTCTCTAAATCCTTGATTTGCGGATCTCGAACCTTTGACTCTAAATCATGCAACTGCTTACAGAGTTCCATTACAGATTTCCATATTTTTTTAGTTCAAAGGGTATCATTCCTGTCGTCCGTCTAGGGATTGCCTTGAGCTTTATTTATACACGGGGTACCCTGCTACCCATCCCTTTCCAGTCTCTTTGATGTGGGATAGTTTTTGCCTAATTCCTAGGTGCAGGCCTGTTTCATTATCTTCCCTGTGAAGTGTGAACCTTGATCTGAGTTCAGCTGCAGTGCCATTATTTTGTTTGCTAGGATCCTGGCCATGGTTTCTACTGAACAATTCCTAGTGGCGAAAGCTTCTACCCACTTCATAAACGTGTCTATTATAACTAAGCAGTATGTTTTCCCCTTGTTGCTAGATAATAGTCCAGTAAAATGTACCTGCAAATTTTCACAGAGTCACTTCGGTCGGGACTGATGTCCCATTCTGACCTTTACTTTCCCCCCTGGGTTTTATTTTGCACATATCACAAGCCGTCTGCAGAGGTCCTCTATATCTCTAGATATTCCTTTCCACCACCAGCATCTGGACATCGAGCTTATCATACTGGTTCTACCTGTATGCACATACCCGTGGTATGAATTTAATCGGCTCCCCTGGATGCATTCTGGGGCCACCACATTCCCATCTTTTCTCCATATCCCGTCGGTCCCTTTTTGGGCCCTCTCTGCTTCCACCCCTTCTGTTCCTGCGGAGTGGCCTCTCCCTGTACCTCAAGCATGTTTAATTCCTCTGGTCCAATTGTACATGCTCCGCCTTGGGCTTCCCTGGCCAGTGTACCTGTCTCTGCCACTCGGTTGGTTGCTTCATCTGTCCATGCATTCCCTTGTTCATACTGATCATTATTTTTACGTGTGTTTTGATCTTTATTATCACACTCTCCTGGGGTAGGAGGGAGGCTTCCACTAGATGTTTCCCAATCTCCTCATGTTTAATCGACCCTCCTTCAGAGGTCGTGTGTCTCCGTCTGCTCCCGGTTATCATATAATCATGCACTACTCCGAAAGCGTAACGACTGTCTGTATAGACGTTTACTCATTTTCCCCTAGCCATCCTGAGAGCCTCAGTTAGAACCACTAATTCAACCACTGGAGCTGATAGATTCTCTTCTAACCGTCCTTCCCCTTTGGCATGACCGCTGCTATCTACCACGGCCCATCAGATCTGTGGTGTCCCATTGATACAGCGCCAAAACCCATCTACATATAGATCCATGTCTGCCTCCTCATGCGGGGTTTCACTTGCCTGACTACTTCCCTCATCTTCCTCTTTTGGGATACACTGATGCTCCTCTCCCTGTGTAATGATCCACCCTGCAGGTGTCTTTTATTATTGTTACCGTCCCGTTGGGTGGGGTGGTGGGGGTGGAGGAGGGGGGGAGAGCGTTATTTACCACCTTGCCCTTTGTGCATCGAAAACCGTTTTTAGCCTTCCAGTGTTAAGTAATTCTAGTAAAGTATGCTGGGTGTGTAGAATAATGCACCTTGACATTATTATTGGTTCGCTAACTCTGATGGCCCAAGCCGCACAGTCGAGGGCAGCAATGCACCTGGACAGTCCTGCAGCTACAGGTTGCGGATTATCTGAGTAATATGCCACGGTCTATGCCTGTCTCCATGTAATTGAATCACCACCGCGTTATAATAATGGTTAATATGGTAGGTATAGACGTAAAAGGGCCTATTCTGGTCTGGTAGTCCCAGGGCTGGAGCACTTGTGAGAGTTTGTTTTAACCGCACACATGCAGTTTCTTGTTCTAGGCCCCAGTTTACTGGCTCTTAGGAGGGTTTCCTCCCTTTGACCTGGTTCTGTATAGGTTAGGCCACCTTGGCATATTCGGGAATAACATTTCTGCAGTAGTTGAATAGCCCTAGTACCTGCCTGATCCCTTTCACGGTTCCTGGTCTGGGGATTGATTGAATTGTTCCTTACTGTCCTCGGATATCTGTCCTTCCCTTATGATATTATGTATCCCAGAAATGTTACTTCGCTCCTTCCTTCTCCTAAGTCTACTGGTTCCAAAATCCCTGACAATATTCGATGAAATATGCTCAGGCTGTTATGGAATCCCTGTGGTACTCCTGCCATGTATATTGTTTTCCTTTTACCATGAAGGCAAGTTTTCCTTGGGACTCTTTGTCTAAGGGAATGGTCCAAGTTCCATTCGCTATATCCAGCACGGTGAATATGTTATGATCTGAATCCAGGCCATTAAAAACTGTGTCCGGACTTGCCACTATTGGCTGTTCACCGGAAGTCACCTTATTCAGGGCGGTATAATCGATAGTCAGTCGGTAAGACCTGTTGGGTTTCCTTATAACCCACACAGGTGAATTAATGGAGGCTATTACATGTTTCAATACACTTTGCTCCTCTAATTCCTGCACTATCTGAAGACTGCTACCTCAGCTTCGGGTGTTAATTGGAACTGTCGGTGAGGTTTGTGTTCAGGTCCAGGAATTTTGATGGGTGTTATCTCTGCTAATCCATAATCTTGTTTGCATTGTGCCCACAGAGTCGGGTATAATTGGCACACGCTACCCCATACAGCCTTTGTTTCCCACTAGGGTTGGATTATGGTTGTTCCTACCACTCGTTGCTGCTGGTGTCTCGGCTGTTCGAACTTAATTCGGTTTTCGGGCTTATCCCCCCAAATTATCCGGTTATGCTGAGGATCTATCAGTACCCCCATCTCCCTTAATGTATCGATGCCCAATATGTTGTCTTCTGTATTCTGACAGCACCAAAACTGAGCAGGTAGCATAAGCCCTGTACTTCTAACAACACCATCTCACTTAGGGTTGTTTTCTGATATCCCTTACCCTCTATTTGTAAGTTGACGGTCCTATGGGTCAGGGGCAAATCTAAGTTGGTTATTTGGTGTTCTATGGTTGGGGCGGTGGTTGCAGTGGTGCCAGTGGTGCTGGTACCTGTCTGAGCATGTCTATCAGATCTTCCCTGGTTAATGGTGTTCCCTTCTTTGCCTGTTGGTGGCCTCGCCTTCCTGCGCCTCTCCCATTACTCCAGCAATCTTTGGCCAAATGTCCAAGTTTACCACAATTTTGACATCTCCCTTTAGAATTTCCATAACCTCTGCTTTTCTGCGGGCAATCCCTACTGAAGTTGGCTTCCTGATTGCAGTTTAAACATATCAGGTGAGCTGCGCGGGAGTGCGTCTCTTCCTCCTTCGTCTCGGCTGCTACTGCTGTAGCTGCTATTTTTGCTCTTTTATCCCTTTGTTCTAACTTTAACTCCTCTGCATGTTCTGCCCATTCCAAAGTTTCATCATAATCATCTCCAATGTTAAATGTTCACTTAATTATATTTTGATGTGCCTTTCACAGTCTATCCTTAAACATTTTCAAGAATGCTGCATCATTTCTGTTGCGTTCATCAGCCCCAAAGTGGTTTTTATATTCAAACCAATTTCGTTCCCCATTCTCCCCAACTCTTTTCCCTGACTTTTGAGTCAAAATATTCTACTCCAAACTTTTGTCAGAATTCTGTATTTCTACTATTTTGCTTCAGCGGTTGGTAACTTATTCAATATAATTTGTCTCCTGTGGGCTGAGAGGCACTTCCTGTTTGGTAATGTGGGCTGCTCTACATCCGCTGGAGCGAATGGTGGTGGTGCGTATCGGTGTCACTAATAAATAGCCATTATCATGTGCTGGGGCCCCTCTACTTTGCAGTCATTATCCCTGTCTGATTGACTGTTAGGTTGGGGTTGTGGACTATACTTACCCACCATGGGGTACACCGTAGAGATAGTGCACTGCACTATCCGTCTGGTCCTGCCTTTATCTCTTCCAGCTTATTTATCTTAGCTTCTAACTCTTGAATTTGTTTTGTTTGAGTATCTATGTGTCCTCTGTAGCAGGCAAGTATTATTGCATTGCTTTCTTTGTTTTATTTTTATTCTGACTATCCCACCATGTCCTCTGTCTGTCGGGTGAGTCTTCTTTCTTTTATTAAGAAATCCAAACTTATAATGTCCAGTACAAATAAAACAGCTGTCAATGGAATGAGTTAACTCCACTACAGGTTTGTAAGAAGGTCTGACGTCATTACATGACTTCGGGTATTCATCTGAAAATATTTCCCCAAGTCTTTGTGCTTTCAAAACTTGATAAGAAATTAGGAATCCGTTAAAATAGCAGAAATTATTAGTAAATTTGTCATAATAAACCTTCTCAGCGGGAAAGGCAGCATTTTAGATTAAACTCCAATTTCTCTACACATCCAATTCAAATCCTTGCCAACCAGTTTTTCATTGATTTAAAGCGAGACGACACATTTTTAATAGCTATTCTGTTTTCAGAAATCTAATTTCCACGCAATCTATGTACATTCCAGCAGTTTGGTTTTTTTAGGATCCCGTTCACTGAGCAAATCTTATGTTTTATTTCTCTCAGCACAAAATCTAAACTTCGGTGCCGTTCCATCGTTTTTAAGAATTCTGTAACTCCCAGTTTTTTCTTTCTGTGCTGAGTTCGCCTAACTTACTACTTTTCCCCCTTTTGAATCCGAACTGAATCATTTTTTGATGACCTTACTCCAGTCCACAGTTAAACATCGTTGTTTCTCTTTCTCAGCACAAAGCTTTGTCGGGTTTAACTCGTAAGTTTTTATATTTAAACCAATATCTTTTTCACAACCAATTTAAATCTCGTTTCTTCAAATGAGGTTTTGTAATTTGATGATCTTCCTCCAGTCCATTTTCCACAACATCTTTGTTTCTCTTTCAAGCTGCTGCAGCTTTCAAGTTCACATTTGTATCTTTTGGTAAAAACAAACTGTCCTTTGTAAATTCAATTTGCTTTTCCAACATTTTTCTTTTCTTTTATTAATTTTCCATTTATTTCAGCGAGCATTTTATCACACTGGCCAGTTTTCCTAGGATCCTGGGGTCCCATCCCACTTTTAGCTTGAATTCCTTCTTGCTTGCACTGTGCACGATCAATTTAGGCCATTTAGGACCGAGATGCGGAGGAACTTCTTCACCCAGAGAGTGGTGAACCTGTGGAATTCTCTAGCACAGAAAGTTGTTGAGGCCAATTCACTAAATATATTCAAAACGGAGTTAGATGAGGTCCTTACTACTAGGGGGATCAAGGGGTATGGCGAGAAAGCAGGAATGGGGAACTGAAGTTGAATGTTCAGCCATGAACTCATTGAATGGCGGTGCAGGCTAGAAGGGCCGAATGGCCTACTCCTGCACCTATTTTCTATGTTTCTATGTTTCTAATACCAGCTTCACTGTGTTATTACCATGGCACGCTTCAGGTCATACGCCGTATATTTCATCGAACGATCGCTGGGGTACACTCTCCCTTTAGTTGTATTCCTTCTTTTTCAGGCAATACACCTATTCCACCCTTGGTTTTCAGCCTTCTGTGGTTCGTTATAACTTGTCCTGCAGCTTAGACCTTCTAATTCTTTATACAGATTACCTCCTTCCCCGTCAATGCTACAGCCATGTTGCTCCTTTCAGAGTACAACACTGCTTATCTGGTGCTATCCAAGTTCCTCCCTTCTAAATCAGATATCTTGGATATTCCTCATACTGTTCATGGATCGGACCTAACTCAGTCTTCCACCCTTGCAAACGATTCTACCCTATACACCGTCCAAGGTTTTGTTTAATTTCCATTTTTCCTTAGCAAAGGCAAGACCAATCCCACTGGTCTAATATCTTCACTTCTTTCTCCTTCCCTAGGGGACAAAATCCCCATTCCTATTGGCTGCATCACATCAAAGCCTATGATTTTATTCCCTAAACCATTTTCTCAGTTGTCCTTCATGAATAAACAAAGGGATTTGATTACTCTCTCTCTTGTCTAGTCCCTTCTGTACCACATTCATCATACATGTCACAGAGGCTACACATGATACCTCCAGTAAGCCACATCGTGTTCCCATTCCCATTCTATATCTATTCTATTTACTCCGTCTAACCATGCTGTGGCTCCTATTCTGAGCTATCCTGTCAGCTCTCACTTTCCTTGCGATTTAAATAGATTCTCCTTGTGTTCCCCATCTTCCTCATACCTTGGTTCCTGTTTTCTATTCTTTACTAACACATCCTTTACTAATTCTCTTCCAATTTTGTCTATTAACTGTGAATATCTCCCTTCACATAATCTAGTTGATAGATTCAATCTCATGTTGAAATCTTTTGATTTCAATTCACAATTTAAAAACGCACATTGTTATATAATACATTTCCTGATTCAGTTACTTCTAGTCCATTATTTGTTTTACTGGATGGGACAGGTCAAGTTCTTTTTGTGAGGTGGGATGTCATTTTATTTAAGTCCCACATATGATGATCACTATCAGCATTTGTACTTGGCAAACCAATCGTTAATATTACTGATCATCATACGACATTTCTTACTTTAAAATAACCTGCCATCATTACTTTTTTAGTTTATATTGAAGTATTTTATAATGGTCTTGAATTACTTTTTGTCCTGGAGTGATACTAACTCTTTAAGTGAACACTATTAATTTAGTGTTTGGGGTCAGTGTGTATCCCAACCCACCTGGTTCAGGGGAGTCTTCCTGGTCTCCCAATCTTCGCAAGGAGCAGGCTTTAGGGTTCTTTCTCTATTGCCACCAAAATTATGCTTTTGAGGGTCTATACCTCGGTTTATCACGGATTCCAAAACTAACCCTTTTGCGGTCCTCTGCTTCCTCCTGGAGATGGCCTCTCACTTGGATCCATGTTTTGTTGTGGAGCCTGTGAGGTCTGGCCTCCTTATCTCCCACCTTCAGCTTGTAGCTGATCTGTGCACAGCCATGACCACCTTGTCCAGACACTGACAGGCTGGCTTTTTTTGTTTTTAGCCTCTCTACAAGCTTTCTTTGTTCAGTACTTAGTGGAGGCCTTGAAACTGACGACCATTCTAGCTGCAAGGAAATCCTAATTTGATCAGCATTCTCACTACTGTAAATTCTAATGCATCTGACAGGTAGCAGTGTGTTTAACTCTATCCTGATTATTTCAAAGTCGGTTTCTCGATGGAGAATGTGTCACGGCCTTGATGGTTTAAAAAGTTCTCTCACTCTCCTGAGCCACATTAGCCATTTCATGATGTGCTGTTTCGATAACTGAGCATGCCTGAGACTCGTTTACACACACACGCAGCGGTATCCCAGTATCATGTCACATGTGACATCTGATCCAAGCCATTTGAGGTGATCTTATCAAAAGATCGTGGGGTGTCTGAAGATCATTGCTCATCTCCCTCTGCACGGTCCCGATGTCTCGGGTAGTGGCCAGGCGATCAAATTCAGTTTTCTTATTGTTCAGTGTCGGCAATGACACAAACATCTCAGAGAAATCTTAGCTATTTCCTGCACTTCCCTGACTTTAACAAGAGTTTACATTAACACCAGATTGTACCCAGGTGATTATTGACAATTCGCCCAGGAACAATGAGTGAAGAAACATTGCTATTTGGAGGTGTAACTTTCCTGTTTTCCTCTTATATCCTCACTCATTTCTTCTCATTACATTTTATACAGTGTTCACCATTTCATTCATGAGCCCGGAGGAACTTTACTGTCTAATACAATATTGTCATACTGTCTTTAAACATCGATCAAACATTCCCACTTGGCCGAAGTTTTGACCCAGTTTCTTTGTTTAATTTTATTTAACCAAACCTCTTATTGGACCTTTTATTCTCCAAAATACGCCAGAGAGCAATTCAGTCTCCAAGAGGAAGGATGTTAGTTACGTTTAGCATAACAGGCGCCCCGAAAAAACTTATTTCTGAATACATAGTTTGGACAGAACCACAGAGACGGGACTTTTTCAAAAATAAAACTTAATTATCTCAATTTTCAGCTAAATTTTCCTTCCCATGTGTTTGACCAGCGAAGCTTAGCAATATATATATATATATATATATATATATATATAAAATCAGTTTTAATTTCACAAACAAATTATGCCCAGACTTTGTCATTTTACAAAGAAGACAAAAGTAACAATTGCGTCTGGATGCAAGTCATTTATCTTCCCCTTTGAGCAGTGTATCTTGGACAATAGGATTACATCGGATATACGACACAGAAACAGGCCATTCGGCCCAACCAGTCCATGCCGGCGTTTATGCTCCACTCGAGCCTCCTCCCTTCTTACCTCATCTAACTATATCCACATAACCCACTGTTCCCTTCTCCCTCATATACTTGTCCAGCCTCCCCTTAAATGCATCGATACTATTCGCTTCAACCACTCCCTGTGGCAGTGAGTTCCACAGTCTCACCACTCTCTGGGTAGAGGTTTCTTCCTAATTCCCTATTTGATTTCTTGGTGACTATCTTATGTTGATGACCTCTAATTATGCTGGTTCCCACAAGTGGAAACACTGTATCTACTCTATCAAAACCTTTCATCATTTTAAAGACATTAGGTCACCCCTTAGCCTTCTTTTTTCAAGAGATAAGAGACCTGCCCTGTCCATCCTTTCCCGATAGGTATACGATCGCCTTTCTGGTGTCATTCTTGTAAATCTTCTCTGCACCCTCTCCAGTGCCTTCATATCCTTTTTATAATATGGTGACCAGAATTGCACACACAAAGTCTAACCAAGTTTCAATACAAGTGTAGCCTAACTTCACCACTTTTCCATTCTATAACAATTCAATTCAAGAGCAATCAATCCCAATAATTTAACTCATTACTTTAAATTCTTCAGTCCAACTTTTTCAGCATGCTGCGACATTCGATATCTGTAGATAACTGGAGATAATTTTGTTTTAACTGCTGGATCTTTTGCTATGCCATCAACCTCTTATCCAACTGGAACTGGCATTGCCGAATATGGTAGTCTTTGGCTACGGTATAGTCCAGAGACACAAGTCTGCATTTTCTTCAAAATGCATCAACAATGTTGGAAGCACAGGTCTTCCTGTGACAAGCACAAACCACTAGTCTTTCTACTCTTCTTATTCAAACGTAATATTTCTAATCTAAACATTCTATGATGAAAATATCCTCGGCCAGTTGGTTGCAAACACCAACTGCTGCTCAGTGAAATCTCTCTCTAATGATAACAACCGCATTTTCCCCGATATGGAATGAACACCTTTCAGAAGCTGAATTAACCAAGTTCCCTATGCCAACACCCCTCTCATCTTCCATTCACTTCAACTGAAAGGAAAACGCCAGATTGTATCAGTCGGGATTTGAAAGATTTTTAAAACCGATGATAGATATTCTTAGAGTGAGTATTGTTCTCTATTCTGTCTACTCGAGGAGTTTGATAACAGACATTCTCCTGTGAATGTAGAGCTGGAATATTGGGCCGGGATGTATTTACTTGTTCATCTTGTTGACTCGAAACCGTTGGCAATTATTTGATGTGATCTGTATTTTCTTAAATACATTTCCTGAGTGGATTCAAATTTAAATTGAACCCAGGTTTGCAGGCGTGATGCTCCATTCACACGTCGAAGGTGAGAGAGATGCTGTGGGACACACGCTAAGTCCAGTATCTGAAAGTGATTCACAGACTGGGTTTTGTGTTCAGGGCTCCCAGGCATGTTACCGACACCTTCCCACAATCCAAAGGCTAGGAAAGGCACTCTGGAAGGTAAAGGGAACTAGCATTTGTCCACGATAGTAACTGAAGGTATGAGAACTGAAATAATCCAGAGTTAGAAAGGAGAAAAGGCCCCAAAATTGTGCAGTCATTAACAGGACATCAATTAGTCTCCTCTTATCTTGGAACATTAAATGTCGACACACTCTGTTATTGAAACATCAAAATATTATATTCCAGCCCAGTTATAGGGTTATTATCACCAGAAACAAACTTCATCTGTCGGAATGGACACGATTCAATCGGGATGTGATTAACAGCTGCAATGATAGCAGAATCCAACCCCTGCAGTCACTTGTGAACTCGCTGGTGTCTCAGCAGGCTTGATGACACAGTGAATCCCTTCCCACACTCAGAGCAGGTGAACGGCCTCTCCCCAGTGTGAACTCGCTGGTGTGTCAGCAGGCGGAATGACTGAGTGAATCGCTTCCCACACTCCGAGCAGGTGAACGGCCTCTCCCCAGTGTGAACTTGCTGGTGTGTCAGCAGGTCGGATGACCCAGTGAATCCCTTCCCATACTCAGAGCAGGTGAACGGCCTCTCCCCAGTGTGAACTCGCTGGTGTATCACCAGGCTGGATGAATGAGTGAATCGCTTCCCACACTCTGAGCAGGTGAACGGCCTCTCGCCGGTGTGAACCCGCTGGTGTGTCAGCAGGCGGGATGACACATTGAAGCCCTTCCCACAATCAGAGCAAATGAATGGCCTCTCCCCAGTTTGAACTCGCTGGTGTATCAGCAGGTCGGATGACCGAGTGAATCTCTTCCCACACACGGGGAAGGTGAACGGCCTCTCCCCAGTGTGACTGTGTTGATGAATTTGCAGCACAGACAGGTAGCTGAATCCCTTCCCAGAGTCCCCACATTTCCACGCTTTCTCCGTGGTGCGGGTGTGCTAACGTATCTCCAGGTTGGATGATCAGTTGAAGCCTCCTCCACACACAACATGTTTACAGTTTCTCCCCGCTGTGAATGGTACGATGGTTTTTCAGGATGTGTAACTGGTTAAAGCTCTTTCCACAATCAGTGCACCGAAACACTTTCACTCGGGTGTGTGTGTCTCAGTGCTTTTTCAGTCACACTGATGTTCGTAATCATTCCCCACAGACAAAACAAAAAAACATTTCTCATTCACATTCAAACGTCGATGATATTCAAGTCCTGATGAATCGAGTGACTCTATCTGATCACGACGTGACGTTTAGTTTGAGTTTCCCTTCTTCAAATCCTCCCCTTCTAACACCCTGCAAAACGAGCTTACAAAAGTCATCACTGTCAGTACAGGATTGAAATTCAGAACAGACAATTCTAGTTTCTGTGGAACATTATTTCCTTCTGCTGTGCGGTTTTAAGTATTGACTTAATAAAAATAATAAAGAGGGAGAACGTAGATTGAGAGTAAACTGGCAAGAAATATAAATACAGTGAGAGCTTCTACAGATATATAAAAAGGAAGAGCTTGCTAAATTAAACGTTGGTCCCTTCGAGGATGAGACGGGAATTAATAATGAGAAACAGGGAAATGGCAGAGACTTTAAACAAATATTTTGTATGGTCTTCACGGTGGAAGACACTAAAAGCATCCCAATAATAATAGATAATCAAGGGGTCACAGGGAGCGACGAACTTAAAACAATCACTATCACTGCAGAAAAAGTACTCGACAAACTATTGGGACTAAAGGTGGATGTCCCCTGGACCTGATGGCCTGCATCCTAGGGTCTTAAAAGAAGTGGCTGCAGAGAGAATGGATGGATTTGTTGTAATCGACCAAAATTCCCTGGATGCTGGCAAGGTCCCAGTGGATTGTAAAACCTCAAATTCACACCCCTATTCAACAAGGGAGGGAGGGAGAGAGACAGCAGGAAACTATAGAGCAGTTAGCCTAACATCTATCATTGGGAAAATGCTGGAGTCCATTATTAAGGAAATAGTAGCAGGACAGTTAGAAAATTATAATAGTCAAGCAGAGACGGCATGGTTTTATGAAAGGGAAATCACGTTTGACAAATTTGCTGGAGTTCTTTGAGGATATAACGAGCAGGATGGATGAAGTGGAACCAGTAGCAATTGTGTATTTGCATTTCCAGAAGGTATTCGATAAGGTGCCAGATAAAAGGTTACTGCACAATACAAGAGCTCACAGGATTGGGGGTAATATATTGGCATAGATGGAGGATTGGCGAACTAACAGAAAATACAGATAAATGGGTAGTTTTCAGGTTGGCAAACTGTAACTAGTGTGGTGCCACAGGGATCAGTGCTGGGGCCTCAACTATTTACAATCTATATTAATGACTTGGATGAAGGGACGAAGTGCACTGCAGCCAAATATGCTGCTGATACAAAGATAGGTGGGAAAGCAAGTTGTGAGGAGGACACAAAGAATCTGCAAAGGGTTATAGACAGGCTCAGTGAGTGGGCAAAAATTTGGCAGATGGAGTATAATGTGGGAAAATGTGAGGTTATGCACTTTGCTAGGAAGACTAAAAAGGTAAATTATTATTTAAATGGAGACTACAAGATGCTGCGGTACAGAGGGATCTGGGGGTCCTTGTGCATGAAACACAAAAAGTTAGCATGCAGGTACAGCAAGTAATCAGGAAGGTAAATGCAATGTTGGCCTTTATTGCAAGGGGAATAGAGTATAAAAGTAGAGAAGTCTTGCTACAACTGTACAGGGCGTTCGTGAGATGATTTTGAGGAACAGACAAAATGTCTAAGCATTGATAAATTCATCGTCTAACATCTCCAACTGAGCAAACCTGCTCTAACTATGTCAGTATTTGTGTCAGCTGTGACTCAGTGGGTAACACACTTGCCTCTGGGTCACAAGGTTGTGGGTTCACGTCGCACTCCAGAGACATGAACACACAAATCTCGGCTGATGCTCCAGTGCAGTGCTGAGGGACTGCTGTACTGGCGGAGGTGCTGTTTATTGGATAAGATGTTAAACCGAGGCCCCGTCTGCTCCCTCAGCTGGTTGTAAAAGGTCCCATTGCACTATTTCAAGCAGAACAGGGGAGTTATCCCCGATGTCCTGGCCAATATTTTCCCTTAACATCAGTGAAGCAGATTATCTGGTCATTATCACATTGTAAATTGGTTGCTGCGTTTCCTACATTACGATAGTGACTACACTTCAAAAATAACTTAATTGACTGTAAAGCGCTTTGGGGCATCTGGTGGTGGTGAAAGGTGCGAAATACATGCACGTCTTTTTATTTTCTATATGTCTTTTATTACTCTCCCTTCTCCCATTGTGCCTCCTTTTGTCTGCTGTCACTTCCCCACCTCCTCTTCCCCACCCAACTTTACAGTTCATTTCTTGTGTACATGGTCTCTCTCTCTCTCTCCTTTCCCTCACTCTATCGCTCCCTATAAGCTGTCCATCTGCCATATCTCCCAGTTCTGATCAAATGCTCTACCTGACCCATCACCATTTCTCCTTCTTTTATAGACAACAACAACTTTCATTTATATAACACCTTTAAGAACATAAGAGTTATGAGCAGGAGTAGGCCATACGGCCCCTCGAGCCTGCTCCACCATTCAATAACATCATGGCTGATCAGCAACCTCAACTCCACTGTCCCGCCCGATCTCCATATCCCTCGATTCCCCAAACACGAAAAATGTATCTATCTCAGCCTTGAAATAACTCTGTAAAATGGCCCCTGGTGCTTCACAGGATCATTATCAGATAGAATTTGACTCCGAGGGTCAAAGAGGCACATTTTAAAGAGGGTTAGAAAGGAAAAGAGTGGCTCAAGTAAATGTTGGTCCCCTGGAGGATGAGACTGGGGAATTAATAATGGAGAACAGGGAAATGGCAGAGACGTTGAACAAATATTTTGTATCGGTCTTCACGGTAGAAGACACTAAAAACATCCCAATAGTGGATAATCAAGGGGCGATAGGTAGGGAGGAACTTAATACAACCACTATCAGTAATGAAGTGGTACTAGGTAAAGTCATGGGACTAAAGGTGGACAAGTCACCTGGACCTGATGCCTTACATCCAAGGGTCTTAAGAGAAATGGCTGCAGAGTGGATGCATTGGTTTTAATCTAGCAAAATTCCCTGGATTCTGGGGCAGTCCCAGCAGATTGGAAAACCACAAATGTAACGCCCCTATTTAAAAATGAGGCAGACAAAAAGCAGGAAACTATAGACCAGTTAGCCGAACATCTGTCGTTGGGAAAATGTTGGAGTCCATTATGAAGGAAGCAGTAATGGGACATTTGGAAAAACATGATTCAATCATGCAGAGTCAGCACGGTTTTATTAAAGGGAAATCATGTTTGACAAATTTGATGGAGTTCTTTGAGGATGTAACGAGCAGGATGGATGAGGGGGAACCAGTGGATGTGGTGTATTTGGATTTCCAGAAGGCATTCGATAAGGTGCCACATCAGAGGTTACTGCACAAGATAAAAGCTCACTGGGTTGGGGGTAATATATTAGCATGGATCGAGGATTGGTTAACTAACAGAAATCACAGAGTCGGGATAAATGGGTCTTTTTCCAGTTGACAGTGGCTAGTGGGGTACAGCAGGGATCGGTGCTGGGTCCTCAACTATTTACAATCCATATTAATGACTTGGATGAAGGGACAGAGTGTAATGTAGCCAAGTTTGCTGAGGATACAAAGATGGGTGGGAAAGCAAATTGTGAGGAGGACACAAAAAATCTGCAAAGACTCAGTGAGTGGGCAAAAATTTGGCAGATGGTGTATAATGTGAGAAAGTGTGAGATTATCCAGAAATAATAGAAAGCAAATTATAATTTAAATGGAGAAAAATTGCAAAGTGCTGCAGTACAGAGAGAACTGGGGGTCCTTGTGCATGGAACACAAAAAGTTAGTGTGTAGGTTCAGCAAGTAATCAGGAAGGCAAATGGAATGTTGGCCTTTATTGCAAGGGGGATAGAGTATAAAAGCAGAGAAGTCCTGCTACAACTGTACAGGTTATTGGTGAGGCCACACCTGGAGTACTGCGTACCGTTTTAGTCTCATTATTTAAGGAGGGATATACTTGCATTGGAGGCTGTCAGAGAATGTTCACTAGGTTGATTCCGGATATGAGGGGGTTGTCTTATTAAAATAGTTTGAATAGGTTGGGCCTATACTCATTGGAGTTCAGAAGAATGAGAGGTGATTTTATTGAAACATATAAGATAATGAGGGGGTTCGATAAGGTGGATGCAGAGAGGATATTTGCATCCACTCATAGGGGAATCTAAAACTAGAGGACATAGTCTTAGAATAAGGGGCCGCCCATTTAGCACTGAGATGGGGAGAAATTTCTTCTCTGAGGGTTGTAATTCTGTGGAATTCTCTGCCCCAGAGAGCTGCAGAGGCTGGGGCATTGAATATATATAAGGTGGAGATAGACAGATTTTTGAACAATAAGGCAGTAAAGGGTTACAGGGAGCGGGCAGGCAAGTGGAGCTGAGTCCATGATTAGATGAGCCATGATCTTCTTGAATGGCGGAGCAGGCTCGAGGGGCCAAATGGCCTACTCCTGCTCCTATTTCCAATGTTCTTAGGGTCTTAAAGGAAATTGGAGAGGTTTAGGGAGGGAATTCTGGAGCTTAGCGCCTAGGCAGCTGAAGGCATGGCCAGCAATGATGGTGTGATTAAAACCAGGAATGTGCAGGACGCCAGAGATCCTGGAGGGTTGTAGGGCTGGAGGAGGTTACAGAGGTAGGGAGGGGCGAGGGCACGGAGGGATGTGAATACAAGGATGAAAATTTTAAAATTGAACTTCGTGCCCATGCGTCATTTCTCCTTACTTTACAGATGCTCCCTACCCACTCTCCATTTCTCCTTCCTTTACAGACGCTCCCTGACCACTCTCCATTTATCCTTCCGTTACTGTCGCTCCCTGACCACTCTCCATTTCTCCTTCCTTTTCAGATGCTCCCTGACCACTCTCCCTTTCTCCTTCCTTTACAGACGACCACTGACCACTCTCCATTTCTCCTTCCTTTACAGACGCTCCCTGACCACTCTCCCTTTCTCCTTCCTTTACAGAAGCTCCCTGACCACTCTCCATTTCTGCTTCCTTTACAGACGCTCCCTGACCACTCTCCATTTCTCCTTCCTTTACAGGCGCTCCCTGACCACTCTCCATTTCTCCTTCCTTTACAGACGCTCCCTGACCACTCTCCATTTCTCCTTCCTTTACAGACGCTCCCTGACCACTCACCATTTCTCCTTCCTTTACAGATGCTCCCTGACCACTCCCCATTTCTCCTTCATTTACAGACGCTCCCTGGCCACTCTCCATTTCTGCTACATTTTTTGAAATATTTCAAGTGTTTAATAAATCTTTGAAGGTCACAGGACAGGTTAACAAAGCTGTTCATAAAACGTAAAGGATCCTGGGCTTTATAAATTGAGGCACAGAGTACTAAAGCCGGGAAGTTATGCTAAAGCTGTATAAAACACTAGCTCGACCCCAGCTGGTGGGTTCGGCCCAATTCTGGGCACACTTCAGGAAGGACACAAAGGCTTTGGAGAGGGGACAGAAGAGATTTACTTGAATGATGCCAGGGATGAAGAACTTCATTAATGTAGAGACTGGAGAAGCTGGGATTGTTCTCCTTCTGAGCAGAGAAGGCTAAGACGAAATTTGATAGAGGTGTCAAAAATCATGAAGATGAGATAGAATAAATAGGGAAACTGTTTGTAACACTGATAACCAGATTTGAGGCGATTGGCAAAAACAGAGGTCACATGAGGAAAACCATTTTCCCACAAGGAGTGGTTAGGGTTTGGAATGCACTGCCTGACGGAGCGGTGGAGATAGAGTCAATAGTGGCCTTCAAAAGTGAATTGGACAAAGACTTGAAGCAGAATGATATTGCAGGGATTTGGGGAAAGAGCGGGGGAAGCGGGATAACCGGATTGCTCCCCGAAAGTATCGGCGCAGACTCGATGGGCCGAATGGCCCCCTTCTGTGCTGAAATATTCTGTGATTCTAGAATATTTTACAGACACTCCCTGCTCAGTCACCATCGCTCCTTCATTTACAGACGCTCCCTGGTCCATTACTATTTCTCGTTGATTTACAGACGCTCCCTTAGAGTTTGAGGCAGACACAGCGCATGCACTGACCGCTCCTTCGGGCTGGAGCGGACCCAGGACCCGGCAGGCAGGGGGAGAATGTTCCCCGGTTTATATCCCCCCTGACCCGGTGTGGGGAGAATGTTCCCTGGTTTATATCCCCCCTCACCCCGGTGTGGGGAGAATGTTCCGCAGTTTATATTCCCCCCCCACCCAGTGTGGGGAGAATGTTCCCTGATTTATATCCCCCCTCACCCCCAGTGTGGGGAGAATGTTCCCCGGTTTATATCCCCCCGCCCCGGTGTGTGGAGAATATTCCCCGGTTTATATCACCCCCCTTCCCCCGGTGTGGGTAGAATTTTCCCCGGTTCATAAACACCACCCGGTGTGGGGTGAATTTTGCCCAGTTTATATCACCCCACCCCCCGGTGTGGGGAGAAAGTTCCCCGGTTTAATTCTCCCCCCCCAGTGTGGGGAGAATTTTCCCGGTTTATATCCCTCCCCCGGTGTGGGGAGAATGTTCCCCGGTTTATATCCCCCCGGTGTGGGGAGAATTTTCCCGGTTTATATCCCTCCCCCGGTGTGGGGAGAATGTTCCCCGGTTTATATCCCCCCGGTGTGGGGAGAATGTTCCCCGGTTTATATCCAACCCCCCCCCCCCGGTGTTGGGAGAATGTTCCCCGATTTATATCCCCCCCGGTGTGGGGAGAATATTCCCCGGTTTATATTCCCCCCCCCCAGTGTGGGGAGAATGTTCCCCGGTTTATATCCCCCCCGGTGTGGGGAGAATGTTCCCCGGTTTATATCCCCCCCCCCCGGTGTGGGGAGAATGTTCCCCGGTTTATATCCCCTCCCGGTGTGGGGAGAATGTAACCCGGTTTATATCCCCTGGTGTGGGGAGAATGTTCCCCGGTTTATATCCCCCCCCGGTGTGGGGAGAATGTTCCCCGGTTTATACCCCCCCCCCGGTGTGGGGAGAATGTTCCCCGGTTTATATCCGGGCCCGCGGCTGCACTCGGTGTTGCTGCCCCCAGCGTTGCCCTGGAGCTCTCTCACCTCTGCGTCAGCGTCCGCCACCGCCGGCTGCACATGCTCAGCTCACACTGCCCGGGTGATTGATGGCAGCTCCCCACCAATAGGAAGAGCGGGGCGGGGCTAGAGGACCGAATGGACAGTTGGTCCTCCAACCAATTGGAGTGTGTGAGGGGCGGGGCTTCCGGCAGGCGGTAAGTCGTGGGGTGCAGCAAGGATCAGTGCTGGGGCCTCAGCTATTTACAATCTATATTAATGACCAAGATAAAGGGACCCAGTGTAATATTTGCTGACGATACAAAGCTCGGTGAGACAGTAAGCTGTGAGCAGAACACAAGAGTGCAAAGATAGATAGATAGACGATGTGAATGGGCAGTAAGGTGGCAGATTGAGTATAATGTCGGGAAATGTGAGGTTATTCACTTTGGTCGGAAGAATAGAAAAACAGAATATCTTTTAAATGGTGAGAAACTTTAAATGTTGGTGTTGAGAGAGATTTGGGTGCCCTTGTGCAAGAAACACAGAAAGCGAGCATGCAGGTACAGATAGCAGTAAGGGGGTGGAGTATAAGAGTAAGGATCTGTTGCTACAATTGTACAGGGCCTTGGTGAGATCACACCTGGAGTACTTGTCAGTTTGGGTCTCCTTATCAAAGGAAAGATATACTTGCTTTGGAGATTGTGCAATAGGGGTTCACAAGATTGATTCCTGCAATGAGAGAGCTGTCTTACGATGAGGGATTGTGTAGAATGGACCTATACTCTCTGGAGTTTAGAAGAATGAGAGGGGATCTCATTGAAACATATAAGATTCTGAAGGGTATTGACAGGGTAGATGCTGAGAGCTCGATTCCCCCGGGCTGGAGTGACTAGAACTCGGGGGCTCAAGATAAGGGGCAGGCCATTTAAGACAGAGATGAGAAATTTCTTCACTCAGAGGGTTAGAAACATAGAAACATAGAAAATAGGTGCAGGAGTAGGCCATTCAGCCCTTCTAGCCTGCACCGCCATTCAATGAGTTCATGGCTGAACATGAAACTTCAGTACCCCCTTCCTGCTTTCTCGCCATAACCCTTGATCCCCCGAGTAGTAAGGACTTCATCTAACTCCCTTTTGAATATATTTAGTGAATTGGCCTCAACTACTTCCTGTGGTAGAGAATTCCACAGGTTCACCACTCTCTGGGTGAAGAAGTTTCTCCTCATCTCGGTCCTAAATGGCTTACCCCTTATCCTCAGACTGTGACCCCTGGTTCTGGACTTCCCCAACATTGGGAACATTCTTTCTGCATCTAACCTGTCTAAACCCGTCAGAATTTTAAACGTTTCTATGAGATCCCCTCTCATTCTTCTGAACTCCAGTGAATACAAGCCCAGTTGATCCAATCTTTCTTGATAGGTCAGTCCCGCCATCCCGGGAATCAGTCTGGTGAACCTTCGCTGCACTCCCTCAATAGCAAGAATGTCCTTCCTCAAGTTAGGAGACCAAAACTGTACACAATACTCCAGGTGTGGCCTCACCAAGGCCCTGTACAACTGTAGCAACACCTCCCTGCCCCTGTATTCAAATCCACTCGCTATGAAGGCCAACATGCCATTTGCTTTCTTAACCGCCTGCTGTACCTGCATGCCAACCTTCAATGACTGATGTACCATGACACCCAGGTCTCGTTGCACCTTCCCTTTTCCTAATCTGTCACCATTCAGATAATAGTCTGTCTCTCTGTTTTTACCACCAAAGTGGATAACCTCACATTTATCCACATTATACTTCATCTGCCATGCATTTGCCCACTCACCTAACCTATCCAAGTCACTCTGCAGCCTAATAGCATCCTCCTCGCAGCTCACACTGCCACCCAACTTAGTATCATCTGCAAATTTGGAGATACTGCATTTCATCCCTTCGTCTAAATCATTAATGTACAATGTAAACAGCTGGGGCCCCAGCACAGAACCTTGCGGCACTCCACTAGTCACTGCCTGCCATTCTGAAAAGTACCCGTTTACTCCTACTCTTTGCTTCCTGTCTGACAACCAGTTCTCAATCCACATCAGCACACTACCCCCAATCCCATGTGCTTTAACTTTGCACATCAATCTCTTGTGTGGGACCTTGTCGAAAGCCTTCTGAAAGTCCAAATATACCACATCAACTGGTTCTCCTTTGTCCACTTTACTGGAAACATCCTCAAAAAATTCCAGAAGATTTGTCAAGCATGATTTCCCTTTCACAAATCCATGCTGACTTGGACCTATCATGTCATCATTTTCCAGATGCACTGCTATGACATCCTTAATATCCTTAATAATTGATTCCTGCAATGAGAGAGCTGTCTTACGATGTGAATCTTTGGAATTCTCTGCCCCAGAGGGCTGTGGATGTTCAATCTATTCAACGCTGAGATGGATAGATTTTTGGACTCTCGGGGAATCAAGGGATATGGAGATCAGGTGGGAAAGTGGAGTTGAGGGCGATGATCTTATTGAATGGCGGAGCAGGCTCGAGGGGGCTATGACCTACTCCTGCTCCTATCTCTGATATTCTAATATTGACATCTAAGGGGCTCTAGATTTATTAGTCCCACCCTTTATCTTAAGGGAACATAGTTGCTCTGAACCCTCGCTATCTCCTCCTTGAATGCCTCCCACTGCTCTGACACTAATTTACCTTCAAGTAGCTGTTTCCAGTCCACTTTGGTTAAATCACATCTCTGCTTAGTAACATTAGCTTTACCCCAAATGAGAACTTTTATTCCTGGTCCATCTTTGTCCTTTTCCATCACTACCCTAAATCTAACTGAATTATGATCACCAGCATAAAAATATTCTCCACTGATACCCCTTCCACCTGCCCAAGCTTCATTTATTAAACCTAAGTCCAGAACCACCCCCTCTCTTGTTGGGCTTGCTGCGTAATGGCTAAAAACGTTCTCCTGAATGCATTTTAAGAATTCTGCTCCTTCTATATCTTTCACACTAATTCTATCCCAGATAATATTTGGGTAGTTGAAATCCCCGACTATTACTGCCCTGTTATTTTTGCACGTATCAGAAATGTGCCGACATATTTGCTCTTCTGTCTCCCTCTGAATGTTTGGGGGTCTATAGTACATCCCCAGCAGTGTAATCGCCCCTTTTGTGTTCTTCACTTCTCCCATGTGGCCTCATTTGATGATCCTTCGAACATATCATCCCTCCCCACAGCTGGAATTGTTTCTTTAATCAACACTGTGACACGCCCGCCTTTTTTTATCCCCGTCTCTATCTCGTCTTAAAACGCTGTAACCAGGAATGTTGAGCTGCCATTCCTGCAGTTCTTTTAGCCGTGTTTCACTAATAGTTACAATATCATACCCCCACATGTCTGTCTGTGCCCTCAGCTTATCTGCCTCAATCCCCAGACTCCTTGCATTGGCATTGAAGTATTTCTAGATTGATTCCTGTGATGAGAGGACTGTCTTATGATGAGAGTTTGTGTAGAATGGGCCGATACTCTCTGGAGTTTAGAAAAATGAGAGTGATCTCATTGAAACACACCGGCACTGGCATTTAGCGCTGCCAAACTCCCTTATTGTCTATTTTCTAGCCTTTGTTTCCTCTGCCTTCCAAACACTAGCCACACTGTCCACTCGATCGATACAATCCCCTCTCTCGATCAATACAGTACCCTCTCTCGATTCATACAGTCCCCTCTCTCGATCCATACAGTCCCCTCTCTCGATCCATACAGTCCCCTCTCTCGATCCATACAGTCCCCTCTCTCTATCCATACTGTCCCCTCTCTCTATCCATTCTGGCCCCTCTCTCTATCCATACTGTCCCCTCTCTCTATCCATACTGTCCCCTCTCTCTATCCATACTGTCCCCTCTCTCTATCCATACTGTCCCCTCTCTCTATCCATACTGTCCCCTCTCTCTATCCATACTGTCCCCTCTCTCTATCCATACTGTCCCCTCTCTCTATCCATACTGTCCCTTCTCTCGATCCATACTGTCCCCTCTCTCGATCCATACTGTCCCCTCTCTCGATCCATACTGTCCCCTCTCTCGATCCATAAGTCCCGTCTCTCGATCCATACAGTCCCCTCTCTCGATCCATACAGTACCCTCTCTCTATCCATACAGTCCCCTCTCTCTATCCATACTGTCCCCTCTCTCTATCCATACTGTCCCCTCTCTCTATCCATACTATCCCCTCTCTCTATCCATACTGTCCCCTCTCTCTATCCATACTGTCCCCTCTCTCTATCCATACTATCCCCTCTCTCTATCCATACTGTCCCCTCTCTCTATCCATACTGTCCCCTCTCTCTATCCATACTGTCCCCTCTCTCTATCCATACAGTCCCCTCTCTCTATCCATACTGTCCCCTCTCTCTATCCACACTGTCCCCTCTCTCTATCCACACTGTCCCCTCTCTCTATCCACACTGTCCCCTCTCTCTGTCCATACTGTCCCCTCTCTCTATCCATACTGTCCCCTCTCTCTATCCATACTGTCCCCTCTCTCTATCCATACTGTCCCCTTTCTCTAACCATACTGCCCCCTCTCTCTATCCATACTGTCCCCTCTCACTATCCATACTGTCCCCTCTCTCTATCCATACTGTCCCCTCTCTCTATCCATACTGTCCCTTCTCTCTATCCACACTGTCCCCTCTCTCAATCCACACTGTCCCCTCTCTCTATCCACATTGACCCTCTCTCTATCCACACTGTCCCCTCTCTCTATCCACACTGTCCCCTCTCTCTATCCACACTGTCCCCTCTCTCTATCCACACTGTCCCCTCTCTCTATCCACACTGTCCCCTCTCTCCATCCACACTGTCCCCTCTCTCTATCCACACTGTCCCCTCTCTCTATCGACACTGTCCCCTCTCTCTATTCACACTGTCCCCTCTCTCTATCCATACAGTTCCCTCTCTCGATCCACACTGATAGAGTATTTAAACAGGCTCATTTAGACAGGCTTTGAAAATTAACAGACCCCCAAGTCAAAGCTACTACGTGCTGCTCAGCATGTTGCATTAACTCATCAATCAACTTGACATTTTCAGACCTTGGGTAGCGAGCCAATAAAACGTTAAAATATTTTCAATTGAGCCAATAAGGTCAAAGAAGGCGAGTTCTTTTCTGTAAATTGAACCAGGTATAAAGTACAGCCATTTGTGACCATGTGTCTCAGTAAGACAAAGAAACTGGCAATCAGCCAGCAGTTTGCTGCTCTCTGCCGAGATTAAAAAGTTAAAACTACCATCGTAGTTCGTATTTCATTGGAAACTAAGAGATCTAACAATTTTGGCACTGCGATCAGGGTCGCTGAGGAAAGAAACTGAATTTTGGACATCGGACCTACATTGAGGTGAGGACTCCACTTTAAAAAAAAAAAAGTCCTCGGTCAAAAGTCTAAATTCGCCTCGCCTTTTACGTGATTCCGAAAGCCTCCAGTTGCGAACCCTCCGGTTGGTAGTCGGCTCGAGGTCCCATAGACGTCTAAACTTCGGCAGTGTGTTTGTTAATTAATCACCGACCTATTGATCAGCTAGCAGGCCTACGACTCGAGATCCCAATAAAGAAATGGCAGCAGGAGAAAAGGGCAAAGAATTTCCTACAACTGTTAAAGGTGGGCAGGCACCACCTCAAGTTTCGCTAGATCTAGAACAGTTGAAAGAATGCATAGAGCAACAATTCAACTTATCTAAAACCTGTATCAAGATCGAATAAAAGTACTGAACCTCCAAAGGACAATGGTCCTTGGACGAGATTAAAAGGGTCTGGGGAAAAACGACCCGTATGAAAAATAAAGAGCGAACTAGATGGTCCCTCCCGGTTATGGGCCAGATTCGAAACCGGAATGAAATTATAATGCGTTCCCAACATGATCGAGAACTGACCAGTACAAAGGATCAATTGCAAGCAGTTGGTGCACAGCTGCGACAGAAAAAGCTTGAACTTGAAAAGCTGGAATCAGAAGTTAAAGATCTTAAAGGCGAAATTAAAGAATGGAAAAATCATTCGGTCAAGAGACAGTAATAGGAAAAGGAAAATGTATTGATCAATTCCCAGGGTACTCATGTTTGGATAAATTAAAAGTGCAAACCCGAAGACACGACCGAGGAATAGATACGGTTTCTGAATCCTCTGACAATACAGTGTCGGAGGATGAAGAATTAGGGGTGCGCTTTGCCCCGTTTAAAAAAAGATGAGTTGTAGTCAAATCATAAGAGACTGCGGATGAGGGTGGAACCAAAAAAAACAAAGAGAAGGGTGTACGAAGAATACTTAGTTCATGATGCGGCAGGCCCAGAGAAAATTGATAAATGGTCCAAGGAACTGCCCAATCCAAAGAAAGGGGGAGTAAAAACATGGGACCAAATGGACTGCTTAAGAAATATATATCAACTTCATCCCTGGGACTGAGTGCAAATTTTGAACATAATGGTGCCAAAAACACAGGGAAGAAAATTGCACGACAAGGTAGATGAAGCTTTGGGGCAGAATGAGCAAGAATTCGACGCAGGATGGGAGGCGATTAAACACTGGCTTCAAGCCATCAGTCCAGCTCAGACAGACTGGGGAAAAATTGCAGCTTGCCAACAGAAAGGAACAGAGGAGGTCCTGGAGTATGATGAGCGGTTTAGATGCACGTGGCTGGAACATTCGGGTATGAATAATACGGATGAGGAAATGGATGAACAAGCGTTTGGACCCCTGAAAGCAGCTTTCGTGGCAGGTCTAAAGCCAGAACTGTCCAAAATGTTTAAGGTAGTGTTACCGGACTGGGAAGGTAGAGGAACTACCTTTGCAACATTGGTGGATCGATGTAACCAATTATATCGGGATATGGGAGCTAAAGTCCGAGCTGTACAGGCTATGGGATGGAAATCCCAGGATTCCGATAAACAGTCATTTGGAAAATTACACGGAAAATGTCGTTATTGTGGGAAAGAAGGTCACTGGGCCAAGATGTGCAGGGCAAAACAGAAAGGTCGTGGCTGGGGAAGAGGACGCAGCCAGGGATACAATTCAACCAACAAGCCAGGCTTGTCACAAGATAACGACCTCATAGAAGCATTTAAGCGACTGACAATACAACAAAAGAAGGAGTTACTTGGGATAGCAAAAAACGATTAGAGCCCACCCTGGCCCCCCTCCTCGCACTAATACAACAGAGAGGAGATGGGCTATATAAAATGTGAGGGTGGGCAATAAGGATGTGGACTGTCTTTTAGACAAGGGGCAGAATTAACATGCTTACCCCAACAATATGTAGACGATATCCTGCTAGATTCAAAAACAGAAGAACAGCATGAACAAGATTTACGAGCTTTGCTGGATCACCTTCGGCTGAAAGGACATAAAGCCAGCAGCGACAAAGCACAAATCCCCAAGAAGGAACACCATGCCCCAGGCACTACCAATAGTGCTATGCAGCATTAGGGCAACCCTGAACAGAACTACAGGTCGAAGCCCATTTGAAATTATAACGGGAAGACCAATGTCGCTGCCAGGAACTATCGATTTACGGAAAGCTGATGGTCAATTAATGAGTGACACTTTGTTATCATACTGTCAGAATTTAACCAATGCTATTAGTTCTGTTTCCCGACAGGTATCGGCAGCTTGGGGTAATCCACCCGAAGGAGGACACAACATCATCCCGGGAGTCTGGGTGTATGTGAAAAAATTGCATAAAGAACCTTTGGGTGCCAAGTGGGAGGGACCTTATCAAGTGTTATTGACCACCCAGGCAGCTGTTAAAGTCCAAGGAAAGAAAGCCTGGATCCATGCTTCACACGTTAAACGAGCACCTGTAACTGAAGCTGAAATCTAGTAAAGACAATTACTTTTTGCCAAAATGTATACATTTACTGTATTATTGATTGTAGGTATTATAGGCACAGGCCTACTTCTTACTAGCCGACCCTCTGCACCAAAGGGAAATAGTAGGGTAAGCAAGGGAATTACATGTAAATACCTTTTTATATATGTCATACATTTATGCCAAACAAGGTAACATTTCTAGTTGTTGGCTGTGTACGCATATTCCTATTCACTCAAAGGGAGGGATTCCCTTGAGGCCAGTTCCCTTGAATATCTCGGAAATGGCTGACTGGATAATAAAACAGACAATGCGTTTCAGGATACGGAAAACTGGGCACGTAAATGGAAATCAGCAGGTTACAATTTGACTACCTTTGAAGGGGGATACCAACCGTGGGACAATAATTCCAAACGGCCCCAATTTTTTGTTATCACTAATACAACGGGAATAGGAAGACCGGGGGAATCGGTCTGTCTTATTAGAAACAACAAAGGAGGCGAAAATATGGGGTATAGTAACTGCTCCCGGAATTATAATATAATCAAGCCACGGAACCGTCCAAACTGGGCCGATGTGGGAATTTTTAACGTAACGGGGATTCTGAATAAAACAGATGGAAAAGCCTGGACAGGTCCCAGAGTGTTGCTGACAAAGAAACAGCTCACATTCATTGCATATAATGGCACCTATTGGGTGTGTGGCCACAAGGCCTACCCTTGGCTGCCCCAGAATTGGATGGGATCCTGCTATTTAGCCGACATTTTGCCTTATATGTATCATATAAAGTCACTGTCGGAACATTTACACCGTCCTAAGAGAGCTATCACAGAAATAGAGAGGTTCTTTGCCATCCTGATCCCTGGGTATGGGACCGCCAAACTGGCAAGGGAATCCATTAACATGACATCCGTTGTGGAACGGGTAGCCAATGATACCTCAGAGGCCCTAGTTAAAATCAATGCAGAAATGGTAGCAATCCGCACAGTAGCCCTACAGAATAGACTGGCCCTTGACTATATCCTGGCTGAAAAGGGAGGTACTTGCACCCTACTCGGAACGGAGTGTTGCACATATATCTCAGATAGCTTCGAAGAAATTACCCACTTAGCGGAGCATATCCAAAAGGAGATAGAAAAACTTAAGCAACCCCCATCATTTACTTTGTGGAGTGGAGCCACTGAATGGCAAGGTTCAATAGGAAATTCATTGGTGGAAGGTTTAATTCTAATTGTTGTAATTGTTTTACTTTTATATTGTTTGTTTATGTTGATTAAATGTTGTTGCGACCAGGCGGCTATAGCCGCTGTCCCGCAGGTGAGGCACCTTGCAGGTCCCAGCAGACCGTCTGTACGTGGCACAGGAGTATGTTATGCTTAAGGAAAGGTTGTTTACTGGTTGAATTAAGATATTGATTTGGATTAAATTGGAATAAGGTTAATTAACGTATTAAAACCAGACTTCCATTGTGGCCACGATGGAACTCGGGTCGGTGTAAATTTGTGTGGAAGCTACTAGTCCGGACATGTGGCAAAACACATCAACAAATTTTGGAAGGAAACTCTATTAACATGTATGAAATTAATTTGTAGAATGTTTAACCAGTGATACCTTAAGTTTTATAATTCAGTTTGTGAAAGAATCAAAGGGGGGATTGATAGATTATTCAAACAGGCTCATTTAGACAGGCTTTGAAAATTCACAGACCCCCACGTCAAAGCTACTACGTGCTGCTCGGCATGTTGCATTAACTCATCAATCAACTTGACATTTTCGGACCTTGGGTAGCGAGCCAATAAATGTTTAAATGACTTTCAATTGAGCCAATAAGGTCAAAGAAGGCGGGTTCTTTCTGTAAATTGAGCCAGGTATAAAGTACAGCCATTTTTGACCATGTGTATCAGTAAGACAAAGAAACTGGCAATCAGCCAGCAGTTTGTTGCTCTCTGCCGAGATTAAAAAGTTAAAACTACCATCGGAGTTCGTATTTCATTGGAAATTAAGAGATCTAACACATCTCTCTATCCATACTGTTCCCTCTCTCTATCCAAACTGTCCCCTCTCTCTATCCAGTGAGGATATTGTCCGGTGCTGTTGAGGTGCAACCTGTCTGGCTTGTACTGGTCCTACCTCCCCCAGAAATGCTCCCAATGCCTCAGGATTCTTAATTCCTCCCTCCTGCACCAAACTCCATGCATGCATTCATCTGCTCTATCCTCTTATTTCTGTACTCACCAGCACGGAGCACCAGGAGTAATCCGGACATTACTACCTTTGAGGTCCTGTTTTTTAATCTCTTTCCTAGCTTCCTAAAATATGCCTGCAGGATCTCATCCCTCTTTCTACCGATGACATTGGTCCCGATATGGACCACAACCTTTGGATGTTCATCCTCCCCCCTCAACAATGTCCTGCAGCTGCTCAGTGACATCCTTGACCCTGGCACCAGGGAGGCAACATACCATCCTGGAATCATGTCTGTGCCTGTAGAAGCACTTGTTTGTTCCCCAAACTATCAAATCCACTACCACTATTGCTCTTCCACTCTTCTTCCTCCCCGCCCTGTGCAGCTGAGCCACCCACGGTGTCGTGGACATGGCTGTGGCTGTACTACCCAGAGAAACCATCGTGCTCATCAGTGTCCAGAACTGAAAACCGGTTAGCGAGTGAGATGCACTCAGGGGACTCCTGTCCTACTCTTGCCCCATAACGCTGAAAATGTTTTCAACTCATGTTTATCTCTTTCTAAAGTTACAAGTGAATCTGCTTCCACCACCCGAACAGGCAGTGCGTTCCAGGCCAGAACATCTCGCTGCTTCATTAGTCCCCTCATGTAGCATCTGGTTCATTTGCCAATCACATTAAATCTGAGCCTCTGGTTGCTGAACTTTCTGACACTGAAAATTGTTTCTCCTTATTAAGAGGATTGGCGGGCTGGAGGAGCTTACAGAGATCGGGAGGGGTGAGGCCTTGGAGGGATTTGAACAAGAGGACGAGAATTTTAAAGCCTGAAGCCACCAGCCGTCTCCCCCAGTGCAGAATGTGACTCACTGTTAACAGAAAGGATTTGTGTTTACTTACAAAAGATGCATAATGAAGGGAAATCAATCTCTGTATCTTTAACTAACAGCGACATGAGGGAAATAAATGATCTTTAAACACCTGGTCCACTTGGCACTGAAGTGTCTGAAACTCATAATAGGAACTTCAGGGAAATAAAATACTGATAAATGTTAAACTGTTTTGCTGACAAAAGAAATCTCGATTTAACTGTAAAAAAATAAATTGTTTAACAGGTGTTCACACAGACTCACCTGATAGGCCGACTCAGGATCCACCCCTCAAGCACCGCGATTGGTTGCAGAACACGCTGCTCGCTGGGCCCTCCGGACTCTGACCTCTCTTCCTGTTGGTTCCCAGCGCAATCAATCACCACTCGCCAACATTATGCTGACAGAGCAAGTTGAGAGGCTCAGAGGAAGAAATAAAATGGGGCCGTGAATCTGAGTTCAGAATTTATAAACAAAACTATTTAAAGTAAAATCAAATTAATTGTTGCATTTAATACATCCTTCTGGGCCAAGTGGGAAACAAGTGATGTGTGGGCTGTGCAGAGTGTCTGTGCCCGGTTACACAGCGTGTTCCTGGCTCCCCGCTCCAAGTGCACATGTTTCAGCTCACATCCAACTGACTGGATAAACCTTGCCCATCTAAACCCCATCACACAAATATCAGCATTTGATGTTTAGTTATGCTCAACCTTTATAAACACTGGTTAGGCCTCAGCTGACACATTGTGCTCAATTCTGGGCACCACACTTTCAGAAGGGTATCTACACCATAGAGAGGGACAGAAGAGATTTACTAGAACGGTACGAAAGAGGAGGGACTTCAGTTATTTGGAGATACTGGAGAAGCTGCGGTAATTCTCCTTGGAACAGAAAAGGTTAAGAGGAGATTTGATAGAGTGTTCAAAATCATGAACGGTTTTAATAGACTAAATAAGGAGAAACACTTTCCAGTGGCAGAAGGGTCGGTAACCAGAGGACACAGAGTTCAGGTGATTGGCAAAAGAAGCAAAGGCGACACGAGGAACCATTGTATAAGCAGCGAATTGTTGCAATCTGGAATGCACTGCCTGATCGGGTGGTGGAAGCAGATTCAACAATGGCTTTCAAAAGTGAATTGGATAAATACTAAAGGGACAATATCTGCAGAGCCATGGGGAAAGAGCAGGAGAGTGGAACTAACTGGATAGCACTACCATAGAGCCAGCACAGGCGATGGGCCGAATGGCCTTCTGCACATTCATTCTATTAAAAAGACGGATGATCTTATCCAGAATGCTGCGAGCACATATCCCCAGAAAACCAAGACCGCCTATTTCCACCTGTGTAATATCGGCCGTCTCCATCCCTGCCTCTGCTCACCCTCTGCTGAAACCCTCATCCATTCCTTGGTTACCTTTAGACTTGACTATTCCAACACACTCCTGGCTGGCTTCCCACATTCTACCCCACGTAATCTTCACCTCATCTAAAACTCGGCTGCCCGTGTCCTAACTCACACCAAGTCTCGTTCACCCATCATCCCCTGTGCTCACTGACCTACATTGGCTCCCGGTTAAGCAACGCTTCGACTTTAAAATTCTCATCCTTGTTTACAAATCCCTCCATGGTCTCGCCCCTCCCTATCTGTGTAACCTCCTCCAGCCACACAACCCCCAGAGATGTCTGCGCTCCTTCAATTCTGCCCTCCTGAGCATCCCTGATTATAATCGCTCAACCATTGGTGATCGTGCCTTCTGTTGCTGAGGCCCCAAGCTCTGGAACTCCCTCCCTATACTGTCTCTGCCTCATCCCTGAAAGTACTGACTCTGGCTTTGTTCAGTTCGACACTCACTGGTTCCCCTCTCTCTCCATCCCTGAAGGTACTGAGTCTGGCTGGGTTCAGTTCTACATTCACGGGATCCCCTCCGCTGAAGGTACTGACTCTGGCTGGGTTCAGTTCTACACTCGCTGGTTCCCCTCCCTTGAAAGTGCTGACTCTGGATGGGTTCAGTTCTACACTCACTGGTTCCCCTCCCCTGAAGGAGCTGACTCTGCATGGGTTCAGTTCTACACTCACTGGTTCCCCTCCCCTTCAGGTACTGACTCTGGCTGGGTTCAGTTCTACACTCACTGGTTCCCCTCCCCTGAAGGTACTGACTCTGGCTGGGTTCAGTTCTACATTCACTGGTTCCCCTCCCCTGAAGGTAATGACTCTGGCTGGGTTCAGTTCTACACTCACTGGTTCCCCTCCCCTGAAGGTCCTGACTCTGGGTGTCTGTGCTCCCGTCACCACTTTATACACTCTGACCCTCCCTATATATCTGTAATATCTCCCTGTTTTGGTGATGAGCTCTCCCTGACCACTCACTCCCTGACTCTCACCATTTCAGGGAATCATACGGCACAGAATGAGGCCATTCGGCCCATCGAGCCTGTCCGACTCACTGAAAGACCCACTCCCTGCACCTGCCCCAAAACACCAGAAAATGTTCCCTTTGACCATTGCTGGTTTTGAAAGTTATTATTGATGTCCCAGAATTGAGGCCAACCCTCAATATCTGAGTGTAACTAATGAGTGATAAAGGTTGACCAGAACTTGCTTGTTGTACTCTATACTGCTATTAATGCTGGAACAGATTGATCAGCGGACCCTGCCCCTCACAGCTTTGTGTTCACCTGCAAATTGCACCATTTGCTTTAGAATGTCTCCCATTTTTCCTCCTTCCCAAATCCCAGCTGGCGGCCGGTGACCCCGCTGACCCCGGGCCTGTCACCGCGGATCAAGCCCGGGGTCAGCCTCTGGGCTGTGATTGGCCCTGGGCCCTACACCACGTGTTGATGACGCTCACCAGCCCCACGCGCGGCTCCAATTCCTGCCCCGCGCCGACAACCAACATCATCCGGGCTCCACCAACTGTCGCCGCCACCGCCCGCACATGCTCAGTGCGGGAGATCCGGGCTCAGCCCCGCCCCTCGCACACTCCGATTGGTTGGAGAACTCACCTCCAGCTCGGTCTTCCAGCTCCGCCCACTGTGGGGCCGCAAGCCCCGCCTCGCGCACACTCTGATTGGTTGGATGACCCACCACCCGCTCGTCAATCGCACGGGCAGTGTGAGTTGAGCATGCGCGGTGGGGCGGCTGTGTCTGAGGCAGCGGCTGAGAGATGGGCGGAGAGAGGGAGCGGGTTTATAAACCCCGGGGGGGGCCGCGGGGCTTCACACACACCAAGTGCGGGTCCAGGTCCCGCCCGAGAGACAACACTCCGCATTATCCGCTTCACATACACCCGCTGTGGGCCTCAGGCCATGAACTACAACCTGCGGCTGCGGCCTTTCCTCGAGCGGGGCCCCCGGGGAGGTGGGCTCTGGACCGTGCGGGGCCCCCGGGGAGGTGGGCTCTGGGCCCGTGCGGGGCCCCCGGGGAGGTGGGCTCTGGGCCCGTGCAGAGCCCCCGGGGAGGTGGGCTATTGGCCCTGGGCCCGTCCGGTGTTGTAATTTCCTCGACCCCGAGTTGGACTCAGACAATTAAGAACATAATAATTCGGAACAGAAGTAGGCCATCGAGCCCCTCGAGCCTGCTCCGCCATTCAATAAGATCACGGCTGATCTGGTCGTGGACTCAGCTCCACTTACCCGCCGTCTCCCTGTAACCCTTAATACCCTTATTCGTTAAAAATCTATCTATCTGTGATTTGAATGCATTCAATGAGCTAGCCTCAACTGCTTCCTTGGGCAGAGAATACCACAGATTCACAACCCTCTGGGAGAATAAATTCCTTCTCAACTCGGTTTTAAATTGGCTCCCCCGTATTTTGAGGCTGTGCTCCCTAGTTCTAGTCTTCCCGACCAGTGGAAACAACCTCTCTGGCTCTATCTTGTCTATCCCTTTCATTATTTTAAATGTTTCAATAAGATCAACCCTCATCCTTCTGAACTCCAACGAGTAAAGACCCAGTCTACTCAATCTATCATCATAAGGTAACCCCTCATCTCCGGAATTAGCTTCGTGAATCGTCTCTGTACCCTCTCCAAAGCTAGTAAAGCCTTCCTTAAGTAAGATGACCAAAACTGCATGCAGTACTCCAGGTGCGGCCTCACCAATACCCTATACATTTGCAGAAGGACCTCCCTGCTTTTGTACTCCATCCCTCTCGCAATGAAGGCCAACATTCCATTCGCCTTCCTCTCGCACTTTCTTCGCTTGTCGCACTTTTTTTATTTACTTGCGAAAGGGGGAGCAGCTGCTCAATCACCGGATGAGCTGGTCACTCCCCCAACACAAGATATCGCACATATTTATACACACAAGTAAACAGGCTCCGTGTATTAAGTGTAATGAAATTAATGTCATCAGTTAGTTGCAGGAATAAGTCACATTATTAGAAAGTCTCACAGGATCTCAGGTTAGCTGATTAAGTTAAAAACAATAAATTCTTTACATATCGCAAGCCATAGGTTTTAGATCTGCGCTTATCTCTGTCAGCCTTAGTTGTCTGATCGCAGTTTTTCTTATTTTAGGCCATCCTGAGTCTGCCTTACAAACTGTCGTCGTTTATCTTCCCCTTTCTGACCTTTGTGTAACTATGTCACACGATAACGATAGCACAGCATGTGGTTTCAACTGCTGATGCCTTGATTTAAAAGTTTTGGGTTTTTTTAAATTCTAAGTTGGCCAAGTCATATCCCAATCGAACCTTGTAACTATATTTTCACAAGGTGTAACTTTCCTGTTTTCCTCTTATATCCTCACTGATTTCCTCTCATTAAATTTTATAAAGTGTTCACCATTTCATTCATGAGCCCGGAGGAACTTTACTGTCTAATAAAATATCATTAAAGCAGGAATGGGGGAAAAAAGTTGCATGTTCAGCCATGAACTCATTGAATGGCGGTGCAGGCTAGAAGGGCGGAAAGGCCGAATGGCCTCCTCCTGCACCTATTTTCGATGTTTCTATGTTTCTATGTATCATACTGTCTTTAAAACATCGATCAAACATTCCCACCAAGTTTTGACCCAGTTTCTTTGTTTAATTTTATTTAACCGAACCTCTTCTTGGACCTTTTATTCTCCAAAATATGCCACAGAGCAATTCAGTCTACAAGAGGAATGATGGTAGTTACCTTTAGCATAACAGTCACCCACAAAAACCTATTTCTGAATACGTAGTTTGGACAGAACCACAGAGACCGGACTTTTTCAAAAATAAAACTTAATTATCACAATTTTCAGCTAAATTTTCCTTCCCATTTGTTTGACCAGCAACGCTTAGCAATATATATATATATATATATTTAGAAAATGTTTTATATTACACAAACAAATTATGCCCAGACTTTGTCATTTTACAAAGAAGACAAAAGTAACAATTGCGTTTGGATGCAAGTCATTTATCTTCCCCTTCGAGCAGGGTATCTTGGACAATAGGATTACATCGGATATACGGCACAGAAACAGGCCATTCGGCCCAACCAGTCCATGCCGGTGTTTATGCTCTACTCGAGCCTCCTCCGTTCTTTCCTCATCTAACTATATCCACATAACCCTCGATTCCCTTCTCCCTCATATACTTGTCTAGCCTCCCATTAAATGCATCGATACTATTCACTACAACCACTCCCTGTGGCAGTGAGTTCCACATTCTCACCACTCTCTGGGTAGAGGTTTCTTCTGAATTCCCAATTTGATTTCTTGGTGACTATCTTATGTTGATGGCCTCTAATTATGCTGGTCCCCACAAGTGGAAACACTGTGTCTACTCAATCAAAACCTTTCATCATTTTAAAGACATTAGCTCACCCCCTCAGCCTTCTTTTTTCAAGAGGAGAGAAACCCGGCCTGTCCATCCTTTCCCGATAGGTACACGCTCGCCTTTCTGGTGTCATCCTTGTAAATCTTCTCTGCACCCTCTCCAGTGCCTCCGTATCCTTTTTATAATATGGTGACCAGAATTGCACACACAAAGTCTAACCAAGGTTCGATACAAGTTTAGCATAACTTCACTACTTTTCCATTCTGTAACAATTCAATTCTATAACAATGGATCCCAATAATTTAAATCAATACTTTAAATTCTTAATTCCAACTTTGTCAGCTTGCTGCGACATTCGATGTTTGCAGATAACTGGAGATAATTTTGTTTTAACTGCTGAATCTTTTGCTATGCCATCAACCTCTTATCCAACTGGAACTGGCATTGCCTAATATGGTCGTCTTTAGCTACGGCATAGTCCAGAGACACAAGTCTGCATTTTCTTCAACACACATCAGCAATGTTAGAAGCACGTAAATCACTGGTCTTCCTGTGGCAAGCACATATCACTTGTGTCTGAACTTTTCTTATTCTAACACAATATTTCTAATCTAAACATTCTATGATGAAAATATCCACGGCCAGTTGGTTGGAAACACCAACTGTTGCTCAGTGAAATTTCTCTCTAATGATAACAACCACATTTTCCCCGATATGGAATGAACTAAACATGAACACCTTTCAGAAGCTGAATTAACCGAGTTCCCGATGCCAACACCCCTCACATCTTCCATTCACTTCAACTGAAAGGAAAACGCCAGATTGTATCAGTCGGGATTTGAAAGATATTTACAACAGATGCTAGATATTCTTAGAGTTAGCTTTGTTCTCTATTCTGTCTACTCGAGGAGTTTGATAACAGACTTTCTCCTGTGAATGTAGAGCTGGAATATTGGGCCGGGATGTATTTACTTGTTCATCTTGTTGACTCGAAAACGTTGTCAATTATTTGATGTGATCTGTATTTTCTTAAATACATTTCCTGAGTGGATTCAAATTTAAATTGAATCCAGGTTTGCAGGCGTGATGCTCCATTCACACATCGAAAGTGAGAGAGATGCTGTGGGGAACACACTAAGTCCAGTATCTGAAAGTGATTCACAGACTGGGTTTTGTGTTCAGTGATCACAGGCATGTTATCGACACGTTCCCTCAATACCAAGGCTAGGAGAGTCACTCTGGAAGGTAAGGGGAACTGGCACTTTTCCACGAGAGTAACCAAAGGTATGAGAACTGAAATAATCCAGAGTTAGAAAGGAGGAAAGGCCCTAAAATGGTGCACTCAATAACAGGACATCAATTAGTCTCCTCTTATCTTGGAACATTAAATGTCGACACACTCTGTTATTGAAACATCAAAATATTATATTCCAGCCCAGTTATAGGGGTTATTATCATCGGAAACAAACTTCAACTGTTGGAATAGACATGATTCAGTCGGGATGTGATTAACAGCAGCAATGATAGCAGAATCCAACCCCTGCAGTCACTTGTGTACTCGCTGGTGTTTCAGCAGGTTTGATGACCGAGCGAATCCCTTCCCACACTCAGAGCAGGTGAACGGCCTCTCCCCAGTGTGAACTCGCTGGTGACTCAGCAGGCTGGATGACACACTGAATCCCTTCCCGCACTCAGAACAGGTGAACGGCCTCTTCCCCAGTGTGAACTCGCTGGTGTGCCAGCAGGTCGGATGACTGAGTGAATCCTTTCCCACATTCAGAGCAGGGGAACGGCCTCTCCCCAGTGTGAACTCGCTGATGTTTCACCAGGCCGGATGGCTGAGTGAATCGCTTCCCACACTCTGAGCAGGTGAATGGCCTCTCCCTCGTGTGAACTCGGTCGTGTTGCAGCAGGTGAGTTGACTGAGTGAATCCCTTGCCACACTTTGAGCAGGTGAATGGCCTCTCGCCGGTGTGAACTCGCTGGTGTTTGAGCAGGTTGGATGACCCAGTGAATCGCTTCCCACACACGTGGCAGGTGAACGACCTTTCCCCGGTGTGAACTCGCTGGTGTTTCCGCAGGTCGGATGACTGAATGAATCGCTTCCCACTCACGAGGCAGGTGAACGGCCTCTCCCCTGTGTGAACTCGCTGGTGTTTCACCAGGCTGGATGGCTCAGTAAATCGCTTCCCACACTCTGAGCAGGTAAATGGCCTCTCCCCAGTGTGAACAAGCTGGTGTTTCAGCAGTTCGGATGAATGAATGAATGGCTTCCCACACACGGAGCAGGTGAACGGCCTCTCCCCGGTGTGAATGTGTTGATGAATTTCCAGTGCAGATGGCAGGTGAATCCCTTCCCACAGTCCCCACATTTCCACGGTTTCTCCGTGCTGCTCGTGTGCTTCCGTCTCTCCAGGTTGGATGATCAGTTGAAGCCTCCTCCACACACAACACGTTTACAGATTCTCCACGCTGTGAATGATGCGATGGTTTTTCAGGCAGTGTAACTGGTTAAAGCTCTTTCCACAATCAGTGCACTGAAACACTCTCACTCGGGTGTGTGTCTCAGTGCTTTTTCAGTCACACTGATGTTTGTAATCTTTCCCCACAGACAGAATAAACTAACATTTCTCCTTCCACATTCAAAGGCCGATGATATTCAAGTCCTGATGAATCGAATGACTCTATCAGATCTTGACGTGATGTTTAGTTTGAGTTTCCCTCCTTCAAATCCTCCCCTTCTAACACCCTGCAAAAGGACTTTACAAAAGTCATCACTGTAAGTACAGGATCGAAATTCAGAAAAGACAATTCTAGTTTCTATGGAACATTCTTTCCTTCTGCTGTGTGATTTTAAGTATTGACTTAATAAAAAATAATAAAGAGGGAGAAGATAGATTGAGAGTAAACTGACAAGAAATATAAATACAGTCACAGCTTCTACAGATATATAAAAAGGAAGATATAGCTAAAATAAACGTTGGTCCCTTAGAGAATGAGACGGGGAATTAATAATGAGAAACAGGGAAATGGCAGAGACTTTAAACAAATATTTTGTGTGGTCTTCACGGTGGAAGACACTAAAAACATCCCAATAATAATAGATAATCAAGGGGTCACAGGGAGCGAGGAACTTAAAACAATCACTATCACTGGAGAAAAAGTATGAGACAAACTATTGGGACTAAAGGTGGACGTCCCCTGGACCTGATGGCCTGCATCCTGGGGTCTTAAAAGAAGTGGCTGCAGAGAAAGTGGATGGATTGGTTGTAATCGACCAAAATTCCCTGGATTCTGGCAAGGTCCCAGTGGATTGGAAAACCTCAAATGTAACACCCCTATTCAACAAGGGAGGGAGGGAGAGAGAAAGCAGGAAACTATAGAGCAGTTAGCCAAACATTTATCATTTGGAAAATGCTGGAGTCCATTATTAAGGAAATAGTAGCAGGACATTTAGAAAATCATAATAGTCAAGCAGAGACGGCATGGTTTTATGAAAGGGAAATCACGTTGACAAATTTGCTCGAATTCTTTGAGGATGTAACGAGCAGGGTGGATGAAGAGGAACCAGTAGCAGTTGTGTATTTGCATTTCCAGAAGTCATTCGATAAGGTGCCAGATAAAAGGTTACTGCACAATATAAGAGCTCACAGGGTTGGTGGTAATATATTAGCATAGATGTAGGATTGGCGAACTAACAGAAAACAGAGAGTGGGGATAAATGGGTCATTTTCAGGTTGGCAAACTGTAACTAGTGGGGTGCCACAAGGATCAGTGCTGGGGCCTCAATTATTTACAATCCATATTAATGACTTGGATGAAGGGACGGAGTGCACTGCAGCCAAATATGCTGCTGATACAAAGATAGGTGGGAAAGCAAATTGTGAGGAGGACACAAAGTATCTGCAAAGGGTTATAGACAGGCTCAGTGAGTGGTCAAAAATTTGGCAGATGGAGTATAATGTGGGAAAATGTGAGGTTATGCACTTTGGTTGGAAGAATAAAAAAGCAAACTATTATTTAAATGGTGACTACAAAATGCTGCGGGACAGAGGGATCTGGAGGTCCTTGTGCATGAAACACAAAAAGTTAGCATGCAGGTACAGCAAGTAAACAGGAAGGTAAATGCAATGTTGGCCTTTATTGCAAGGGGAATGGAGTATAAAAGTAGAGAAGTCTTGCTGCAACTGTACAGGGTGTTCTTGAGATGATTTTGAGGAATAGACAAAATGTCTAAGCATTGATAAATGCATCGTCTAACATCTCCAACTGAGATATAAATGTACAGCATTTGTTTATCAGGATATAGAACTATGCAGATTCTCCCAGTGGGACGAAAGTTGCTGAAATGACTTTGAGGTATCCTGTCATTAAAGAGCTTCTCTTTGTCTCCAACCTGTGGTGTATATGAGCTGAGAGCGCTGAATGTAACAGCTTTGGCCACAAGTCCGACAAATATTCTGCTTCAGATTAACAGCCCGCCCCTTGGCTAAAATAGGCAACAAAATTAATTGAGCGGCTGTGTGTGTAACTCACGATTGGAAGAAAAGGCCTTTATTATTTTTTATTTAAGAACTGAAAGGCAATCGAGAGATTCTCATTGATAAGAATTGATGTTGTCCATCAGAACAAGAGAAATATTCACAAAACTGGGTTTACCTCTGGATTTATTGACGGTTCTGTTGGTGATTTTCAAGGAAATCGGTTTATGTCCCACCACACAGGAGTAAGAAGCGCCGCTGGCCCACTCCTCGGCTGCAACGGATAGCAGGCTGTACATGAAGAATGATCTGCTGCCGTTCTCCGCCATCACCTCGGTGTTCTTGTAGTTGTTGGAATCCACCGTCTTGTCATTGACGGTCCATTTGACGAAGATCTCTCGGGGGGAGAAACCTCTCACTAAACAGGTGAGGCTGACCAACTTCTCAGCAGAGACATCTTCTGCCGAGGGCAGGAGGACAGACACGGCCGGTACCCGTGGATCTTTCGCTGTAGAACAGTTACAATAAAGGCCAATGAACTGGACAGTTCCAGAGACAATGGTGGGAGTTTTAATCTAATAAAGCAGGCGTGTTGAGGGTGTGGGGGTGATTAAATTGGTAAAAATCGGAATCCCGACATCAACCCGACCACTCCTGGTTGTAATATTGTATTTGAATAATATATTTATAGGAGGCTGGAATCCTCTATTTTAACCTCCATTCGGTGTTTAACTGTAGCTGGTCCGGCTTGACATACTGTGTAAATCCCAGCAGTTACAGCGATGCGTGGACTGCTGCACCCAGGTGGTTATTGCCCTTACACCTCCATCCTGGATCCAGGGTCACTGCCTAACCCACCCCCCGCGATCCGAGAGCTCCTCACTCGGATTCCAATCCTCCTCTTCTCCCGGGTGGCCTGTGAGACCACCACCACCAACTCGCCTTCTCTGTTTAAATTCGCCAATGTCCCGTAGTTACACGTCAGAGAAATATGCTCTTCGTTGACATTTAACGCTTTATTATTTCTCCTCTGGGGCCTCCCTGGTTTACCATCCCGCAGCAGAGTGAACATAATCTTTCTCTCTGAAATCTTGAAGGGTTGGACTTGAATTTACTGCACAGATCAAGGCGATTTGGCCAACTGGTCTCTGCCTGTGTTTATGCTCCATACAAGCCTCCACCTGACTCAGTTCATCTAACCCTAATAACATACCCTTCTATTCCTTTCTCGCTGATGGACTTATCCAGTTTCCCCTAAAATACATAACCTCAGGTCCAAGAGTGGGATTACTAAACTGAATGATCAGAGTAGCCCATTAAACACTTTATATAATGAATTGGCCCTTGCACATGCACCGGAAATAGTCACAGTATCTCACTTATTGCAACAATCTCCCCGCTCACCCTTTTCCTTGTGGATGGAATCTCTGATAGGAGTCGGCATATCCTGATGGCTCACCACGCAGTAGAACTTATCCCCACTCAGCCAGTCTTGTGTCGAGATGTTTAAGTTGCTGATCACACTGTTGGGATCCTCCCCGGGTTGGACGGCAATCTCTGATTTAAAACCTCCTTTTCTCGCGTCCTGGACATGGTGAGCCCATAAAGAGCGTCAGACACGACGCAGGTTAAGGTCACCGTCGCCTCCAGTAAGACCTGTTCCAGTGACGGTGGGCGAAGAGTGATTTCTGAATCGCTGCATGGGACATCCACTGCAAAACAGGAATGAAAGTCAGGAAAAGCTGCAGCTTCAGAATCCGGACACAATATTTAGCCTTAACTCGTTCAAGGGTAATACATCACTTTTGAGATATCAACCTCTCGCTGTTGCTTTAACACCGGCGGTATTGGAAGGACAATCAATTGGCAACGATTCCGGGAGATCTGTAACATTTCTTGTGTATTTGCAGCCAGAGCCACCTGTAATGGGCTGTGAAGCAAATAACCAGCGTAAAACGGGAATACATTGTGGTGCAATTGTGTTAGGCACTGAATAGCGCTCTTCCTGAAATCTCTTGCTTCTTTACACCCATCTATAGATCCTTGCATCCAAACGCATCTCCACTGGTTATAATAGTGAAGCCCAAATAGCCCGAAGTTCAAAACAAGTGTCAAATTGATTTCAGGATTTATGGGATAACAGAAAACAAAGTTAAGTTTCTGGTCACTTGCTGTGATCTTTATTGCGGTGAAAATGTGCAGGAACTAGTCACAGCCCCCGTCAGAGGAGAAGTGCAAGGTCGGGAGAATGGAGTTCCAAGGGGTCTTTTGTGGTGGGGCATCATTTTTAATGAGGTGAGGTAGTTTGTTAATTTCTGTCATTACTGAACATTTATCATGTCTGGTGAGAGAGAGTCAGAGTTAAATATGACCTCAGGGCATTAATAGCAACATAGGAACTGGATGAGGCCACTCAGCCCATCCATCCTGTCCCGCAATCCATTTAGATCAGGGCTGATCTACACTCAACACCATCTTCACGCCTTGGTTCTGTAACCCTTGATAATCTTGCCTAACAAAAATCTATCAATCTCAGTTTTCAACTTTTCAATTGAAACCAAGCTTCAGCAGCTTTTGGGGAGGGAAATCCAGACTTCCTGTGAAGAAATCCTTCCTGACATCACTTCTGCACGATCTAGCTCTAATTTTAAGATTCTGCTATTTGTTCTGGACTTTTCCATCAAAGGAAATAATTGTTCAACATCTACTTGATCAATTGTATTTATCTACTTGAACACCTCAATTGTATCACCTCTTAATATTCTCTACTCGTCTCCTCATCATTTTATTTTATTAGCCCCGGTATCATTCGGATAAACCTGAACTTTACCGCCTCCATGACCAGTATATCCTTCCTGAGCTGCGGAGCCCAGAATTGGGCTCAGTGCTCTGAATAGAGTTGATGCCCATTCCAACAGTGGGTTCCTGGACAGCTAGCAGTAAAGGGTTCCAGACTCTGACTGCCGCTCCGTATATGCTCAGCCAACTCAGGATAAACCTGCGAATAAGGGCACGTTACTCACTGCCTGAAATCAGAGCAGGGGGAAAGCTTCGTTGGCGAGTTTATTAAATCCTGAACAATGAGGAATCCTGAACCAGAAGATCGTGGGTTGAAGTCTCACTCCAGATACTTGATCACAAAATGTAAGCTGAGTCTCCCAGTGCAGTACTGGGGGCGTGGTGCACTATTGGAGGTGCCGTCTTTCGGATCACGTGTTAAACCGAGGATCCGTCTGGCCTCTTAGGTGGACGTAAATGATTCCCTGGATCTATTTCAATGAAAAGCCGAGGACTTTTCCTTAGTGGCCTGGGAATATTTATAGCTCAAAAAACACCACTAAGCAAAATATAATCTGGTCATTATCACACTGCTGTTTGTGGGAGATTGCTGTGCACTAAATGATTGCTGCACGTTGTACATTACAACTGTGACCACATTTCACCACTTAATTCATTGGCTGGCAAGCGATTTGGTTCAGACTAAGGTAGCTGAAGGCGCTGTTTCAAGGCAAGTTTGTAATCACAAGAATACACAAACTGCATGATTGGAAATTAGGAATATTTCGGTGCTTTTTACTAATTTCAATAAAAGTCCTGACTGAGATCAGCGCTCAGAATGGTCTGTAACCTCCTGGGATTGTGCCTCTTACTCGGAGATCTGGTGAAGTTACGGCTTTGCGTGACCCCTTCATGAGTGTCCTGGCAGGTGTAGACCGAGCCGGTGAACCATTCCTCGGCGGGGACTGTCAGCCGACTGGCCACCGAGAAGTTCCCATTCACCTCAAATACGGGAGAGGTGACGGTGCCAGAATCCAGGAGTTGTCCACTCTCCAGCCAATTCACGGTCAGTGACTTTTGCCGGAAATCGATGATTGAACACACGGCGCTTGCATATCTGCTGCTGGTGATTTGTTCAGTAGAACTCAGCGTGAGGAGAACAGTTGGAGGGATGATGTCGCGTTCAGAATCTTCAAGAGAAGACAAATTATTGACATTGCTTGCAAAATCAATCATTAAGAAATGCAAAGTGTCCTTATATTTTAACAGGTTCTTCGCTGTCAGACTAACACTAACCTGGCATTTACAGAGAGCAGACTGTGCACAGTCTTTTCAGTGTAATCTGCAGACCGGAACTGTGCATAATATTCTTAGTATGATCTGGAGACCAGAACGTTACACAGTATTCCAAGAGTGATGAGGAGACCAGAACTGTAAACAATATTCTTAGTATGATATGGAGACCTGAACTGTGGACAGTATTCTAAATGTGATATGGAAACCAGAACTGTGCATAATATTCTAAGTATGATAGGGAGACCAGAACTAAACACAGTATTTTAATTGTGATATGGGAGACCAGAACGGTGCACAGTATTATAAGTGCGACAGGGAGACCAGAACTATACACAGTACTCTAAGTGTGATATGGAGAACAGAACTGTACACAGCATTCTAAGTGTAATATGGAGACCAGAACTGTACACAGCACTCTAAGTGTCGTCTAACCAAATTTCTGTACAAGTTGAACATACCTTCTCTTCTTATCACAGTTTGCCCTGTATCCCACATCACTAACCTAGGATTGTGATGGCCCAGACCGACACACCACGTCAAACCTCGCAGTAGATGGTGCTGCTGCACACCTCTGACTCGCTGATGGTTAACCGGCACTTTATCTTTCTTCCAGGAAAGGCTGGTGATTTTATCTTTCTTCCAGGAAAAGCTGGTGATTTTGGGGGAGTAGTCCATCGCCAAACAGCTGAAGCAGTTTCTCCCTACTCAGCGCACTGTGACCTGGGCTCTATTCCATCCTATTGAATGGACGTCTCTTGAGTTTCCTCCTTCCTCCCACTCAATAAATAATCCGAATTAAATACCATTCCAAAATCCGGTTAATTGGAAGTTTCTCCTTAAAACGGTCCATTTCAATTCCCATTGTTGTTCTTGTTATATAACAATGACCTGGACTTGGTTATAGGGATTCCATCTCAAAGTTCGAAGATGAAGCAAAACCTGGCAACGTAGCCAATAGTGAGCATGATAGTAACAGACTTGAAGAGGAATCAGAGAGATGAGTGAAATGGGCCGGGACATGGCAGGTGCAATTTAATGCGGATAATTGAGAAGCGGTGCACTTTGGGTGGAACATGTAGAGGCAGTATCATCTCAATAGTATTGTTTTGAGGGGATACAAAAACAAAAATATCTGGATATTGCCCCCGTGTGAATATTACTAAAAATGTTCGTAAATGCTCACTGAAAGCCGATGTGCATGTGTTTGTATGTGGGGTTGGGGTTGAAGCCCAGATTCTCACAGAGACAGAATCCAGGTTCTCACAGGACCAGGATAGCCGAGTGGTTGAGGCGTTGGCCTTAAAATTCAATGGGTTTTTCCCGCGTGGGTTCGTACCCAACTCCTGGTATTTCTCTAATTTAACACGGGGATTTCCTCCCATTCTGATCAATGAGACCGGATTTTCATCGGTTGAATCAGCAATTTTCTGTAACAATGTGACACTCTGAACCGATAATGAAATGAAATTGTGAAATGTATCTGTGTCGCTCGGTCTCTGCCTCTCTCTCTCTCTTCAGAGAGTTGTGTATGTGTTTGTATGTTTGAGTCTTTGTCTCTCTCAGTCTGACTCAATCTGTCTGTCCCTGTTTCTCTGTTTGTCTCTGTCTCTCAATCTGTCTCTTTCTCACGGTGCCACGTCTGTTCCAATGGGATTCTATCAGACTCTTTGCCTGACTGGCTCTCTCTTTCCCATCATTTCGGTCTGTCCATGCCTTTGCCTGTCTCCATTAGTCCCTGCCTGTAAGCTGAGAAGTATTTCCATCATTTTCTGTTTTAGTCTCTTTCGCTCTCTCTCTATCTGTCTCTCCCCTTGTCACTGTCTTTATCATTGTCTTTCTCTCACTCTTTCCCTGTCTCTCTTAATAGATCACACACACACATCTCTGTTTATGTATATGTTTGAGTCTTTTTCTCACTCAGTCTGTTTCTCCTTCTCAGTCTCACACTTTCTGTCTCTCGTTGTCTCTATCTCGCTGTCTGTCTCTCCCTGTTTGTCGGTTTGTCTCTGACTCTCAATGTGTCTGTCGACTTCTCATGGTGTCCAGTTCTGTTCACAGTGGCTCGATTCCTGCTCTGACAGAGCTCGTACCCGTCAGTTCCTCGTTAGTATAATGGTGAGTGTCCCCGTCCGTCACGTGGGTGACCGGGGTTCAATTCCCCGACGCAGAGGCAGTTGTTTCAAAATGTAGAATTTTACTTCTGTTTCTTGGTAGAGATTCATATTAAAAAGTTCCAGAGCAACAAAGAACTGTAAAAGTACACGTAGAGGTTAGAGCCTCTTCCAGATTTTGAGCAAACGGAGACTTTTTCACGATTCTATGGCCGTCTGCTGCACAGAGTTGGATGACTGAATTTGTTCTGAGTGAATCTCTACCAAGTACTCACCAGGTTCTCACAGGACCAGGATAGCCGAGTGGTTAAGACGTTGGCCTGAAAATTCAGTCGGTTTTTCCCGCGTGGGTTCGTACCCGACTCCTGGTATCTTTTTAATTTGACACGGATTTCCTCCCATTCTGATCAGTAAAACCGGATTTTCATCGGTTGAATCAGCAATTTTCTGTAACAATGTGACACTCTGAACCGATAATGAAATGAAATTGTGAAATGTATCTGTGTCGCTCGGTCTCTGCCTTTCTCTCTTCAGAGAACTGTGCATGTGTTTGGATGTTTGAGTCTTTGTCTCTCTCAGTCTGACTCACTCTGTCTGTCCCTGAAAGACACAGTAGTCGTGGCCGAGTGGTGAAGGCGACGTTATCGAAATCCATTGGGTTATCCCGCCAGGTTCGAATCCTGCCGACTACGATTCTCAGCATTTTTCATTCCATTTCACAATTTAACCGGTTCTCTGCCAAACTGATCCTGAGATAGATGGAATAACGTCCCACACCTTTCAACACTGACATTTTTTTCTCATTTTTATTAATCTGCAATATTCACGATATATCCGTTTCAAAAATCGCAAACATCAGTCAAAGTTGCGACAGTGATTCAGCCTGTCTATCCCTCGAGATGTCTGAGGCATCTGTGCATGCCCGTTGGTGCGTGCAAATTTTTGGTTATGTGTGTGTGGGTCTTTGTGTCTGTCTATCTCTATATATGTATCTGTGTATGTGCAACTGTCTGTGGAAATCATCACCATGAATTTGGTATGTCCTGGAACTTATAAAAAAGACTTGGGGAAAATAATACGTTTGTGAACTTTTGTATCGGCTTTGGTTCAGTGGCAGCATTCTCGACTGAATCGGGAGTTTGTGTGTTCAAGTCGCACTCCTGAGACTTGAGCATTATCATCTTGGCTAACACTCAAGTGCAGCACTTGGGGAATTTTGCAATGTTGAAGCTGTTGATTTTCGGATGAAATGTTAAATTGAAGCTCCGTCTGCACCCTCGGGTGGATATGAAAGGTCCCAGAGCATTACTCGAAAAAGAATAGGAGAGTTGCCCCCGTGTCCATATTACTAAAAATGTTCGTAAATGCTCACTGAAAGCCGATGTGCATGTGTTTGTATGTGGGGTTGGGGTTGAAGCCCAGATTCTCAGAGAGACAGAATCCAGGTTCTCACAGGACTAGGATAGCCGAGTGGTTGAGGCGTTGGCCTTAGAAGTCAATGGGTTTTTCCCGCGTGGGTTCGTACCCCACTCCTGGTACCTCTTTAATTTGACACGGATTTGCTCCCATTTTGATCAGTAAAACCGGATATAAATCGGTTGAATCACCAATTTTCTGTAACAATGTGACACTCTGAACCGATAATGAAATTAAATTGTGAAATGTATCTGTGTCGCTCGGTCTCTGCCTCTCTCTCTTCAGAGAACTAAGCATGTGTTTGGATGTTTGAGTCTTTGACTCACTCTGTCTGTCCCTGTTTCTCTGTTTGTCTCTGTCTCTCAATCTGTCTCTTTCTTACGGTGCCACATCTGTTCCAATGGGATTCTCTCAGACTCTTTGTCTGACTGGCTCTCTCTTTCCCATCATTTCGGTCTGTCCATGTCTTTGCCTGTCTCTGTTAGCCCCTGACTGTAAGCTGAGAAGTATTTCCATCATTTTCTGTTTTAGTCTCTATCGCTCTCTCTCTATCTGTCTCTCTCCTTGTCACTGTCTTTATTATTGTCTTTCTCTCACTCTTTCCCTCTCTCTCTTAATAGATCACACACACACATCTCTGTATATGTATATGTTTGAGTATTTTACTCACTCAGTCTGCTTCTCCTTCTCAGTCTCACACTTTCTGTCTCTCGTTGTCTCTATCTCGCTGTCTGTCTCTCCCTGTTTGTCGGTTTGTCTCTGTCTCTCAATGTGTCTGTCGACTTCTCATGGTGTCCAGTTCTGTTCACTGTGGTTCGATTCTTGCTCTGACAGAACTGGTACCCGTCAGTTCTTCGTTAATATAATGATGAGTATCCCCGCCTGTCATGCTGGAGACTGGGGTTCAATTCCCCGACGGGGAGGCAGTTATTTAAAATTGTAGAATTTTACTTCTGTTTCTTGGTAGAGATTCATATTAAATGTTCCAGAGCAATATCGAACTGTAAAAATACAGATAGAAGAGATTGCCTCGTCCAGATTTTCAGCAACGGAGAATTTTTCAGGAGTCTTTGGCCGTCTGCTGCACAGACATGGATGACTGAGTTTTTTCTTAGGCCAAGTACGGACCACGTTCTCAAAGGACCAGGATAGCTGAGTGGTTAAGTTGTTGGTCTTAAAATTCAATGGGTTTTTCCCGCATGGGTTCGTACCCCACTCCAGATATATATTTAATTTGACACGGATTTACTCCCATTCTGATCAGTAAAACCGGATTTAAATCGGTTAAATCAGCAATTTTGTGCAACAATGTGACACTCTGAACCGATAATGAAATGAAATTGTGAAATGTATCAGTGTCGCTCGGTCTCTGCCTCTCTCTCTTCAGAGAACTAAGCATGTGTTTGGATGTTTGAGTCTTTGTCTCTCTCAGTCTGACTCACTCTGTCTGTCCCTGAAAAACGCAGTGGTCGTGGCCAAGTGGTTAAGACGACGGACTCGAAATCCATTGGGTTATCCCGCCAGGTTCGAATACTGCCGACTACGATTCTCAGCATTTTTCATTCCATTTCACAATTTAACCGGTTCTCTGCCAAACTGATCCTGAGATAGATGGAATAACGTCCCACACCTTTCAACACTGACATTTTATTCTCATTTTTATTAATCTGCAATATTCACGATACATCCGTTTCAAAAATCGCAAACATCAGTCAAAGTTGCGACAGTGATTCAGCCTGTCTATCCCTCGAGATGTCTAAGGCATCTGTGCATGCCCGTTGGTGCGTGCAAATATTTTTGGTTATGTGTGTGTGTGTCTCTGTGTCTGTCTATCTCTATATATGGCATGTTCGCCTTCATAGCTAGGTGATTTGAGTACAGGAGCAGGGATGTCTTACTGCAGTTGTACAGGGCCTTGGTGAGGCCATACCTCGAATGTTGTGTTCAATTTTTGTCCCCGAATCTGAGAAAGGACGTCCTTGATATTGAGGGAGTACAGCGAAGGTTCACCTGCATGATTCCCGGGATGGCAGGATTGACATCTGAGGAGAGACTGGATCAACTGGACTGGTATCCACTGGAGTTTAGAAGAATGAAAGGGGATCACACAGAAACATATAAAATTCTGACGAGATTGGACAGCTTAGAGACTGGAAGAATGTTCTCGTTGCTGGGGAGTACGCGACCAAGGATTAGAGTCAAAGAGTAAGGGGTAAGCCATTTAGGACCGAGATGACGAGAAACCTATTCACTCAGAGAGTGGTTATCCTGTGAAATTTTCTACCGCAGAAAGTAGTTGAGGCCAGTTCGTTAGATATAATCAAAAGGGAGTTAGATATGCCCCTTACGGCTAAAGCGATCAAGGGGTATGGAGAGAAAGCAGGAAATGGGTACTGAGGTTGAATGATGAGCCATGATCTTATTGAATGGTGGTGCAGGCTCGAAGGGCCGAATGTCATATTCCTGCACCTAATTTCTATGTCTCTATGTTTCTATGTTGATGCATGTATATTTTTGATTATTGTGTGTGCGTGTATCTGTGTATGTCTATCTGTATGTATATCTCTGTGTATGTGCAAATGTCTGTGGAAATCATCACCATGAATTTGGTACGTCCTGGAACTTTTTAAAAAACTTGGGGAAAATAATACGGTTGTGATCTTTGGTATCGGTTTTGGTTCAGTGGCTCCATTCTCGACTGAATCAGAAGGTTGTGTGTGTAAGACCCACTCCTGAGACTTGAACACATCATCTTGGATGACACTCAAATGCAGTATTTGGGGAATGTTGCATTATTGAAGCTGTTGACCATCGGCTGAAATTTTAAATTGAAGCTCCATCTGCCCCCTCGGGTGGATGTGAAAGTTCCCAGAGCCTTAGTCGAAAAAGAATCGGAGAGCTGCGCCCGTGTCAATATTACGAAAAATGTTCGTAAATGCTCCCTGAAATCCAATGTGTCTGTGTGTCACTGTGGGGGTGGAGCTGAAGCCCAGATTCTCACAGAGATAGAGTCCAAACACTGACAGGATCAGGACCAGGATGGCCGAGTAGTAAAGGCGTTGGACTTAAGATGTAATGGGTTTATACCCGCGTGGGTTCAACCCCGCCTTCTGGTAATTCCTTAATAAAACGGAGATTTTTCCCATCCTGCTCAGTGATACCCGATTTTCATCTGCTGAATCTCCAATTTTCTGTAACTCTGTGACACTCTGAGCCGAAAAAGAAATGAAATTTTGAAATGTATCTGTGTCGCTCTCTCTCTTTAGAGAGCTGTGTTTGTGTTTGTGTGTTTGAGTCTTTGTCCCTCTCAGTCTACCTCTCTCTGACCCACTCTGTTTGTCCCTGTTTCTCTGTTTGTCTCTGTCTCTCAATCTGTCTCTTTCTCACGGTGTCTAGTTCTGTTGCCATGGGATTCTCTTAGACTCTCTGTCTGACTGCCTCTCTCTGTCCCATTATCTCTGTCTGTCCATGTCCTTGCCTGTCTCTGTTAGTCTCTGTCTCTAACCTGATAAGTATTTCCATTATTTTCTGTTTTTGTCTCTATGTCTCTCTCTCTATCTGTCTTTCTCTCTATCTGTCTCCCTCTTTTTCTCTCTCTTTGTCCCTGTCTTTTTCTCTGTCATTCCATCACTATTTGCCTCCCTCTCTTTATGGAGCATGCAAATACATCTCTGTGCATGTATGAGTTTGAGTCGTTTTCTCATTCAGTCTGATCCTCCCTTTCAGACTCAAAGTTGATGTCTCTCTTTGTCTCTATCTCACTGTCGGTCTCTCCCTGTTTCCCTGTTTGTCTCTGGTTCTCAATGTGTCTGTCTCTTTCTCACCGTGTCCAGTTCTGTTCGAACGGGATTCTCTCAATCTCTCTGTCTGACTGTCTCACTCTTTCCCATCATCTCTGTCTGTCTATGTTTCTGCCTGTCTGTCTCTCTTTGCCTGTCGCTGGTAGTTCCTGTCTCTAACCTGCTGAGTATTTCCATCATTTTCTGTTTATATCTTTGTCTCTCTCTCTATCTGTCGCTCTCTCTCCATCTTTCTCTCACCTTGTCACTGCTTTATCACTGTCTTTCTCTCACTCTTTCCCTCTCTCTTTTTATAGATCACACACGCGCATCGCTGTATATGTAGGTGTTTGAGTCTTTTTCTCGCTGACTCTGACTGACTTTTCAGTCTCACCCTTTCTGTCTCCCGTTGTCTCTCTCTCGCTGACTGCCTATCCCTGTTTATCGGTTTGTCTCTGTCGATCAATGTTTCTGTCGACTTCTGTTCACAGCTCGATTACTGCTCTGACGCAACCCGTTCCCTCGTCCGTGTCATGCCGATTATGCCCCCCTTTTACGTGGGACAACCGGGTTCAATTCCCCAACGGAAAAGCAGCTTTTTCAAAATGTTGAATTTTACTTCTGTTTCTTGGTATAATTTTTATTAAAAAGTTCCACATCAATATAGAACAGTAAAAATACAGCAAGAGGAGATTGCCTCTTACAGATCTTTTGCAAACGGAGACTTTTTCAGGATTCTGTGGCCGTCTGTTGCACAGAGATGGATGACTGAGTTTTTTCTGAATAACATTTAAAGTGCCAGAGAAGCAGTAGTTGTTGCCGAGTGGTTAAAGCGAAGGTCTAGAAGTCCTGTGGGTTTGCTGCTTGTAGTTTCGAATCCTGCCGACTACGATTCACAGCATTTTTCATTCCATTTTACAATTTAACCAGGTTTTTGCAAAACGGATCCTGAGATAGGCAGAATAACGTCCCACACATTTCAACACTGACATCTATTTCTCATTTTTATTAATCTGCAATATTCATGATTCATACGGATAGAAAAACGCAAAAATTAGCCAAAGTAGCGACAGTGACCCTGCCTGTCTATCCATCTACTTGTCAAAGGCAATCTATGTATATCTTGATCTGGGTGCCATGGTACATCAGTCATTGATTGTTGGTGTGCAGGTGCAGCAGGCGGTGAAGAAGGCCAATGGCATGTTCCCCTTCATAGCTAGGGGATTTGAGTATCGGAGCAGGGAGATCTTACTGCATTTGTACAGGGCCTCCGTGAGGCCACACCTGGAATACTGTGTTCAGTTTTGGTCTACGAATCTGAGGAAGGACGTCCTTGCTATTGAGGCAGTACAGCGAAGGTTCACCAGCATGATTCCCGGATGGCAGGACTGACATATGAGGAGAGACTGGATGAACTGGGCTGGTATCCACTGGAGTTTAGAAGATTGAGAGTAGATTAGAAGAAACATGAAAAGTTCTGACGAGATTGGACAGCTTAGAGGCTGGAAGCATGTTCTCGCTGCTGGGGAGTTCGAGACCAAGGATCAGAGTCTAAGAATAAGGGGTAAGCCATTTAGAAACCGAGATGAAGAGAAACGTCTTCACTCAGAGAGTGGATAACCAGTGAAAATTTCCATTGCAGAAAGTCGTTGAGGCCAGTACGTTAGATATATTCAAAAGGGAGTTAGATATTGCCCTTACGGCTAAAGGGATGAAGGGGTATAGAGAGGAAGCAGGAAAGGGGTACTGAGGTTGAATGATCAGCCATGATGTTATTAAATGGTAGTGCAGGCTCGAAGGGCCGAATGGCATATTCCTGCACCTAATTTCTATGTTTCTATGTTGATGCGTGTATATTGTTGGTTATTGTGTGTGTCGTGTGTCTGTGTATGTCTATCTGCATGTATGTCTCTGTGTATGTGCAACTGTCTGTGGAAATCATCACCATGAATTTGGTACGTCCTGGAACTTTTTAAAAAACTTGGGGTAAAATAATACAGTTGTGAACTTTGGTATCGGTTTTGGTTCAGTGGCTCCATTCTCGACTGAATCAGGAGATTGTGTGTGTAAGTCCCAGTCCTGAGACTTGAACCCATAATCTTGGCTGACACTCAAATGCAGTACTTGGGGAATGTTGCATTGTTGAAGCTGTTGACCATCGGCTGAAATTTTTAATTGAAGCTCCATCTGCCCCCTCGGGTGGATGTGCAAGTTCCCAGAGCCTTAGTCGAAAAATAATAGGAGAGTTGCGCCCGTGTCAATATAACGAAAAATGTTTGTAAATGCTCCCTGAAATCCGATGTGTCTGGAGCTGAAGCCCAGATTCTCACAGAGGCAGAGTCCAACCGCTGACAGGTTCAGGACCAGGATGGCCGAGTGGTAAAGGCGTTAGACTTAAGATCTACTGGGTTTATACCCGCGTGGGTTCGAACCCCACTCCTGGTAATTCCTTAATTAAACAGAGATTTTTCCCATCCTGCTCAGTGATACCCGATTTTCATCTGCTGAATCTCCAGTTTTCTGTAACTATGTGACACTCTGAGCATGAAATGAAATTGTGAAATGTCTCTGCTGCTCTCTCTCTCTTTCGAGAGCTGTGCATGTGTTTGTGTGTTTGAGACTTTGTCTCTCTCTGACCCACTCTGTCTGTCGCTGTCTCTCAATCTGTCTCTTTCTCACGGTGTCTCGTACTGTTGCAATGGTATTCTCTCAAACTCTCTGTCTGACTGCCTCTCTCTGTCCCATTATTTCTGTCTGTCGCTGTTAGTCTCTGTCTCTAACCTGATAAGTATTTCCATTATTTTCTGTTTTTGTCTCGATGTCTCTCTCTCTATCTGTCTTTCCCTCTATCTGTCTCCCTCTTTTTCTCTCTCTTTGTCCCTGTCCTTTTCTCTGTCATTCCATCACTATTTGCCCCCCTCTCTTTTTGGAGCATGCAAGTACATCTCTGTGTATGTATGTGTTTGAGTCTTTTTCTCATTCAGTCTGATCCTCCCTTTCAGTCTCAAACTTTCTGTCTCTCTTTGTCTCTATCTCACTGTCTGTCTCTCCCTGTTTCCCTGTTTGTCTTTGGTTCTGAATGTGTCTGTCTCTTTCTCACGGTGTCCAGTACTGTTCGAAAGGGATTCACTCAGTCTCTCTGTCTGACTGTCTCACTCTTTCCCATCATCTCTGTCTGTCTATGTTTCTGCCTATCTGTCTCTCTTTGCCTGTCGCTGGTAGTTTCTACCTCTCACCTGCTGAGTATTTCCATCATTTTCTGTTTATATCTGTCTCTCTCTCTCTATCTGTCGCTCTCTCTCTATCTGTCTCTCTCCGTGTCACTGTCTTTCTCTCACTCTTTCCCTCTCTCTCTTTATATGTAGGCGTTTGAGTCTTTTTCTCACTGAGTCTGCCTCACTTTTCAGTCTCACCCTTTCTGTCTCGCGTTGTCTCTCTCTCTCGCTGTCTGTCTATCCCTGTTTGTCGGTTTGTGTCTGTCGATTAATGTGTCTGTCGACTTCTGTTCACAGCTCGATTACTGCTCTAACGCAACCCGTACCGTCGTCCATATAGTGGTGATTATTCCCGCTTGTTATGCGGGAGAACTGGGTTCAATTTCCCGACGGCGCAGCAGTTTTTTAAAAATGTCGAATTTTACTTCTGTTTCTTCGTATAGATTTTATTAAAAAGTTCCAGAGCAATATAGAACAGTAAAAATACAGCAAGAGGAGATTGCCTCTTCCAGATTTTTTGCAAACGGAGACTTTTTCAGGATTCTGTTGCCGACTGCTGCACAGAGATGGACGACTGAATTTTTTCTGAGTAACATTTAAAGTGCCAGAGATGCAGTAATTGTGGCCGAGTGGTTAAAGCGATGGACTAGAAATACTTTGGGTTTTCTGCGCGTAGGTTAGAATCCTGCCGACTACGATTCTCAGCATTTTTCATTCCATTTTACAATTTAACCTGGTTTTGGCAAAACTGATCCTGAGATAGATGGAATAACGTCCCACACCTTTCAACACTGACATTTTTTTCACATTTCTATTAGTCTGCAATATTCACGATACATACGGATAGAAAAATGCAAAAATCAGCCAAAGCAGTGACTCAGCCTGTCTATCCCTCGATATGTCAAAGGCATCTGTGCATGTCCGTTGGTGCATGTATATTTTTGGTTCTGTGTGTGTGTGTGTGTTTCTGTGTCTGTCTATCTGTATATATGTCTCTGTGTATGTGCAACTGTCTGTGGAAATCATCACCATGAATTTGGCATGTCCTGGAACTTTTTCAAAAGACTTGGAGAAAATCATACGGTTGTGAACTTTTGCATTGGCTTTGGTTCAGTGGCAGCATTCTCGACGGAAAAACGCAAAAGCCAGCCAAAGCAGCGACAGTGACCCTGCCTGCCTATCCGTCTATTTGTCTAAGGCACTCTGTGTATATCTTGATCTGGGTGTCATGGTACATCTGTCATTGAAAGTGGGCATGCAAGCGCAACAGGCAGTGAAGAAGGCAAATGGCATGTTCGCCTTCATAGCTAGGTGCTTTTAATATAGGAGCAGGGAAGTCTTCCTGCAGTTGTACAGGGCCTTGGTGAAGCCACAAATTAAATATTTTGTTAGTTTTGGTCTCAAATCTGAGGAAGGACGTCCTTGCTATCGATAGAGCACAGCGAAGGTTCACCAGCTTGATTCCAGGGATGGCAGGACTGACATATGAGGATAGACTGGATCAACTCTGCTGGTATCCACTGGAGTTTAGAAGAATGAGAGAGGATCACTTAGAAACATATCAAATTCTGACGAGATTGGACAAGTGAGAGGCAGGAAGAATGTTTCTGTTGCTGGGGAGTTCGAGAACCAGGGGTCACAGTCTCAGAATAAGGGGTAAGCCATTTAGGACCAAGATGAGGAGAAACAGCTTCATTCAGAGAGTGGTTAACCTGTGGAATTCTCTACCGCAGAAAGTTGTTGAAGCCAGTTCGTTAGATATATTGAAGAGGGAGTCAGATATGGCCCTTACGGCTCAACGGATCAAGGGATATGGAGAGAAAGGAGGATATAGGTACCGAGGTTGAATGATCAGCCATGATCTTATTGAATCGTGGTGCAGGCTCGAAGGGCCGAATGGCCTACTCCTGCAACTAATTTCTATGTTTCTATGTTTCTATGTTGATGCGTGTATATTTTTGGTTATTTTATGTGTGTGTGTGTCTGTGTATGTCTATCTGTATATATGTCTCTGTGTATGTGCAACTGTCTGTGGAAATCATCACCAAGAATTTGGTATGTCCTGGAACTTTTAAAAAAACTTGGGGAAAATAATACGGTTGTGATCTTTGGTATCGGCTTTGTTTCAGTGGCTCCATTCAAAAGGTCGTGTGTGTAAGTCCCTCTCCTGAGACTTGAGCGCATCATCTTGGCTGACACTCAAATGCATTACTCTGGGAATTTTGCTTTGTTGAAGCTGATGACCATCGGATGAAATGTGAAATTAAAGCTCTGCCTGCACCCTCGGATGGATGTGAAAGGTCCCAGAGCATTACTCGAAAAAGAATAGGAGAGTTGCCCCGTGTCAATATCACGAAAATTGTTCTAAAATGCTCCCTGAAACCCTCTGTGTCTGTGTGTGTCTGTGGGGGTGGAGTTGAAGCCCAAATTCTGACAGAGACAAAACCCGTTTCTGCCAGGACCAGGATGGCCGAGTGGTCAAGGTGTTGGACTTAAAATCCAATGGATTTATAACGGTGTGGGTTCGAACCCCACTCCTGGTAATTGTTTAATTAAACAGAGATTATTTCCCATGCTGCTCAGTGTTACCCGATTTACATCTGTTGCATTTGCATGTTTCGGTGATACTCTGAGCAGATAATGAAATGTATCTGTGTCGCTCAGTCTCTGCCTCTCTCTTTCGAAAGCTGTGTCTGTGTTTGAGTCTTTGTCTCTCGAAGTCTGCCTCTGTCTCGTTCTCACTGTGTCCAATTCTGTTCCAAAGGGATTCTCTCTGTCTGACCGTCTCTCTATTTCCCATCATCTCTGTCTGTGTTGGACCCTGTCTCTAGCCTGATGAATCATTCCATTATTTCTGTGTGTGTCTCTCTCTCTCTATCTGTCTTTCTCTCTATCTGTCTCCCTCTTTGTCTCTGTCTTTTTCTTGTCTTCCATCACTATTTGCCTCCCTCTCTTTATGGAGCACGCAAACACATCTCTGTGTATGTAAGTATTTGAGTCTTTGTCTCACTCAGTCTGACCCTGCCTCTCAGTCTAAAACTTTCTGTCTCTCTCTGTCTCTATCTCGCTGTCTGTCTCTCCCTGTTTCCCTGTTTGTCTCTGTCTCTCAATGTGTCTGTCTCTTTCTCACGGTGTCCAGTTCTGTTCGAATGGGATTCTCTCAATCACTCTGTCTGACTGTCTCTCTTTTTGCCATCATCTCTGTCTGTCTATGTTTCTGCCTATCTGTCTCTCTTTGCCTGTCGCTGTTAGTTCCTGTCTCTAACCTGCTGAGTATTTCCATCATTGTCTGTTTATATCTTTGTCTCTCTCTCTATCTGTCGCTCTCTCTCTATCTGTCTCTGTCCTTGTCACTGTCATTAACACTGTCTTTGTCTCACTCTTTCCCTCTCTCTCTTTATAGAGCACACACACATATCTCTGTATATGTATGTGTTTGAGTTTTTTTCTCACTGCGTCTGCCTCACCTTCTGAGTCTCACACTTTCTGTCTCTCGTTCTCTCTATCTCGTTGTCTGTCTCTCCCTGTTTGTCGGTTTGTCTCTGTCTCTCAATGTGTCTCTCTACTTCTCATGGAGTCCAGTTCTCTTCACAGCTCGATTCCTGCTCTGACCAAACCCACATTCATTGGTATAGTGCGTAGTATCCCGGCCTGTTATGTAGAAGACAGGGTTTCAATTCCCCAACGGACAGCAAGCTTTTTCAAAATGCAGGATTTTACTTCTGTTTCTTGGTATAGATTCATATTAAAAAGTTCCAGTGCAATACAGAATAGTAAAAATACAGGAAGAGGAGATTTTTTTCAGAATTCTGTGTCATCTGCTGCAGAGAGGTGGATGACTGAGTTTTATCTGAGTAACATTTAAATAAATAACGAGTCAGTAGTCGTGGCCAAGAGGTTACAGCGATGAGCTAGAAAATCCATCGTATTTTACCCCGGAAGGTCGAATCCTGCCGACTACGATTCTCAGCATTTTTCATTCCATTTCACAATTTAACCAGGTCTTTGCAAAACTCAACCTGAGATTGATGGAATAACGTCCCACACCTTTCAAAACTGTCATTTTTTAAATAATTTTAATTAAACTGTAATATTCACGATACTTACGCATAGAAAAACGCAAAAATCAGCCAAAGTTGCGACAGTGATTCAGCCTGTCTATCCCTCTATATGTCGAAGACATCTGTACATGTCCGTTGGTGCGAGTATATTTTTGCCTATGTGTGTGTGTGTCTGTGTCTGTCTATCTGAATTTATATATATATCTGTGTATGTGCAACTGTCTGTATAAATCATCACCATGAATTTGGTATGTCATGGAACTTTTAAAAAGATTTAATGAAAATAATACGGTTGTGAACTTTGGTATCGGCTTTGGTTCAGTGGCGGTATTCTCGACTGAATCAGGAGTTTGTGTGTTTAAGTCGTACTCCTGAGACTTGAGCAGATAATCTTGGCAGACACTCAAGTGCAGTACTTGGGGAATTTTGCATTGTTGAAGCTGTTGACTTTCAGAAGAAATTTTAAATTAAAGCTCCGTCTGCACCCTCGGGTGGATCACAGCATTACTCGGAAAAGAATAGGAGAGTTGCCCCCGTGTCAATATTACAAAAAAATGTTCCTAAAAATGCTCACTGAAACCCGATGTGTATGTGTGTGTCTGTGGGGTGGAGTTGAAGCCCAGATTCTCACAGAGACAGAATCGAAACACTGGAAGGACCAGGATGGCCGAGTGGTAAAGGCGTTGGCCTTAAAATTCAATGGGTTCTTCCCACGAGATTTCGTACCCCACTCCTCGAATCTCTTTAATTTATCACTGATTTCCCCCCATGCTGATCAGTGATACCTGAGTTTCATCTGTTGAATCAACAATTTTCTGTTACTCTGTGACACTCTGAGCCGATCATGAAATGAAATTGTGAAATGTATCTGTGTATCTCAGTCTCTGCCTTTCTGTCTTTAGAGAGCTGTGCATGTGTTTGTGTGCTTGAGTCTGAGTCTGCCTCTCTCTGACTCACTCTGTTTGTGCCTGTTTCTCTGTTTGTCTCTGTCTCTCAATCTGTCTCTTTCTCACGGTGCCCACGTCTGTTCCAATAGGATTCTCTCAGAATCTCTGTCTGACTGTCTCTCTCTTTCCCATCATCTCTGCCCATGTCTTTGCCTGTCTCACTTTGTCCCTGTCTCTAACCTGATGAGTATTTTCATCATTTTCAGTTTTAGAAACATAGAAACATAGAAAATAGCTGCAGGATTAGGCCATTCGGCCCTTTGAGCCTGCGGCGCCATTCAATATGTTCATGGCTGACCATTCCTTCAGTTCCCCTTTCCTGCTTTCTCTCCATACCCCTTCACCCCCTTATCCGTAAGGGCCATATCTAACTCCCTCTTGAATATATCCAATGAACTGGCATCAACAACTCTCTGCGGCAGGGAATTCCACAGGTCAACAACTCTCTGAATGAAGAAGTTTCTCCTCATCTTAGTGCTAAATGGCCTACCCCTTATCCAACGACTATGTCCCCTGCTTCTGGACTTCCCGAATATCGAGAACTTTCTTCCCGCATCTAACCTGTACAGTCCCGTCAGAATCGTATATATTTCTATGAGATCCCCTCTCATCATTCTAAACGGCAGTGAATAAAGGCCCAGTTGATCCAATCTCTCCTCATATAACAGTCCTGCCATCCCTGGAATCAGTCTGTTGACAATATCGGACTGAGTCAGCATGGATTTATGAAATGGAAATCATGCTTGATGAATCTTCTGGAATTTATTGAGGATGTAACGAGTAGAGTGGACAAGGGAGAACCAGTGGATGTGGTGTATTTGGACTTTCAATAGGCTTTTGACAAGGTCCCGCACAAGAGATTGGTGCACAAAGTCCAAGCGCATGGTATTGGGATTAATGTACTGAGGTGAATAGAGAACTGTTTGGCAACTGGTTTGCTGCACTCCCTCAATAGCAAGAACGTCCTTCCTTAGACTAGGAGACCAAAACTAAGGCCTTGTACAACTGCAGTAAGGTCTCCCTGCTCCTATATTCAAATCCCCTAGCTATGAAGGCCAGCATGCCATTTGTCTTCTTTACCGCCTGCTGTACCTGCGTGCCCACTTTCAGTGACCGATAAACCATGATACCCAGGTCTCGTTGCACCTCCCCTTTTTCTAGTCTGCCTCCATTCAGATAATATTCTGCCTTCGTGTTTTTGCCCCCAAAATGGATAACCTCACATTTATACACATTATACTGCATCTGCCATATATTTGCCCACTCACCTAATCTGTCCAAGTCACCCTGCAGCCTCTTAGCATCTCCACATCTCCATTCAGCTCCACTTACCCGCCCTCTCCCCGTAATCCTTAATTCCCTTATTGGTTAAAAATCTATCTATCTTTGACTTGAAAACATTCAATGAGCTAGCCTCAACTGCTTCGTTGGGCAGAGAATTCCACAGATTCACAACCCTCTGGGAGAAGAAATTTTTTCTCAACTCGGTTTTAAATTGGCTCCTCCGCATTTTGAGGCTGTGCCCCCAAGTACTAGTCTCCCCGACCAATGGAAACAATCTCTCTGCCTCTGTCTTGTCTATCCCTTTCATGATTTTAAATGTTTCTCTAAGATCACCCCTCATCCTTCTGAACTCCAAGCAGTAAAGACCCAGTCTACTCAATCTATCATCATAAGGTAACCCCCTCATTTCTGGAATCAGCCTAGTGAATCGTCGCTGTACCCCTTCCAAAGCTAGTATATCCTTCCTTAAGTAAGGTGAACAAAACTGCACGCAGTACTCCAGGTGCAGCCTTAGCAATACCTTATACAGTTGCAGCAAGACCTCCCTGCTTTTGTATTCCATCCCTTTCGCAATGAAGGCCAATATTCCATTTGCCTTCCTGATTTCCTGCTGCACCTGCAAACTAACCTTTTGGGATTCATGCACAAGGATCCCCAGGTCCCTTTGCACCACAGCATGTTGTAATTTCTCCCCATTCAAATAATATTCCCTTTTACTGTTTTTTTCCCAAGGTGGATGACCTCACACTTTCCGACATTGTATTCCATCTGCCAAACCTTAGCCCATTCGCTTAACCTATCCAAATCTCCTTGCAGTCTCTCTGAGTCCTCTACACAACCCGCTTTCCCACTAATCTTAGTGTCATCTGCAAATTCTGTTGCACTACACTCTGTCCCCTCTTCTAGGTCATCTATGTATATTGTAAACAGTTGTGGTCTCAGCACTGATCCCTGTGGCACACCATGAACCACCGATTTCCAACCACAAAAGGACCCATTTATCCCGACTCACTGCTTCTGTTCGCCAGCCAATTCTCTATCCATGCTAATACATTTCCTCTGACTCCGCGTACCTTTGTCTTCTGTAGTAACCTTTTGTGTGGCACCTTATCCAATGCCTTTTGGAAATCTAAATACACCACATCCATCGGTACACCTCTATCCACCATGCTTGTTATAGCCTCAAAGAATTCCAGTAAGGTAGTTAAACATGATTTCCCTTTCATGAATCCAGGCTGCGTCTGCTTGATTGCACTATTCCTATCTAGATGTCCCGCTATTTCTTCCTTAATGATAGTTTCAAGCATTTTCCCCACTACAGATGTTAAACTAACCGGCCTATAGTTACCTGCCTTTTGCCTGCCCCGTTTTTTTAAACAGAGGCGTTACATTAGCTGCTCTCCAATCCGCTGGTACCTCCCCAGATTCCAGAGAATGTTGGTAGATTATAACGAATGCATCTGCTATAACTTCAGCCATCTCTTTTAACACCCTGGGATGTATTTCATCATGACCAGGGGACTTGTCTACCTTCAGTCCCATTAGCCTGTCCAGCATTATTCCCCTCGTGATAGTGATTGTCTCAACGTCCTCCCTTTCCACATTCCTGTGGCCTGCAAATTTTGGCATTGTTTTTGTGTCTTCCACTGTGAAGACGGAAGCAAAGTAATTGTTTAAGGTCTCAGCCATTTCCACATTTCCCATTATTAAATCTCCCTTCTCATCTTCTGAGGGACCAACATTTACCTTAGTCGCTCTCTTCCGTTTTATATATCGGTAAAAGCTTTTACTATCTGTTTTTATATTTTGCGCCAGTTACTTTCGTAATCTATATTTCCTTTCTTTATTGCTTTCTTAGTAATTCTTTGCTGTCATTTAAAATTTTCCCAATCTTGTAGTTTCCCACTAACCTTGGCCACCTTATACGCATTGGTTTTTAATTTGATACTCTCCTTTATTTCCTTGGTTATCCTCGGCTGGTTATCACTTCTCTTGCCGCCCCTCTTTTCACTGGAATAAATTTTTTTTGCGCACTATGAAAGAGGTCCTTAAAAGTCCTCCACTGTTCCTCAATTGTGGCACTATTTAGTCCTTGTTTCCAGTCTACTTTAGCCAACTCTGCCCTCATCCCACTGTAGTCCCCTTTGTTTAAGCATCGTAACCTCGTTTCTGATACAACTTCCTCATCCTCAATCTGTATTACAAATTCAACCATATTGTGATCACTCATTCCGAGAGGATCTTTTACGAGGAGATCGTTTATTTTTCCTGTATCATTGCACAGGACCAGATCCAAAGATGGCTTGCTCCCTTGTAGGCTCTGTTACATACTGTTCTAAGAAACAGTCCCGTATGCATTCTATGAATTATCTCTCTCTTTGTCCCTGTCTTTGTCCCTGTCATTCCATCACTATTTGCCCCTCTCTTTATGGAGCACACAAACACATCTCTGTATATGTATGTGTTTGAGTCTTTCTGTTATTCAGTCTGACCTTCCATCTCAGTCTCAAAGTCTCTGTTTCTCTTTGTCTCTATCTCGCTGTCTGTCTCTCCCTGTTTTCCTGTCTCTCAACTTATCTGTCTCTTTCTCACGATGTCCAGTTCTGTTCCAATGGGATTCTCTCAGTCTCTCTGTCTGACTGTCTCTCTCATTCCCATCATCTCTCTCTGTCCATGTCTCCACCTGTCTCTCTCTTTGCCTGTCTCTGTTAGTTCCTGTCTCTAACCTGCTGAGTATTTCCATCATTTTCTGTTTATATCTCTGTCTATCTCTCTATCTGTCGCTCACTCTTTCTCGGTCTCTCTCTTTGTCACTGTCTTTGTCACTGTCTTTCTCTCACTCTTTCCCTCTCTCTCTTTGAAGAGCACACACACACACATCTCTGTATATGTGTGTGTTTGAGTCTTTTTCTCACTCAGTCTGTCTCTCCTTCTCAGTCTCATACTTTCTGTCTCACGTTGTCTCTATCTCGCTGTCTGTCTCTCCCTGTTTGTCGGTTTGTCTCTGTCTCTCAGTGTGCCTGTCGACTTCTCATGTTGTCCAGTTCTGTTCACAGCTCGATTCCTGCTCTAACAAAACAAATACGCGTCAGTTCCTCGTTAGTGTAGTAGTTAATATCCCTTCCTGTCACGCGTGAGGTCGGGGTTCAATTCCCCGACGAGGGTGGAGCTTTTTCACAATGTTGTATATTACTTCAAAATGTCCTGGAACTTTATAAAAAGACTTGGGGAAAATAATACGGATGTGAGCTTTGGTATCGGCTTTGGTTCAGTGGCAGCATTCTCGGCTGAATCAGGAGGTTGTGTGTGTGAGTCCAACTCCTGAGACTTGAGCATATAATCTTGGCTGACATTCAAATGCAGCACTTGGGGAATTTTGCAATGTTGAAGCTTTTGACTTTCGGATGAAATGTTAAATTGAAGCTCCGTCTGCACCCTCGGGTGGATGTGAAAGTTCCCAGAGCATTACTCGAAAAAGAATAGGAGAGTTGCCCCTGTGTCAATATTACTATAAATATTTGAAAATGCTCATTAAAAACCTATGTCTGTGAGATGGATCTGCAGCCCATATTCTCACAGAGACAAAATCCGAATACTGACAAAACCAGGATGGCCGAGTGGTTTAGGCGTTGGACGTAAAATCCAATGGGTGTATAGCTGCGTGGGTTCGATACCCCACTCTTGGTAAATCTTTAAATTGAAACCGATTTCTTCCCATCCTGCTCAGTAATACGCGAATGTATTCTGTTGAATCTGTACATGTCGATAACTTTATAGCATTCTCAACTGACAAAGAGATGGGGTTATGCAATGTTTCTGTGCCTCTCACTCTCTGTGTTAAGAGAGCTCTTTATGTGTTTGTGTTTGAGTCTGACTCACTCTGTCTGAGGAATTACGAGCTGAATTTAAGGAGCCTGGAGCTAAATTAACAAATAGGACATCAAAGGTAGCAATTTCAGGATAGCTACCACTGAAACCTGCTAGTCAGAGTAGGAATCGCAGGATAGCTCAGATGAATGTGTGGTGCAGAATGGAGGGATTCAATTTCCTGGGACATTGGAACCGTTTCAGGGGGAGCTGAGACCAGTGCAAACCAGACGCTCTGCACCTGGGCAGAACCAATGTCCACGGGGGAGAGTTTGCTCGTGGTTTTGGGGAGTGGTTAAACTAATATGGCAGTGGGATCGGAACCTATGCAGGGAGACAGTGGGAAGTGAAATGCGGGCTGAAAAGTAAAGGTGGACGGCAGACAAACCCAAGGCAAAAATAAAAAAGGGCCACATTGCAGCCAAATTATAAAGGGGCAAGATGTGTCAAGATAACACGCCTGAAGGCACTGTGCCTCAATGCGAAGAGTATTCGTAATAAGGTGGACAAATTAACTGCACAGGCAGCAATTAATGAATTTGATGTAATTGGCATCACGGAGAAATGGCTCCAGGGTGACGAAGGCTGGTAACGCAACATCCAGGGATATTCACCAATCAGGGAGGATAGGCAGAAAGGAAAAGGAGGTGGGGTGCCATTGCTGGTTGAAGAGGAAATTAACGCAATAGTAAGGAAGGACATTTGCGTGGATTCTGTGTGGGTGGAGCTGCGGAATATCAAAGGGAAGAAAACGCTAGTGGGAGTTGTGTATCAACAAACAATAGTAGTGCGTTTGGGGACAGCATCAAACAAGAAAGCAGGGATGTGTGCAATATAGGTACAGAAGTTATCATGGGCGACTTTAATCTATATATAGATTGTGCTAACCAAACTGTTAGCAATACGGTACAGGTGGATTTGCTGGAGTGTATTCGGGATGGTTTACTTGACCAATATGTCGAGGAACCATCTAGAGGGCTGGCCATCCTAGACTGGTTGATGTGCAATGAGAAAGGACTAATTAGCAATCATGTTGTGCGAGGCCCCTTGGAGAAGAGTAACCATAATAAGGTAGAAATATTTGTTAATGTGGAGAGTGAAACAATTAATTCTGAGACTGGGGTCCTGAACTGAAGGAAAGGTAACTTCGACGGTATGAGACATGAATTGGCTAGAATAGACTGGGAAATCATACTTAAAGGGTTGACGGCAGATAGGCAATGGAAAACATTTAAAATCACATGGATGAACTTCAACAATTGGACATCCCTGTCTGGAGTAAAATAATAAAACGGGAAAGGTGGCTCAACCGTGGCTAACAAGGGAAATTAAGGATAGTGTTAAATCCAAGGAAGAGGCATATAAATTGGTCAGAAAAAGCATCAACCTGAGGACGGGGAGAAATTTAGAATTCAGCAGAGGAGGACAAAGGGTTTAATTCGGAGGAGGAAAATAGAGTATGAGAGGAAGCTTGCTGGGAACATAAACACTTCTATAGATATGTGAAGAGAAAAAGATTAATGAAGGCAAACGTAGGTCCCTTGCAGTCAGATTCAGGTGAATTTATAATGGGGAACAAATAAATTGTAGACCAGTTGAACAAATACTTTGGCTCTGCATTCACGAAGGGAGACATGCATAACCTTCTGGAAATAGTACGTGACCGAGGGGCTAGTGAGAAGGAGGAACTGAAGGAAATCCTTATTTGTGGGAAATTATGTTAGGAAAATTGATGGGACTAAAGGCCGATAAATCCCCGGGGCCTGATGGTCTGCATCCCAGAATACTTAAGGAAGTGGCCCTAGAAATAGTGGATGCATTGGTGATCATTTTCTAATAGTCCATCGACTCTAGATCAGTTTGTATGGACTGGAGGGTAGCGATTGTAACACGACATTTTGAAAAAGGAGGGAGAGAGAAAACTGGTAATTACAGACCAGTTACCCTGACAACAGTGGTGGGGAAAATGTTGGAATCAATTATTAAAGATGAAATAGCAGCACATTTGGAAAGCACTATCAGGATCGGTCCAAATCAACATTGATTTATGAAATGGAAATCATGCTTGACAAATCTTTTAGAATTTTGTAAGGATGTAACTAGTAGAGTGGACAAGGGAGAACCAGTGGATGTGGTGTAGTGGGACTTACAAAAGACTTTTGACAAGGTCCCACACAAGAGGTTGGTGTGCAAAATTAAAACACATGGCTTTGGAGGTAATGTATTGATGTGGATAGAGAACTGGTTGACAGAGTCGGGATAAACGGGTCCTTTTCACAATGGCAGGCAATGACTAGTTGGGTGCCGCAGGGCTCAGTGCTGGGACCCCAGCAATTTACAATATACATCAATCAATTAGATGAAAGAATTGTGTATAATATCTCCAATTTTGCAGATGACATTATGCTGGATGGCGGTGTGATATGTGAGGAGGATGCTAAGAGGCTGCAGGGTGACTTGGACAGGTTAGGTGAGTGGGCAATTGCGTGGCAGATGTCGTGTAATAACGATAAATGTGAGGTTATGCACTTTGGTGGCAAAAACACGAAGGCAGAATATTATCTGAATGGCGGCAGATTAGGAAAAGAGGAAGTGCAACGAGATCCGGGTGTCATGGTACATCAGTCATTGAAGGTTGGCATGCAGGTGCAGCAGACAGAAAGAAGGCAAATAGCATGTTGGCCCCATATCTTGGGGATTTGAATATAGCAGCAGCGCGGTCTTGCTGCAGCTGTACAGGGCCTTGGTGAGGCCTCACCTGGAATACTGTATTCAGTTTTGTTCTAATCTGAGGAAGGACGTTCTTGCTATTGAGGGAGTGCAGCGAAGGTTCACCAGACTGATTTCCGGGATGGCAGGACTGATATATGAGGAGAGATAGGATCGACTGGGTCTGTATTTACTGGAGTTTAGAAGAATGAGAGGGGACCTCAGAAACATAACATTCTGATGGGACTGGGCAAGTTAGACGCAGGAAGAACGTTCCCGATGTTGGGGAAGTCCAGAATAAGTGGTCACAGGCTAAGGACAAGGGATAAGCCATTTAGGACCGAAATGAGGAGAAACTTCTGCACTCAGAGAGTTGTTAACGTGTGGAATTCTCTTCTGCAGAACGTTGTTGATGCCAGTTCATCAGATATATTCAAGAGGGAGTTGGATATGGCCCTTAAGGTAAAGGGATCAAGGGGTACGAAGCGAAAGCAGGAAAGGGGTACTGAGGTGAATGATCAGCCATGATCTTATTGAATGTTGGTGCAGGCTTGAAGGGGCGAATGGTCTATTCCTGCAACCTTTTTCTATGTTTCTATGTTTCAGGGTGCATGCATCTAATGGCCCAGTGTGCTGTGCCATTTCTTTCAACTGGGTGCTATTAATTGAACCTGCAACTCGCCCGGTTTGTATCTGATCCATATTGTGTCTCACCTGACCAATCATCCATCTCCCATAGGCATGACATGTGTCTCTTTTCCTGTCCTCGGCATCGTCCTCTCAATTCCTGCTTATTTTTCTCATTAATTGTTCCTGCATGGCCTTCCAATACGGATACACCATCTAGCATTTTTTGGGGATGTTTTAGATCCTAACTCTGAAGATTCTATCCCAATCCTGGCCTGTTTCCTGATTAGTACCTCCGTTGTTCCCCTCAAGCTATCTACACGTGCCTGGTTCGCCTGTCTATCTGGTGCATCTACTAGAAATGACTCTGTAAAGTTAATACGTCATTCACTGTAAATCTCCTCTGTCTTCCTTCTTTGTGTCTCCGCTTCTTGTGTTACTCCCTTGCTCCTGATGTGTCACTAGCTATTCTCAGGATTGTGTCCAGCAATCGTATTTACACCGCTTTAGTCTTGTGGCTAATTTTTTCTGGCAGGTATAGGGCTGATTAATTTATGCTCACAGGTAACATTTCATGCTGCACATTGTCAATTAACAACATTACTTCTGTTCCAGATTTAACTACCACGCAATTTCCCAAGATTAATTTCCCTGGTTTACAATATTCAGGTAACATTTTTTACATACTTGTCTTATGGCTTCAAGACAAACGCTCCTGACACTTAGATGCCGCTCTCTAGAGGCTGCTTTACGTAGTTGTTGTACCCTCCGCTGTGGTTAAATGCTTCTGGGCCCCCGAGGGGCGGCCTTGTAGCTTGTCTTTGTAGAATCGGAAGGACGGTGATGATCACGTTTACATTCTGTTGATAAAACACATCCTGGATATTCCAGGTTTTAGTTAGAGTCTTACCATTTCCATTACAACCGGATTTTCCTTTCACTAGCCACTGTATTGGTTCTGCAATTGCTGTGGTTAGGTACAAAATTCCTGCAATAGCTAAAGAACCCCAGTACCTTACAAACCCCTCAGACTGGTTTTGGTCGGGGCATAATCCTAATGTCCTCCTTCCTGTCATTGGACATGGTCCGAGTTCCTTGGGATATTTCGTGTCCCAGGTACTGTACCACAGCTTGTCCGATTTGTGCCTTTTTGGGATTTACTTTAAATCCTGCTTTCCGTTATCTCAAATGTTTCAGTTTCAAAGCCTTTACATCTCACTTTCTGTGGTTCTTCAATCACTGTATCTGAAGTCACAAGTTCAACTTATATTGTCCTTTGTTCTAAACTGCTAAAGCCTGCCGTTTTAAAATTTAATTTTTTTCAAAATTCCTTTTACACTTTCGCAGATAGCTCCCCACTTGCCCAGGAGTTTGACCTGATCCCTGAAGGTATTTCTATATTGTTTCCAAACATGATATTTTTACTTATTTTTTTTAAGAGATCAGATTTAACTTTTTATGTTAAATGTATTTCATTTTGTTGTGTATTTTCTTAAACAGTGGTACTTGAAATCTTCAGAACAAAATTAACTCTTCACGGCTCCCATCCTGATTTCTGCTCCCCTTTTGTAGTATTTGTATTTATTGTTGGATTATGAAATGTTAAATATGGTAATACTGTTTTTTAATCGGACTTATCATTTATGCTTATAGTGATTCACAGATCACAGAATGCAAAGTACTTTTTTTTATAATTATGTGCCTGACTTCTGTTTTAGAAGCTGAACATCAAAAACTCTAATCTTTTGCGCTGTAACTTCAATTTTGTGATACAGTATCTCATAAATTTAATCTTTTTAAGCTTCAGCTTCTGACACAGTATGTTTACTTTGATTAAAAGTCTTCCAAACCCAAGATTTTCCAATACAACCAAAATGTTTATTAAGGAGAATCACCAGAAATATCTCAAAATCCCAATTCAAATATGCCAATCTTTTATTTAAAAATCTTTTTACTGAGCTCGAAGCTTTCGCATCAAGATTTAACACAAAGAAATATGGGGCGTACTTCCCAAGCCCGCAGTCTTGAGACACCTACGCAGGATTCTTTTTTTAAGGCATTATAATTTCCCTTCTCCGTTCTTTATCTCATTCCTAGACTAAATGTATTGTCTTTCAAACAAATGTAATCAATGATTACATGTTTTCTTTTGACAAGTGAGCGTGTCGAAACATTTTTTTTAAAACCATCGGGACCACACATTTTTAATCTTTTGCTCAACAAACCTATCCTTTGTGCATTTCCTAGCACCATAACATATCATCTGAATAAATCCACACCTGGGTTTCTAAATTAAAATGTCATTCAATTCTAGGTTCACACTTTCTTAAAACTTCCTTCATACAGGACAACACTGCAAAGGGTTAAAACAAATTCACTCTGTCTGAAAAAGTGGGTGGGGCCATAACAACAGACAGCTCTACCACTTTCTGAAGCAGGCTTTCAGACACATGAAAAATTCATTAATTCCCACCTCAAATATTCCGAAGTCCAAAATCACACAAGCACTTTCATTCAAAGACAGACATTCACAAAAATCTCTCTTCATTCAACAAAGCTTATTGTTTGGCCGGCTCTATTTTTATATCCATACTTCACTTAAGAAAGTCACTAACAGTTTTTGTTATGGACTTCCGAAAAATATCTACTAAGCGAACCTTCTGGCCCCCAATCAATACTTTATTTTCCTCAGGTCCTATTCATAACGCTGTTAGTGGGGGATACAAATTTGGGCCAAATTCTTCTGTCCATTCCCTTCTGTCAATTATATCTATTTTTAAACTTACATCCTGTTGTCTTTTGTCACATTCTCTGTCCATCTCACCTTCGGGTATCTTTCTATTCATCTTTCCGGCTGTTAAAATGATATTTTTCCCTTCATCATATCCTGCCTTAACCATCTTCATGACCTTTTCAGATTTATCTCTCAGAAACTCTTCTGGTAGTTTATACCTCAGCCCTCCAAGGGCCTTGGCAGATTCATTTGTCATTTCATACATTGGGGCTGTTTCCCCAGTTCCTGTTTTACCATCTTTATTAAGCAGAACTTTTTAAACCAAGGCTTTTTACCTTGTGTTGTTTTTCCGCTTTTACTTCTGCGGGACTATTTACACTGAGGCTTTTTTCCTGTATACGTACTAATTGTACCAAAACTTACAGTATTTATTTACAGTGTCCTGACGCGCCCCTCAACTGGATTTACTGGCTGCATGGACTCTAACTCAGATTCGTTGGATCTCTCGTTACTTTGCATGGAGAATTTCTCAAGTTAATTCTCTACTCACTCGTTATTCGGTTGGTTTGGCTTTTTGAGTCTAATCTGCCCGTCCAGTAGATCCTGCTGACTGCGCCACGTTGTTAGAGTTAACTTCAAACCACCACTCGGAGTCCGTTGGTCTTAAAGTAAACGCAGTTTTTATTAATAAAAGATACAAGCTGGCAGGTGAGCTATCCTTGAATGAATGCTCAGAGAAACTGCCAGAGACATCTTATTTTATACAGTTTCAGATTATAGTCTTACTTAATTACACAAGTTACAATTAATATGTGCTGATTGATTAATACATGATTATCTGGTAGGTTGCTTCCTCCAATCTGGCCTCTATATACTTTAATTAGTAATTCAGGATACATGTTGTTATGATTCTTTTTATTTAACTTGTATCTTATTACAGAATTCAAATTCTATGTTATCTGTGTCTGTGCCCAGCTCCCAAGGCCTTTGGTCTATGCATTGGAACATCTGACCCTCTGCGGAAGGCATCCCACACATGCTTCCCACAGACTGAAAAACAGGCTGTGGGATCTATTTTAAAAATCTGTTAACTCCATTTCAAAAAATCACAATTATTATTATTAATTGGAATTAAAATTTGTGATCTGCCCTTTCAGTCTATTATGGGGCATCTTATCGAAGGCCTTTGGAAATCTAGAAAAATTACATCTACTACATTACGTTAGTTTACGCTATCTGTTACTTCTTCGAAAAATTCAAAGAATTTGGTCAATTCAAGACTTTCCCTTTTCTTATCCATGCTGACTATTCATTTTTGGTTTCTAGTTGTTCTTCCACTTTCTCCTTTAGTAGGGAATCCATTATATTTCCTCCCAACGACGTTAAGTTGACGGGACTATAGTTCCTCAGTCACGTTCTACCTCACTTCTTAAAAATGGGTATTACATTAGGTATCTGCCAATCCTCTGGCACTGCACTTTATTCTAACAAAATATTAAATATGTTTATTAATGCTCTGCTATCTCTTCCCTTGATGTAATTTTTCCGAAGCCGGCATTTTATCCATTTTCGGTTTGATTAGTTTACATAATATTTTCCTCTTGTTATTTTAAATGCAGTTATTTCATTTCTAATGTCTTCCAATGTCATGTCCACCTGTGTTGACTCCCTGATAAATACTGATGCAAAGTAATTGTTTAATATTTCTTCCTATCTCTGTCTGTGGACAACCTTCTGAGCCACGTACCTTGGTATGTTTTGTGGATGTCCTCCACGCAATCATTATCCGTTTCGTTGGGCAAGAGCAGTGTCTCATTCTCAGCCTCTACTCAGTTCTCGCTACACGGCACCCAATCAGACACGGACTTTACTGAACCTGCGCTTTTCTGTGGGATGTGATTGTTTTCTGGATTAAATCACTTCTCCTGTGTGTTTCAGAGTGTGTCGAACTCGCACTCCAGGCCAATTATTCTGAGCCAGAGAGAATAAAGCATAGACATTTCCTGCAGATGTGGGAATGTGCGGCAGATTTGATGTCCACAAACTCACACACATTACAGTCTCGACTCATTGCCTACCCTGCCACCTTTAGTTATTTTTTATAAATCATTTGCTTATTTACAGACTGAATTAATTTAATTACTTAGTTTTTATTCAAATGGTTATTTATAATTATATTAATTAATTAGTAATTATAGTTAAATTATTAATTTAATAAAGTATTTTTATTGCTCCCAGGTCTTAGTGTGGACCAAGCTTCGAGAAAAAAGTTAATACTCTCCAAACGTTCATCTACCTGCTGTATTTTGGAGGCCAAAGCAGCACCTCCTTCAACCACTGTTCCCATTCAAACTCTCACCAAATTCCGTTTAATATCACTATGCAGAACACACTGTGAATCAGCAGTTAGTGTTTAGTTTTATACCTTTGGAGCCACACACAAGTTACAAGTGCTGTCTCAGCTCCATGCCCATTGCTCGCAGTAATTAGCACATATTTAAGACTAACACTTACAGCTGACTGATAGTTAACTACCACTAACAGGCAGTTTCTGCTAACTTCTGTTTTTAAAGTTCGAAGTTCAATTCAAAACGTTAATCTAAATGTCCCTTCTTACAGCTAATACTCAGCCAGACTCACCCCGGACTTACCACTGAATCTCACTTTCTCTACGTTCCCAAATTTACCACTCTCTTTGTGCACTCCGTTTAAGATCAGGATGTGGTGATAGATTAAGCTCTGACATGCTCTGCTGGGCCGAAAGGGTCGGGGTGGGGAAGGTCGCTCTGTAAATTTGCAGTCCACAGGCAGATGGGCTGCTAACACTCAGCACCCCCAGGGAAACCTCAGGGGAACGGCCTCAGACCAGTTTGCAGCCGCGAGCACCGAATGGCCTATTTCTGTGCTGCAGACATTAAGTAACTCTTTGTAAGGTGATGGGTGAAGGAGAAGGGATGTCTGAAATGCGATTCTGGGTCAACCACAGACCAGGGCGTGGTCAGAAGGGCAGGTCTGTGATGTCACAATACTCAGGCACAATGTCATGCGAGTTTCCCCGCTTTATTACATCACACATACTGCAATACCTAGCAACAAAGCTCGTTACCACCCTCCCTGAACACTGCATATTATGGCCTATGTTTAGCTCGGAGATTTTGCAGAGAGTGAGGAGGAGCTGAGTTTAATGTGTGTCGAGTTTGTGCACTGAACACTTCATCCTGCAGCTCACCGCATTGTTCAGGCAAATTTACAAAGGAACGTTACAGTGGTGAATGTCACTGGCATATACTCCGTCTGCAGGAGACCCTTTAATCCCAAAGGTAGATTATCTGAAACAAGGATACGTCGCTATCACCAGGTGCTGGGGCTGCTCAGGTTAAACCCCACTGGGAGAAAAACACAAGGAGCCTGCAAAAGGATGAAAGCACTGACCTTTGATCCTTTGAAACCTTCCCTCCCTGGCTGTTGTTTGGTCCCAGGCCATTTCCCCCCAGCTTTCCCTGGGAGTGCTGGGGACTGAGCGACCCGCCCGTGGACTGAAAAGTGACAGAGCAACCTTCCCCGTGCCGCTCCCTTTGGGTAAACACATCCGACACGAGCCTGGCGGTCTGGAGCATTATAAACCCGTTCCAGACCGCAGCAGACGTCTTAGCGGGGATAAAACCGGAAGGAGTCCAACGGGACTGATCTCCTTGGACTTCCCCACCACTACCATTTTTGTTAGTCGCTGACTCCGCGCGGTGAAAGATGAAAACAGGCCTCACTGTGTGTGTACCACAGAGATGAGTGGATTGGGCAGAACACCCGCCCAAAACATTGTGTGATTCTTATTATTTAATGCATTTAACAATTACAGTGAAGGGATATTTCACCACATTCTTCAACTCCTCTCTGAATTTCGTCTGGGTTACGGCATAAATACATGTGTTGGTGCAGCAACTCAGGAGCTGAAGCATTGATCCCATTTCCTGTACATATTGAGGTAGAGATACACGAATAACGTTTAACGAATACAATCGTTCAACCACAGAATATAACAGAAACACTGCCCATAACAGGATAAAATTGCCGGATATAACAAACAGTAAAATGATGGATTTCCTTCTCCATCTCTGGGTCACTGGGACTCTCCCCACTGCTGTGCGCCCTGAGTCTCCTGCGGGCTCTGCTCGACACTAAAACGTGTCTGACAGTTAAAGTATTGAGCAGAAGGATCAGAACAAATGGAATAAACGGTGTTATAATATAATGAAGGAATTCAATTACTGCCCATGATACTGATTCATAGACTTCCCATCGAACAAAACAAAACCAGGGACTATTGGAAATCTGATACATACCTTCATACATAAAGTACCAGAAAGTGTTCTTTACACAGAACAGCGCACTCAATGTTCCCACAACCACAGTCGCCGTTTTCCCGGTGCAATATTTGGTTTTGAGCTTCTGACAACAAATGGCTATACATCAATCAAAGGTAAAAGCAACTGTGAACCAGACGGAACAGTCTGTCACTGCGTAAAGCAGGATAGCATGGATATTACAAACATTAATCTTCCACATGAACTCAAACACGGTTGAATAAAAAATAGGAATCTGCCTGGATATCAGGTCGAGGATAACGACCAGTAGATCCGCCGCTGCCATTGCCACCAGGTAACGGCTGACACACTTGGAGAGACCGCACCTTCCTCGAGGCAGGATCATTATCGTCACGAAGTTCACTGTAAGAAAGAGAAAAACAGGGAATGTATACTTCAGATTGAGAGCAACAACAGCAGTCTCAAAGAATTATGTGTGAAATGTGTCAGGATTAAATGAACCAGCCAATGGGACTTGTGGTGTTTGGGTCAGGTCTGATGAAATCATCGGGTGGGACGTGTGCTGTTTGGGTCAGGACTGATTACACCAGCGGATGGGACGTGTTGTGTTTGGCACAGGTACTGAAATAACCAATATATGGGACGTGTGGGTGTCGGGACAAGGACTGAATGTACTAATGGATGGGACGTGTGGGTGTTGGCTCTGGACTGAATGTACCAGTGGATGGGATGTTTGGGTGTTGTGACAGGGAGTGAGTGAAGCGTTGGATGTGATGTGTGGGTGCTGGGTCATGACTGAAATAATTAATGTGCTGGAATTTTGCCAGGTGGGTAAAGCTCCGAATGAGACTCTGATAGAACGCCATATCCAAGTCAGAGGAAGCAATAATTCAGCAAAAGAGCCGCGAGTTTTTGAACAGCCTGCGTCCATTGAGGGGAATAGAGTCATTGTCCAGGGATGGGAATGTAGTATGGGGACAGCGAGGGGGATGAATTCTGTGTCCAGGGAGGAGAATGGAATTGGGGGCCAAGGAAAGAAATGGAGTCTGTGACAGGGAGGGGAATGGAGTATGTGGCCAAGGAGAGGAATCGATTTTTTGTCCAGGAAGGGGAATCGAATCTTTGTACAGGGAGGGGAATGGAGTATGTGGCCAAGGTGTGGAATGAAATCTGTGGCCAGAGAGGGGAATGGAGTCTTTGGCGAGGTTACTGCGGTTGTGTCGTAGGCTGAAGAAGATGACTTTAATTGTATTATGTGTCGAAATCAGAACCTTTCCAACCATTGTTTTGAAAGTACACTTTGTAACTGGCTTAAGCTGACTTTCCAAGAATATTGCAAATAAGCTTTAAAGAAGGGACTGTCGCTTTACAATAGACTGATGATGACCCATGTTGTAAGATGTCACAGAAGATTTTCGAACATGTCTGTTTACAGCTGGAACTGTGTCAACCAACTTCCTTTCACCGGGTATGAGAAAGTTACAGACTTCCAGTTGACAGAGAGAGTTTGAGACTGGAAATATCAAAATATTTCACAATATAGTGCTCCATTTTGAATAGTTGCTACCGTGCGGCCCACCCCGAGATCTCCTGAACTGTGGCTGAACAAGGGAAATAAATCAATTCAAACACAACTGAATAAACATTTTACTGGAATCCGTATTGCAGTTTTAACCCTGTCCTGACCATCTGGAATTAGTGACTGTGAGGCAGAGCGGGAGGCGGTGGAAATTACGACAACTGTCTATAGCTGAATCATTAGTGAATAATGTCTCATATCTCAGTGTATTTGTGAAGGATCTCTCAACGCTGATTTCCACAGATCAGTGTCATTAACAATAACCAGTGGACCTTAAAACACTTATTACCTCTGAACACATATTTATTATCCAACACTGGGCATCAGTGCAGAAAGCTGACTGCAAGCTGTTCAGTAATCTAATCGTTCACTAACATATCTTGTGTCAAAATCAAATTTCTGTCAAATCCTGTAAACCACTATCACTGGAAACAAGTTGTGGAAACAACACACTGTTTAATGAACTGGGAGCAGCGAGTCAGCAAATGATCGAACATTACATGACAGAAATTCTGGGCATTGCCAGACACAGAACAAGAGATTTAAATTGTGAAAACAACATACTGTTCATTGAACTGGGGTCAGCGAATCAGCAAATTATCAAACATTACATGACAGAAACTTCCGTGCATTGCCAGACACAGAAAACAGGTTTAAATTGTGAAAACAACATAATGTTCATTGAACTGGGAGCAGCGAATTCACAAATGATCAAACATTACAAGACAGAAACTTATTTTCATTGCCAAACTCAGAACAAGAGGTTCACATTGAATACAATTAATAACTAGAACTAAAGGACAAGGACAGCAAATACAGAGAAACATGGGTTACATAATTAATTGCAGATTAAGGACTCACCAGGAACACCAACAGCAGCGAGGAGCGGGTAATAAATACGTTCCACATTGAAAAATGCCCACAGGATCCAAAGCTCAGTTGGAATCTCCCAGAACATGATTTGACTTTCTGTGAGCTCCAATGAGCGCTGTTCGTTTTAGACAACAACTTAAGTCAAACATTGCTGCACAGACTGAAAAAGAAATCCCTATTTATAGCCTGAGGGAACTCTCCAGTGAGACAATTAAACTGGACACTGAAGGATATTAATCACAGTCACTGAATAAACAAGTTGTCCGAACGTTTTCTTTGCATCACTTTCAATTGCAAAATATATTAAAAGCAACGTGGCTATCAGATCAAATAACCTAATCCAAAACCAAGCACTATTGGTAAAAGCAGAAATAGTTAATTCCACAGAATCACAGCTTGCATGTAAAGGGAGCAGCTTCATTTAGGGAGTTTCTATTATTACTGAGATGTAAAATAACTCTGTAATTTCAGATTTTCAATTCACTTCTCGGGGTAACACAAGTGAAATAAAACAAATGGAAGGATAGATGCAGGCTAAGTAAAGGTCAGTAACATACAAGGGCACTAACAGTACAGTGCTAATTAAGGATACATGGGCACTGATAAAACAATGGTCAGTAAAGATATACATCGACTGATCACACAATGATCAGTAAGGATACATGGGGACTGATAATACAGTGGTCAGTAAGGGTACATGAGGACTGATAATACAATGGTAAGTAAGGGTACATGGGGACTGATAATACAATGGTCAGTAAGGGTGCATGAGGACTGATAATACAATGGTCAGTAAGGGTACATGGTGACTGTTAATATAATGGCGAGTAAGGATACATGGGGACTGATAATACAGTGGTCAGTAAAGCTACATGGGGACTGATAATACAATTGTCAGTAAGGGTCCATGAGGACTGATAATACAGTGGTCAGTAAAGGTACATGAGGACTGATAATACAATTGTCAGTAAGGGTACATGAGGACTGATAATACAGTGGTCAGTAAAGGTACATGAGGACTGATAATACAATTGTCAGTAAGGGGACATGGGGACTGATAAGACAAGGGTCAGTATGGTGCATGAGGACTGATAATACAATGGTCAGTAAGGGTACATGGTGACGGTTAATATAATGGTGAGTAAGGATGCATGGGACTGATAATACAGTGGTCACTAAGTGTACATGCAGAGGGATAATACAGTGGCCAATAAGGATACATGGGGACAGATAATACAATGGTCAGTAAGTGTACATTGGGAAGGATAATAAAATGGTCAGTAAGGGTACATGGTGACTGTTAATATAATGGTGAGTAAGGATACATGCGGACAGATAATACAGAGGTCAGTAAGGATACATGGGGACAGATAATACAGTGGTCAGTAAGGGGACATGGGGCAGATAATATATTGGTCAGTAAGGGTTCATGGGGACAGATAATACAATGGTCAGTAAGGATACATGTGTGCTGTTAATACAATGGTCAGTAAGGATTCATGGCGACCAATGCCATACTGATAGTTACACGGCATCTTATCGTTTATTTTCCTCAGAACAGGAATGGAGAGAGTGGAGGTGAAGAAAGGAGATGAAAGGAGCAGAGAGGTGAGGAGGGGAGAAGAGAGAGGACAGGAGGCTGGAGGGGAGTAGACGAGAGGATATGAGTGTAGAGGAGAGGAGAGGAGGGGAATAGGAGAGCAGAGGTGAGGGGAGGAGATGAGTGGAGTGGAGAAGACAGCAGAGCAGAGTAGAGGATAGGAGGTGAGAGGAGAGGTGGGAAGAGGAAAGAGAGAAGATGAGCAGGAAGGGGAGGAGGGTTTAGTGGAGGAGAGGATAGAGGAGAGGGGAAGTAGAGAGGAGAGCAGAGCAGAGATGAGTAGAAGAATGGAGAGGAGAGTTGATAAGAGGACTGGAGCGGACAAGAGAGGGGAAAAGAGGGCAGAGGAGAAGATAGCATAGGGGAAGAGAAGAGATGAGGGGAATGGAGATGAGAGTGTAGGGGAAATGGTAGGAGAGGAGAGTGGAATAGATGTGGGGAGAAGGTAGGGGAGAGAAGAGAGATGAGAGGGGAGAGGAGGAGAGGAGCGGAACGCAGAAGGGAGGAATGGAGAGAAGTGGAGAGGGGAGAGAGGATGCAAGGGAAGGAGAGTAGAGCAGAGTAGAGGGGAAGGGTGGCGGGAGAGCAGAGGAGAGACCATCAGAGGGGAAGAGAGGAAGAGAGTGGGGAGAGCAGGGGCGAGAAGAGATGAGAAGGGAGGGGAGAAGATAGGGGAAGTGGGGAGGAGAATGGAGGGGAGAAGAGCTGTGGAGAGTCGAGCAATGGAGAGCAGATGAGAGGAGAGGAGAGAAAAGAAGAAAGCAGAGTGGAGAGAGGAGGGTAGTAGATTAGAGGAGAGGAGAGGACAAGAGATGGGACAAGAGAGGAGAGTAGAAAAGAGGGCAGGAGAGGAAAGAAGAGTGGGTATTTAGAGGGGAGTAGAGGTGAATGGAAAAGAGGGGTGGTGAAGTTAGGGGAGAGAAGAGGAGAGAGAAGACAGTGAATGAGAGTAGGAGGTGAAAAGAGGGTAGAGGAAAGGAGAGCAGATGGGAGGAGAGGGTAGGAGGGCGAGGAGAGGAGTGGAGAAGAGAGGAGTGGAGAGGGTACAGGCGAGCAGAAGGAACGAGAGGAGCGGGAAGGAGAAGAGAGGGGAGAACATCAGAGGACACAAGTTGAGGAGAGGAGTTAAAATGAAAGGGGAGAAGAGGTGAGAAGGAGGGGAGAGGAGAAGAGGGGAGAATTTAGGGGAGCGGAGTAGAGATGATTGGAGTGGAGAGGAGAGTGGAGATAGAAGCGACTTGAAAACAGGGGAGAGGAGAGGATGGGGAGGAGAGGAGATGATTGGAGATGATAGAGCAGAGGAGAGGAGATGAGAGGAGAATGGAGGAGAGGAAAGGGGAGGAGAAGAGGGTCGGGGTGAGGGGAGAATGGAATGGAGGCGTGGAGAAGTTAGGCGAGAGGGGAGAAAATGAGGACACAAGAGAGTTGAGGAGAGCAGCTGAAAGGGGAGGAGAGTTGTGGAGAGGTTGGGGAGATGGGAGAGGAGAGAGGAGAGAACGGGAAAACAGGTGAGGAGAGAGGTGGAGAGGAGAGAGGAGGAGATGGGAGAAGGGATGAGCCGAGTGGAGAGGATAGAGGAGGAGATGGGAGAGGAGGAGAGAAGATGAAAGGAAAAGGAGTTGAGCAGAGGAGAGAGGAGATGAGAGGAGTGTGGAGGAGAGGGGAGGCGAGAGGAGGAGAGTTGTGGAGACGGGAGGAAAAGAGAGATGAGTGGAGAGAGGAGGGTAGAGATGAGCAGGGAGATGACGAGAGTGTAGGGGAGGAGAGGTGAGAAGTAAGCAGAGCAGGGGAGAGTAGAGGAACGGAGAGTAGATGTGATGAGAGGCGAGGAGAGGAAATTGGAGTGAAGAGGGGAGGGGATTAGAGGAGAGGACTGGGGAGAGGAGAGGAGAGGGTAGGGGCGAGGGTAGGAGAGGAGAATAGAGTAGAGGAGGGGAGAAGGCAGGGGAGAGGAGAGGAGACGAGCATAGGAGAGATGTGAGGAGAGAGGAGAGGAGAGGGGAGGGGTGAGGAGAGGAGGTGTTGGGGTAAAAAGGAGGCTTCTCTCCTTTAAGGTGGACTAACTGATGTAGTTAAACGACACCTCGCCCAGCTTCCCACTGTATAACGTCCAAGGAATTAAACAAACGAAACATCGGGTTTATTGGTTTTATTCCGAGCAATGCACGGGAAGGTTCAATTTGGAACCTCTGAAATAGAAGGGTTTTCAAGCATAATTTATACAGGTGTTGGAGAGGAGCTTTCCTCCTCCAAAATCAGCGATAGTTGTATTGCTATTAGCGAAGTTACATTGATTTGTTGACTCTTATCAGACGGGCTCTGAGTGGTACATGAAACTGCCCATCTCTCATCTTTGTTTTGTTCCATTTTGCCCTCTACCCCAGTCTATCCGATGCCTGGTATGGTTGTCCTGGTTTCTTTATCTCTTCTCAGGGACTTGTAAAGAAAACTGCTGACTTTGGCTGCTTAAGTCTTACTAAGGTTAAGCTATAATATACTGCGTATAAGCGTGTTATACCTTTATAAGCAAGTGTTACATACATAGGCAATTGATAAGTTCACAACCTTCAGCATAATTCTGACCCCCTATCTACAACCTTACTATTTATCCTTTACAATTCCCCCTAATGGCCCAAGATAGCCAATGTCGCAATTAATTCCACATGGGTGAGCTTCCATGGGTGTCCTTTCACTTGGGTAGTGCTACTTCCCGAGCTCCTGGACCTATCTGTTGGTTTTCCCATCCAGGTTATACTATGTAAGTCCTTTCTGCCGGACTGTCTGATTTCCCTTTCTTCAATGTTTAATCCATAGTACGGACAAGGGCCTGCCTCTTACGTCGGTTACAGCTTTTTAAAGGATAATACTAGTAAGGTGAGTTCCATTGCACTACAACCAGTACATTGAGTCCAGCATAGTTCGTGTATAAGTCCTTTCTAGCCAATATTTTCTCGGTGTTCGAATAATGCCCCGCCTGGGGTATCCTCTCTTTCTTCTATTTTTCCTCCACTTGTGGTCTTCTCTATTCTACCGAATTCTTGCCCTGCCTGGGGTATCCTCTATGTTGACGAATGGTGTCCAATTCAGTCCAGTTTCTTTCTCTTTCAGTTCGAGTATCGGTTTTCCTTGTTGTCCGATGGCCTTCGCATAACCTCCTCAGGTAATGTCCATCATTGGCCCGTCGATCTTTCCTCCTTTAGCTCAGGGGTTGTAATAAACCCATTTATATCTGTCTCGTCAAGTGGAGTAAAGCAGAAGTCAATATCCATAATGGTGCATGAAGTGTTCCTATCTTCATTTCAGTTGCCGTGATGCTCACACATCAATCTCCATATCGTCGTGGAACAGCGATAATTTAGTAGTAATGTGTTAGCGGGGTGATACTCAAGGTGCACCCGTCCACTTGGTTATATCCACAGTCATCTTTGATCATTCGTAGTGGATCTCGACATAAAGCAACTTGGTTATTTTTATAATAATCTACATATGCTGGGACTCTTAGTAATGTTGTTCTCCTCAGTTACATTTCTGGTTTTTCATCGTACCGCACACGAGTTTGATTCCTTTTTTCTCCTACATTGTTTGATGTAGAGTATCTACCATTGTCACATCATCCTGTCATATAGATAATAAAAAATCTATTTAATGCGCGGTTACACAGCAGGCCTTTGGGACCCAAGCATTACTGTTTCTCTACACCTCGCAGGCATGAGTCATGTTTTTGTCTAAGGTCCAGTTGGTAAATATATCGAGTGTTATCCAATCCGGCACCTTTCCATTCTGAAGCTATTCAATGTTATGTTTTATTCCATTCAGCAACCATACTCCATATCCTACACATACTAGTTCTGTCTGTATGGTTTTACTTAAGTTCGTTTCTGCTCTATTCATTTTTAGTTCTGGCGTGGTCTCGCAATGTGTGGGCCAGTTTAATCATTCCCTTTCTGCGCCATTACCTAGTTCTGTCTGTAACTTTTCAGGATCCTCATCCCTTTCCAGCAATCCCTGTAAGGTTTGTGTTTCGGCGTTAACTCGATCATCTATCGTGTCTGGCTCTATAGGTTGCAACTCCCGCAATGTATCCCACCGTATACCATTTCTAGCATCCCTCTTTTTCCCCTGTCCCGTTTTTTACCTGACCCTCTTTCGACAATAAATTTCATGGCTTTTGATTGAGGGACTTTAAGTGCTCGCAGGGTCAGGTTTCTATACAGGCTTATACTGTTTAACCTGCAGAAGTTGGTGTTAGTTATATTGTTTAAATTTACAAATACAGTAATTATTCGCTGACGTACCCTGAAGTGTATCTTATCCTTGGTCTGCCATAGCAATTTCTCTTTTGCCCCAGCGTTCACAGTTGGACACGTTTGTGGCGCTGGGCGTGTGATGGTCGAGGCCCTGGTTATGCTCACTGTTGCTAAAGTAGTGGGTGGGGCCGTGTTGGTGGGTCTGTCTCTGGAGATGTCCCTCCACCACCATTCATAGATGTTGAGTGAAATCTGCACCCACTTCCCCGGGTGCAGTATGTCTGTCCCTCCTGATTATAAAACACACCGCGGTCTTATTCCCACTAATTATGGTTATATATTATTGACTCATCCCCAATGTTGTTTAGTTTCCTTGTTACTTTGTTTTCTGCCCGTTATTTAACTCTACTATTGTTCTGTCCGTCACCATCAGTGTTTTTGATTCTTTATTAAATTAATGTCACCCAAGTCCCTGTAATACTGGCCTTGCCATCCCTCAGTCTGTTGTCCCTGATATGAGGCTGCGTTACTCCACGTTATTTCTATGAGCACTTGAGTCCTGCAAAAAACAATCTTTTCCGGTCGTCACCGGTTAGTTAGTGACCATGCTTTTTTAACTGGGTTCAGTGTTTCCACTTGCTGATACTCCTTATAAGTACCATAACTTACCATGATTACCTGATAGAGTCCAGTCCAGTTGGATGCGAGCCAGGACCTCTCTGGGGTAATGTCTTGACTGCCTATTTGGGGTGTTTGGAACTTCTGTTTCTTAGTGTCGCTATCTAAATCCTTGATTTGCTAATCTCTAGCCTGTGTCTTTACATCATGTAACTGCTTACAGAGTTCCATTACAAATTTCCATTTTTTTTTAGTTCAAAGGTATCATTCCTGTCGTCCGACTAGGGGTTGCTTTGAGCTTTATTTCTACTCGGGATATCCTATCTACCCGTCCCTTTCCATTCTCCTTTATGTGGGATATTTTTGGCTAATCCCTAGGCGCAGGCCTGTTTCATTATCTTCCCTGTGAAGTGTGTACCTTGATCTGAGTTCAGCTGCAGTGCATTATTTTGTTTGCTAGGATCCTGGCCATGGTTTCTACTGAACAATTCCTAGTGGCGAAAGCTTCTACCCACTTCATAAACATGTCTATTATAACTAAGCAGTATGTTTTCCCCTTGTTGCTGGATAATGGTCCAGTAAACTCTACCTGCAAATTTTCCCAGAGTCCCTTCGGTGGGGGCTGATGTCCCATTTTGACCTTTACTTTCCCCCCTGGGTTGTATTTTGTGCATATCATGTACCTTCTACAGAGGTGCTCTATATCTCTACCTAGTCCCTTCCATCACCAGCATCTGGACATCGAGCTTACCATGCTGGTTCTACCTGTATGGACATACCCGTGGTGTAAATTTAACAGGCTCCCCTGGATACATTCCAGGGCCACCACATTCCCATCTTTCCTCCATATCCCGTCGGTCCCTTGTTGGACCCTCTCTGCTTCCACCCCTCCTGTTCCTGCGGAGTGACTTCTCCCTGTACCGTAAGCATGTTTACTTCCTCAGGCCCGATTGTACATGCTCCGCCTTGGGCTTCCCCGGCCAGTGTACCTGCCACTCGCTTGGTTGCTTCATCTGTCCATGCATTCCCCTGTTCATACTGATCATTAATTTTTACGTGTGCTTTGATCTTTATTATCGCACACTCATGGGGTAGGAAGGAGGCTTCCAATAGATGTTTATCAATCTCCTCATGTTTAATCGGTCCTGCTCCTGAGGTCGTGTATCCCCGTCTGCTCCAGGCTATCATATAATCATGCTCTACTCCGAAAGCATATCGACTGTCTGTATAGACGTTTACTCATTTTCCCCTAGCCAGCCTCAGAGCCTCAATTAGAACCACTAATTCAACCACTTGAGCTGATAGATTCTCTTCTAACCGTCCTTCCCCTTTGGCCTGACCGCTGCTATCTACCACGGCCCATCCTGTCTGTGGTGTCCCATTGATATAGCGCCGAAACTCATCTACATATAGATCCATGTCTGCCTCCTCAAGCAGGGTTTCACTTGCCTGACTACTTCCCTCATCTTCTGTTGTGCTACAATGATGCTCCTCTCCCTCTGTAATGATCCACCCTGCAGGCGTCTTTTATTATTGTTACCGTCCCGTTGAGTGCGGTGGTGGGGGGGTGGGGAGGAGGGGGGAGAGCGTTATTTACCACCTTGCCCTTTGTGCATCGAATACATTTTTAGCCTTCCAGTGTTAAGTAATTCTACTGAGGTACGCTGGGTTTGTAGAATAATGCACCCTGACATTATTATTGGTTCGTTAACTCTGATGGCCCAAGCCGCACAGTCGAGGGCAGCAACGCACCTGGACAGTCCTGCAGCGACAGGTTGCGGTTTGTCTGAGTAATATGCCACGGTCTATGCCTGTCTCCATGTAATTGAATCACCACCGCGTTATAATAATGGTTAATATGGTAGGTATAGACGTAAAAGGGCCTATTCTAGTCTGGTAGTCCCAGGGCTGGAGCACTTGTGAGAGTTTCTTTTAACAGCACACATGCAGTTTCTTGATCTAGGCCCCAGTTTACTGGCTCTTAGGAGGGTTCCCACCCTTTGACCTGGTCAATATAGGATAGGTCATCTTGGCATATTCGGGAATAACATTTCTGCAGTAGTTGAATAACCCTAGTACCTGCCTGACCCCTTTCACGGTTCCTGGCCTGGGGATTGATTGAAATGCTTCCTTACTGTCCTCGGGCATCTGGCTCTTCCCTTACGATATTATGTATCCCAGATATGTTACTTCGCTCCTTCCTTCTCCTAAGTCTACTGGTTCCAAAATCCCTGACAATATTCGATGAAATATGCTCCGGCTGTGATTGAATCCCTGTGGTACCTTGGCCCATGTGTATTGTTTTCCCTTTACCGTGAAGACAGCATTTCCTTGGATCACTTTGTCTAAGGGGATGGTCCAAGTTCCATTCACTATACCAGCACGGTGAATATCTTACGATCTGGATCCAGGCCATTAAAAACTGTGGCCGGACTTGCCACTATTGGTTGTTCTCCGGATGTCACCTTATTCAGGGCGTTATAATCGATAGTCAGTCGGTAAGACCTGTTGGGTTTCTTTATCAGCCACAACGGTGATTTAATGGAGGCTATTACATGTTTCAATACACTTTGCTCCTCTAATTCCTGCACTATCTGAAGACCGCTACCTCAGTTTCAGGTGTTAATTGGAACTGCCGGTGAGCTTTGTGTTCGGGTCCAGGAATTTTGATGGGTGATATCTCTACTAATCCATAATCTTGTTGCATTGTGCCCACAGAATCGGGTATAATTGGCACACGCTACCCCATACAGCCTTTGTTTCCCACTCAGCTTGGATTATGGTTGTTCCTACCACTCGTTGCTGCTGGTGTCCCGGATGTTCGAACTTAATTCGGTTTTCGTGCTTATCTCCCAAAATAATCCGGTTATGCTGAGGATCTATCAGTACCCCTATCTCCCTTAATGTATCGATGCCCAATATGTTGTCTTCTGTATTCTGACAGCACCAAAACTGAGCAGGTAGCATTACCCCTGTACTTCTAACAACACCATCTCACTTCGGGTTGCTTTCTAATATCCCCCACCCTCTATTTGTAAGTTGACGGTCCTATGGGTCAGGGGCAAATCTAAGTTGGTTATTGGGTGTTCTCGGGTTGGGGCAGTGGTGGCAGTGGTACCAGTGGTGCTGGTACCTGTCTGAGCATGTCCATCAGATCTTTCCTGGTTAATGGTGTTCCCTTCTTTGCCTGTTGGTGGCCTCGCCTTCCTGCGCCTCCCCCATTACTCCAGCAATCTTTGGCCAAATGTCCAAGTTTACCACAATTTTGACATCTCCCTTTAGAATTTCCGTAAACTCTGCTTTTCAGCGGGCAATCCCTACTGAAGTTGGCTTCCTGATTGCAGTTTAAACATATCAGGTGAGCTGCGGGGGAGTGCGTCTCTTCCTCCTTCGTCTCGGCTGCTACTGCTGTAGCTGCTATTTTTGCTCTTTTATCCCTTTGTTCTAACTTTAACTCCTCTGCATGTTCTGCCCATTCCAAAGTTTCATCATAATAATCTCCAATGTTAAATACTCACTTAATTATCTTTTGATGTGCCTTTCAAAGTCTTTCCTTAAACATTTTCAAGAATTCTTCATCATTTCTGTTGCGGTCATCAGCCCCAGAGTGGTTTTTATATTCAATCCACTTTCGTTCCCCATACTCCCCAACCCTTTTCCCTGCCTCTTGAGTCAAAATATTCTACTCCAAACTTTTGTCAGAATTCTGTATTTCTACTATTTTGCTTTAGCGGTTGGTAACTTATTCAATAGAATTTGACTCCTGTGGGCTGAGGGGCACCTCCTGTTTGGTAATGTGGGCTGCTCTACATCCGCTGGAGGGAATGTTGGTGGTGCGTATCGGTGTCACTGATAAATAGCCATTATCATGTACCGGTGCCCATCTACTCTGCAGTCATTATCCCTGTCTGATTGACTGTTAGATTGGGGTTGTGGACTACACTTACCCACCGTGGGGTACACCGTAGGGAGAGTGCACTGCACTATCCGTCTGGTCCTGTCTTTATCTCTTCCAGCTTATTTATCTTAGCTTCTAACGCTTGAATTTATTTTGTTTGAGTATCTATCTGTCCTCTGTATCAGGCAAGTATTATTGCAGAGGCTTTCTTTGTTTTATTTTTATTCTGACTATCCCACCATGTCTTCTGTCTGTCGGGTGAGTCTTCTTTCTTTTATTAAGAAATCCAAACTAATAATGTTCAGTGCAAATAAAATAGCTGTCAATGGAATGGGTTAACACTACAGGTTTGTAAGAAGGTCTGACGTCATTACGTGACTTCGGGTATTCATCTGAAAAACTTCCCCAAGTCTTTGTGCTTTCAAAACTTGATAAGAAATTAGGAATCTGTTAAAATAGCAGAAATTATTAGTAAAGTTGTGAAAATAAAACCTTCTCAGCGGCAAAGGCAGCATTTTAGATTAAACTCCAATTTCTCTACACATCCAATTCAAATACTTGCCAACGAGTTTTTCATTGATTTAAAGCGAGACCACACATTTTTAACAGCTATTCTGTTTACAGAAATCCAATTTCCACGCAATCTATATACATTCCAGCAGCTTGTTTTTTTTACAATCCCGTTCACTGAGCAAATCTTATGTTTTATTTCTCTCGGCACAAAATCTAATCTTCGGTGCCGGTCCAACTTTTTTAAAAATTCTGTAACTCCCAGTTTTTTCTTTCTGTGCTGAGTTCGCCTAGCTTACTACTTTTCCCCCTTTTGAATCCGAACTTAATCATTTTTTGATGACCTTACTCCAGTCCATAGTTAAACATCGTTGTTTCTCTTTCTCAGCACAAAGCTTTGTCGGGTTTAACTCGTAAGTTTTTATATTTAAACCAATATCTTTTTCACAGCCAATTTAAATCTCGTTTCTTCAAATGAGGTTTTGTAATTTGATGATCTTCCTCCAGTCCATTTTACTCAGCATCTTTGTTTCTCTTTCTAGCTGCTGCAGCTTTCAAGTTCGCATTTGTATCTTTTGGTAAAAACAAACTGTCCTTTGTAAATTCAATTTGCTTTTCCAACATTTTTCTTTTCTTTTATTAATTTTCCATTTATTTCAGCTAGCATTTTATCCCACTGGCCAGTTTTATTAGGATCCTGGGGTCCCACCCCACTTTTTAGCTTGAATTCCTTCTTGCTTGCATTGCACACGATCAATACCAGCTTCACTGTGTTATTACCATGTCATGCTTCAGGACATACGCCGTATATTTCCTCTAACGATCGCTGGGGTACACTCTCCCTTTAGTTGTATTCCTTCTTTTTCAGGCAATACACCTATCCCACCCTTGGTTTTCAGCCTTCTGTGATTAATTATAACTTGTCCTACAGCTTAACCCTTCTAATTCTTTATACAGATTACCTCCTTCCCCGTCAATGCTACAGCCATGTTGCTCCTTTCAGAGTACAACACTGCTTATCTGGTGCTATCCAAGTTCCTCCCTTCTCAATCAGATATCTTGGATATTCCTCATACTGTTTATGGATCGGACCTAACTCAGTCTTCCACCCTTGCAAACGATTCTACCCTATACACCATCCAAGGTTTCGTTTCATTTTTATTTTTCCTGAGCAAAGGCAAGACCAATCCCACTGGTCTAATATCTTCACTTCTTTCTCCTTCCCTAGGGGACAAAATCCACATTCCTATTGGCTGCATCACATCAAAGCCTGTGACTTTATTCCCCTAAACCATTTTCTCAGTTGTCCTTCATGAATAAACAAAGGGATTTGATTACTCTCTCTCTTGTCTAGTCCCTTCTGTACCACATTCATCATAAATGTCACAGAGGCGACACATGATACCTCTAGTAAGCCACATCGTGTTCCCATTCACTTTCTGTATCTATTCTGTTTACTCCTGCTAACCTTGCTGTGGCTCCTATTCTGAGCTATCCTGTCAGCTCTCACTTTCCTTGCGATTTAAACTGATTCTCCTTGTGTTCCCCATCTTCCTCATCCCTTGGTTCCTGTTTTCTATTCTTTACTAACACATCCTTTCCTAATTCTCTTCCAATTTTGTCGATTAACTGTGAATATCTCCCTTCACATAATCCAGTTGATAGATTCAAGCTCATATTTAAATCTTTTGATTTCAATTCACAACTTAAAAAAAAACATTTCCAGATACATATGATACATTTCCAGATTCAGTTACTTCTAGTCCATTAAAATGTGGGTTATTTTACTGGATCGGACAGGTCAAGTTCTTTTTGTGAGGTGGGATGTCATTTTATTAAAGTCCCACATATGATGATCACTATCAGCGTTTGTACTTGGCAAACCAATAGTTAACATTACTGATCAACATACGACATGTCTTACTTTAAAATAACCTGCCGTCATTACCTTTTTAGTTTGTATTGAAGTATTTTATAATGGTCTTGAATTCCTTATTGTCCTGGAGTGATACTAACTCTTAAGTGAACACTATTAATTTAGTGTTTGTGGTCAGGATGTGTCCCAACCCACCTGGTTCAGGGGAGTCTTTCTGGTCTCCCAATCTTCCTAAGGAGCAAGCTTTAGGGTTCTTTCTCTATTGCCACCAAAATTATGCTTTTGAGGGTCTCTGCATCGGTTTATCACGGATTGCAAAACTAACCCTTTTGAGGTCCTCTGCTTCCTCCTGGAGATCGCCTCTCACTTGGATCCATGTTTTGTTATGGAGCCTGTGAGGTCTGGCCTCCTTATCTCCCACCTTCAGCTTGTAGCTGATCTGTACACAGCCATGGCCACCTTGTCCAGACTGAGACAGGCTGACTTTTTTTGTTTTTAGCCTCTCTACAAGCTTTCTTTGTTCAGTACTTAGTGGAGGCCTTGAAACTGATGACCATTCCAGCTGTAAGGAAATCCTATTTTGATTAGCATTCTCGCTACTGTTAATTATATTGCCTCTGACAGGTAGCAGTGTGTTTAACTCTTTCCTGATTATTTCAAAGTCGCTTTCTCCATGGAGAATGTGTCACGACCTTGATGGTTTAAAAATTGCTCTCACTCTCCTGAGCCACATTAGCCATTTCATGTTGTGCTGTTGTCGATAACTGAGCATGCCTGAGACTCGTTCACACAAAGACGCAGCGGTATCCCAATATCATGCCACATGTGGCATCTGATCCAAACCATTTGAGGTGATCTTATCAAAAGATCGTGGGGTGTCTATAGATCTTTGTTCATCTCCCTCTGCACGGTCCCGATGTCTCGGGTAGTGGACAGGCGATCAAATTCAGTTTTCTTATTGTTCAGTATCGGCAATGATACAAACATCTCAGAGAGAAATATTAGCAATTTCCTACACTTCCCTGACTTAAACAAGAATTTACATTAACACCGGATTGTACCCAGGTGATTTATGACAATTCGCCCAGGAACAATGAGTTAAGAAACATTTCTATTTGGAGGTGTAACTTTCCTGTTTTCCTCTTATATCCTCACTCATTTTCTCTCATTACATTTTATACAGTGTTCACCATTTCATTCATGAGCCCGGAGGAACTTTACTGTGTAATACAATATTATCATACTGTCTTTAAAACATCGATCAAACATTCCCGCTTGGTTCAAGTTTTGACCCAGTTTCTTTGTTTAATTTTATTTAACCAAACCTCTTCTTGGACCTTTTATTCTCAAAAATATGCCAGAGAGCAATTCAGTCTACAACAAGAAGGATGTTAGTTACCTTGAGCATAACAGTCACCCCCGAAAACTTATTACTGAATACATAGTTTGGACAGAACCACAGAGACGGGACTTTTTCAAAAATAAAACTTAATTATCTCAATATTCAGCTAAATTTTCCTTCCCATGTGTTTGACCAGCGAAGCTTAGCAATATATATATATATATATATATATATATAAAATCAGTTTTAATTTCACAAACAAATTATGCCCAGACTTTGTCATTTTACAAAGAAGACAAAAGTAACAATAGATACAAACACTGTATCTACTCTACCAAAACCTTTCATCATTTTAAAGACATTAGGTCACCCCTCAGCCTTTTTTTTCAAGAGAAAAGAGACCTGGCTTGTCCATCCTTTCCCGATAGGTATACGCTCGCCTTTCTGGCATCATCCTTGTAAATCTTCTCTGCACCCTCTCCAGTACCTCCATATCCTTTTTATAATATGGTGACCAGAATTGCACACACAAAGTCTAACCAAGGTTCGATACAAGTTTAGCATAACTTCACCACTTTTCCATTCTATAACAATTCAATTCAATAACAATCGATCCCAATAATTAAACTCAATATTTTAATTTTCTAAGTCCAACTTTTTCAGCATGCTGTGACATTCGATGTCTGCAGATAACTGGAGATACTTTTGTTTTAACTGCTGGATCTTATGCTATGCCATCAATCTCTTATCCAACTGGAACTGGCATTGCCGAATATGGTCGTCTTTGGTTACGGCATAGTCCAGAGACACAAGTCTGCATTTTCTTCAACATACATCAACAATGTTGGAAGCACTGGTCTTCCTGTGGCAAGCACAAACCACTAGTCTTTGAACTCTTCTTATTCTAACATAATATTTCTAATCTAAACATTCAATGATGAAAATATCCTCGGCCAGTTGGTTGTAAACACCAACTGCTGCTCAGCGAAATCTCTCTCTAATGATAACAACCACATTTTCCCCGATATGGAATGAACTAAACATGAACACCTTTCAGAAGCTGAATTAACCGAGTTCCCTATGCCAACACCCCTCTCATCTTCCATTCACTTCAACTGAAATGAAAATGCCAGATTGTATCAGTCTGGATTTGAAAGATATTTACAACAGATGCTAGATATTCTTAGAGTTAGCAGTGTTCTCTATTCTGTCTACTCGAGGAGTTTGATAACAGACTTTCTCCAGTGAATGTAGAGCTGGAATATTGGGCCGGGATGTATTTACTTGTTCATCTTGATGACTCGAAACAGTTGGCAATTATTTGATGTGATCTGTATTTTCTTATATACATTTCCTGAGTGGATTCAAATTTAAATTGAACCCAGGTTTGCAGGCGTGATGCTCCATTCACCCATCGAAGGTGAGAGAGATGCTGTGGGACACACGCTAAGTCCAGTATCTGAAAGTGATTCACAGACTGGGTTTTGTGTTCAGTTATCCCAGGCATGTTATCGACACCTTCCCTCAATACCAAGGCTAGGGGAGGTACTCTGGAAGGTAAAGGGAACTGGCATTTGTCCACGAGAGTAACCGAAGGTATGAGAACTGAAATAATCAAGAGTTAGAAAGGAGAAAAGGCCCCAAAATGGTGCAGTCAGTAACAGGACATCAATTAGTCTCCTCTTATCTTGGAACATTAAATGTCGACACACTCTGTTATTGAAATATCAAAATATTATATTACAGCCCAGTTATACGGTTATTATCATCAGAAACAAACTTCAACTGTCGGAATGGACACGATTCAGTCGGGATGTAATTAACATCTGCAATGATAGCAGAATCAACCCCTGCGGTCAATTGTGAACTTGCTGGTGTCTCAGCAGGCTGGATGTCACAGTGAATCCCTTCCCACACTCAGAGCAGGTGAACGGCATCTCCCCAGTGTGAACTCGCTGGTGTATCACCAGGCTGCATGAATGAGTGAATCGCTTCCCACACTCTGAGCAGGTGAATGGCCTCTCCCCAGTGTGAACTCGCTGGTGTGTCAGCAGGTCGGATGACCGAGTGAATCGCTTCCCACACTCAGAGCAGGTGAATGGCCTCCCCCCAGTGTGAATGTGTTGATGAATTTCCAGTGCAGACGGGTAGCTGAATCCCTTCCCACAGTCGCCACATTTCCACGGTTTCTCCGTGGTGCGGGTGTGCTTCCGTCTCTCCAGGTTGGATGATCAGTTGAAGCCTGCTCCACACACAACACGTTTAAAGTTTCTCCCCGCTGTGAATGGTGCGATGGTTTTTCAGGCTGTGTAACTGGTTAAAGCTCTTTACACAATCAGTGCACTGATACACTCTCACTCGGGTGTGTGTGTCTCAGTGCTTTTTCAGTCACACTGATGTTTGTAATCTTTCCCCACAGACAAAAAAAAAAATCATTTCTCCTTCCACATTCAAAGGCCGATGATATTCAAGTCCTGATGAATCGAGTGACTCTATCTGATCACGACGTGTCGTTTAGTTTGAGTTTCCCTTCTTCAAATCCTCCCCTTCTAACACCCTGCAAAAAGATTTGACAAAAGTCATCACTGTAAGTACCGGATCGAAATTCAGAAGAGACAATTCTAGTTTCTATGGAACATTCTTTCCTTCTGCTGTGTGGTTTTAATATTGACTTAATAAAAATAATAAAGAGGGAGAAGGTAGATTGAGAGTAAACTGGCAAGAAATATAAATACAGGCAGAGCTTCTGCAGATATATAAAAAGGAAGAGATAGTTAAAATAAAGGTTGGTCCCTTCGAGGATGAGACGGGTAATTAAAAATGAGAAACAGCGAAATGGCAGAGACTTGAAACAAATATTTTGTGTGGTCTTCACGGTGGAAGACACTAAAAACATCCCAATAATAATAGACAAACAAGGGGTCACAGGGAGCGAGGAACTTAAAACAATCACTATCACGAGAGAAAAAGTACTAGACAAACTATTGGGACTAAAGGTGGACGTCCCCTGGACCTGATGGCCTGCATCCTGGGGTCTTAAAAGAAGTGGCTGCAGAGAAAGTGGATGGATTGGTTGTAATCTACCAAAATTCCCTGGATTCTGGCAAGGTCCCAGTGGATTGGAAAACCTCAAATGCAACACCCCTATTCAACAAGGGAGGGAGGGAGACAGAAAGCAGGAAATGAAAGAGCAGTTAGCCTAACATCTATCATTGCGAAAATGCTGGAGTCCATTATTAAGGAAATAGTAGCAGGACATTTAGAAAATCATAATAGTCAAACAGAGACGGCATGGTTTTATGAAAGGGAAATCACGTTTGACAAATTTGCTCGAGTTCTTTGAAAATGTAACGAGCAGGGTGGATGAAGAGGAACCAACAGCAGTTGTGTATTTGCATTTGCAGAAGTCATTCGATAAGGTGCCAGATAAAAGGTTACTGCACAATATAAGAGCTCACAGGGTTGGGGGTAATATATTAGCATAGCTGTAGGATTGGCTAACTAACAGAAAACACAGATAAATGGGTCATTTTCAGGTTGGCAAAATGTAACTAGTGGGGTGCCACAGGGATCAGTGCTGGGGCCTCAACTATTTACAATCTATATTAATGAATTGGATGAAGGCACGGAGTGCACTGCAGCCAAATATGCTGCTGATACAAAGATAGGTGGGAAAGCAAGTTGTGAGGAGGACACAAATAATCAGCAAAGGGTTATAGACAGGCTCAGTGAGTGGGTAAAAATTTGGCAGATGGAGTATAATGTGGGAAAATGTGAGGTTATGCACTTTGGTAGGAAGAATAAAAAGGAAAATTATTATTTCAATGGAGACTACAAAATGCTGCGGTACAGAGGGATCTGGGGGTCCTTGTGCATGAAACACAAACAATTAGCATGCAGGTACAGCAAGTAATCAGGAAGGCAAATGCAATGTTGGCCTTTCTTGAAGGGGAATGGAGTATAAAAGTAGAGAAGTCTTGCTACAACTGTACAGGGTGTTCGTGAGATGATTTTGAGGAATAGACAAAATATCTAAGCATTGATAAATGCATCATCTAACATCTCCAACTGAGCTAACCTGCTGTAACTATGTCAGTATTTGTGTCAGCTGTGACTCAGTGGGTAAGACACTTGCCTCTGGGTCACAAGGTTGTGGGTTGATGTCGCACTCCAGAGACATGATCACAAAAATCTCGGCTGATGCTCCAGTGCAGTGCTGAGGAACTGCTGTACTGTCGGAGGTGCTGTCTTTTGGATAAGATGTTAAACCAAGGCCGTGTCTGCTCGCTCAGGTGGACGTAAAAGGTCCCATTGCACTATTTCAAGCAGAACAGGGGAGTTATCCCCGATGTCCTGGCCAGTATTTTCCCTTAACATCAGTAAAGCAAATTATCTGGTCATTATCACATTGTAAATTGGTTGCTGCGTTTCCTACATTACGATAGTGACTACACTTCACAAAGAACTTAATTGACTGTAAAGCGCTTTGGGCCATCTGGTGGTGGTGAAAGGTGTGAAATAAATGCATGTCTTTTATTACTCTCCCTTCTCCCATTGTGCCTCCTTTTGTCTGCTGTCACTTCCCCACCTCCTCTTCCTCACCCAACTTTAAAGTTCATTTATTGTGTACATGGTCTCTCTCTCTATCTCTCCTTTCCCTCACTGTATCGCTCCCTATAAGCTGTCCATCTGCCATATCTCCCAGTTCTGATCAAATGCTCTTCCTGACCCATCACCATTTCTCCTTCCTTTATAGACAACAACTTTCATTTATATAGCGCCTTTAAGAACATAAGAGTTATGAGCAGGAATAGGCCATACGACCCCTCGAGCCTGCTCCACCATTCAATAACATCATGACTGAACATCAACCTCAACTCCACTTTCCCGCCCGATCTCCGTATCCCTCGATTCCCCAAAACACCAAAAATGTATCTATCTCAGCCTTGAAATAACTCTGTAAAATGGCCCCTGGAGCTTCACAGGAGCATTATCAGATAGAATTTGACACCGAGGGTCAAAGCGGCACATTTTAAAGAGGGTTAAAAAGGAAAAGAGTTGCTCAAGTAAATGTTGGTCACCTGGATGATGAGACTGGGGATTTAATAATGGAGAACAGGGAAATGGCAGAGACGTTGAACAAATATTTTGTATTGGTCTTCACGGTAGAAGGAACTAAAAACATCCCAATGGTGGATAATCAAGGGGCTACAGGTAGGGAGGAACTTAATACAATTACTATCAGTAATGAAGTGGCACTGGGTAAAATAATGGGATTAAAGGTGGACAAGTCCCCTGGACCTGATGCCTTACATCCCAGGGTCTTAAGAGAAATGGCTACAGAGTGGATGCATTGGTTTTAATCTACCAAATTCCCTGGATTCTGGGGCAGTCCCAGCAGATTGGAAAACCACAAATGTAACGCCCCTATTTAAAAAAGGAGGCAGACAAAAAGCAGTAAACTACAGACCAGTTTGCCTAACATCTGTCGTTGGGAAAATGTTGGAGTCCATTATTAAGGAAGCAGCAATGGGACATTTGGAAAAACATGATTCAATCAAGCAGAGTCAGCATGGTTTTATGAAAGGGAAATCATGTTTGACAAATTTGCTGGAGTTATTTGAGGATGTAACGAGCAGGATGGATAAGGGGGAACCAGTGGATGTGGTGTATTTGGATTTCCAGAAGGCATTCGATAAGGTGCCACATAAGAGGTTACTGCACAAGATAAATGCTCACTGGGTGGGGCTAATATATTAGCATGGATAGAGGATTGGCGAACTAACAGAAAACACAGAGTCGGGATAAATGGGTCATTTTCCAGTTGACAAACAGTGACTAGTGGGGTGCCGCAGGGATCGGTGCTGGGTCATCAATGATTTACAATCCATATTAATGACTTGGATGAAGGGACAGAGTGTAATATAGCCAAGTTTGCTGATGATACAAAGATGGGTGGGAAAGTAAATTGTGAGGAGGACACAAAAAATCTGCAAAGGCTCAATGAGTGTCAAAAATTTGGCAGATGGAGTATAATGTGGGAAACTGAGAGATTATCCACTTTGGCTGAAATAATAGAAATGCAAATTATAATTTAAATGGAGAAAAACTGCAAAGTGCTGCAGTACAGAGAGACCTGGGGGTCCTTGTGTATGAAACACAAAAAATAGTATGTAAGTACAGCATGTAATCAGGAAGGCAAATGGAATGTTGGCCGTTATTGCAAGGGAGATAGAGTATAAAAGCAGAGAAATCCTGCTAAACCTGTACAGGGTATTGGTGAGGCCACATCTGGAGTACTGCATGCAGTTTTAGTCTGCTTATTTAAGGAGAGATATACTTGCATTGGAAGCTGTCAGAGAAGGTTCACTAGGTTGATTCCGGATGTGAGGGGGTTGTCTTTTGAAAATAAGTTGAATAGGTTGGGCCTATACTCATTGGAGTTCAGAAGAATGAGAGGTGATTTTAGTGAAACATATAAGATAATGAGGGGGTTCGATAAGGTGGATGCAGAGAGGATATTTGCATCCACTCATAGGGGAAACTAAAACTAGAGGACCTAGTCTTAGAATAAGGGGGCCGCCCATTTAGAACTGAGATGGGGAGAAATTTCTTCTCTCAGAGGGTTGTAAATCTGTGGAATTCTCTGCCCCAGAGAGCTGTAGAGGCTGGGTCACTGAATATATTTAAGGTGGAGATAGACAGATTTTTGAACGATAAGGGAGTAAAGGGTTATGGGAAGCGGGCAGGGAAGTGGAGCTGAGACCATGATCAGATGAGCCATGATCTTATGGAATGGCAGAGCAGGCTCGAGGGGCCAAATGGCCTACTCCTGCTCCTATTTCTTATGTTCTTAGGGTGTTAAAGGAGGAGGGAGAGGTTTAGGGAGGGAATTCTGGAGCTTAGGGCCTCGGCAGCTGAAGGTATGGACACCAATGGTGGTGTGATTAAAACCCTTCATCCAAGACAATAATATGGATTGTAAATTGTTGATGACCCAGAGATCCTGGAGGGTTGTAGGGTGGGAGGAAGTTACAGAGGTAGGGAGGGGCGAGGACACGGAGGGATTTGAAAATAAGGATGAGAATTTTTTAATTGAGCTTCGTGCCCAATCATCATTTCTTCTTCCTTTACAGACGCTCCCTGACCACTCTCCATTTCTCCTTCCTTTACAGACGCTCCCTGACCACTTTCCATTTCTCCTTCCTTTACAGACGCTCCCTGACCACTCACCATTTCTCCTTCCTTTACAGACGCTCCCTGACCACTCACCATTTCTCCTTCCTTTACAGACGCTCCCTGACCACTCTCCATTTCTCCTTCCTTTACAGACGCTCCCTGACCACTCTCCATTTCTCCTTCCTTTACAGACGCTCCCTGACCACTCTCCATTTCTCCTTCCTTTACAGACGCTCCCTGACCACTCTCCATTTCTCCTTCCTTTACAGACGCTCCCTGACCACTCTCCATTTCTGCTACATTTTTTGAAATATTTGAATAGTTTAATAAATCTTTGAAGGTCACAGGACAGGTTAACAAAGCTGTTAATAAAGCGTAAAGGATCCTGGGCTTTATAAATTGAGGCACAGAGTACTAAAGCCGGGAAGTTATGCTAAAGCTATACAAAACACGAGCTCGACCCCAGCTGGAGGATTGGGTCCAATTCTGCGCACACTTCAGGAAGGACACAAAGGGTTTGGAGAGGGGACAGAAGAGATTTACTGGAATGGTGTCAGGGATGAGGAACTTCATTTATGTGGAGACTGGAGAAGCTGGGATTGTTCTCCTTGGGGCAGAGAAGGCTAAGACCAGATTTGATAGAGGTGTTAAAAATCATGAAGATGAGATAGAATCAGTAGAGAAACTTATTCTATCGGCTGATAACCAGAGGGCACAGATTTGAGGCGATTGGCAAAAACAGAGGTCACATGAGGAAAACCATTTTCACACAAGGAGTGGTTAGGGTTTGGAATGCACTGTCTGACGGAGCGGTGGAGAGAGAGTCAATAGTGGCCTTCACAAGTGAATTGGACAAACACTTCAAGTAGAATGATATTGCAGGGATTTGGGGGAAGTGGGATAACCGGATTGCTCCCCGAAAGTATCGGCGCAGACTTGATGGGCCGAATGGCCCCCTTCAGTGCTGGAATATTCTGTGATTCTAGAATTCTTTACAGACGCTCCCTGCTCAGTCACCATTGCTCCTTCATTTACAGACGATCCCTGGTCCATTACTATTTCTCGTTGATTTACAGACGCTCCCTGAGAGTTTGACACAGACACAGCGCATGCACTGACCGTTCCTTCGGGCTGGAGCGGACCCAGCAGGCAGGGGGAGAATGTTCCCCGGTTTATATCACCACCCCCCCCCCCGGTGTGGGGAGAATGTTCCCTGGTTTATATCCAGACACCCCCCCGGTGTGGGAGAATGATCCCCGGTTTATATCCACCCAGTGTGGGGAGAATGTTCCCCGGTTTATATCCCCCCTCCCCACGGTGTGAGGAGAATGTTCCCCGGTTTATATCCCGCCTCCCCCGGTGTGAGGAGAATGTTCCCCGGTTTATATCCCCCCCGGTGTGGGGAGAATGTACTCCGGTTTATATCCCCCCCCCCCCGGTGTGGGGAGAATGTTCCCCGGTTTATATTCCCCCCCATCCCCCCGGTGTGTGGAGAATGTTCCCCGGTTTATATCCGCCCCCCCCCCCGGTGTGGGGCGAATGTTCCCCGGTTTATATACCCCCCCGATGTGGGGAGAATGTTCCCCGGTTTATATTATCCCCCCTCCGGTGTGGGGAGAATGTTCCCCGGTTTATATCCCCCCTCCCCCCGGTGTGGGGAGAATGTTCCCCGGTTTATATCCCCCCCACCCCCCGGTGTGGGGAGAATGTTCCCCGGTTTATATCCCCCCATCCCCCGGTGTGGGGAGAATGTTCCCCGGTTTATATCCGGGCCCGGGGCTGCACTCGGTGTTGTTGTCCCCAGCGTTTCTTTAACCCGCTCCCTGGATCTCGCTCACCTCCTGCGTCAACGTCAGCATCTGCCACCGCCGCCTGCACCTGCTCTGCTCACACTGCCCGGGTGATTGACGGCAGCTCACCACCAATAGGAAGAATGGGGCGGGGCTGGAGGACCGAATGAGCAGTTGGTCCTCCAACCAATTGGAGAGTGTGAGGGGCGGGGCTTCCGGCAGGCTGTAACTCGTGGGGTGCAGCAAGGATCAGTGCTGGGGCCTCAGCTATTTACAATCTATATTAATGACCGAGATAAAGGGACCCAGTGTAATATTTGCTGACGATACAAAGCTCGGTGAGACAGTAAGCTGTGAGCAGAACACAAGAGTGCAAAGATATATAGACAGACGATGTGAATGGGCAGTAAGGTGGCAGATCGAGTGTAATGTCGGGAAATGTGAGGTTATTCACTTTGGTAGAAAGGAACGAAAAACAGAATATATTTTAAATGGTGAGAAACTTTAAATGTTGGTGTTGAGAGAGATTTGGGTGTCCTTGTGCAAGAAACACAGAAAGCGAGCATGCAGGTACAGCAATCAGTAAGGGGGTGGAGTATAAGATAAGGATCTATTTCTACAATTGTGCAGGGCCTTGGTGAGACCACACCTGGAGTACTGGGCAGTTTCAGTCTCCTTATCGAAGGAAAGATACGCTTGCCTTGGAGATGGTGCAACGGAGGTTCACAAGATTGATTCCTGGGATGAGAGAGCTGTCTTACGATGAGTGATTGTGTAGAATGGACCGATACTCTCTGGAGTTTCGAAGAATGAGAGGGGATCTCAATGAAAAATACAAGATTCTGAAGGGTATTGACAGGGTAGATGCTGAGAGCTCGATTCCCCCGGGCTGGAGTGACTAGAACTCGGGGGCTCAAGATAAGGGGCAGGCCATTTAAGACAGAGATGAGAAATTTCTTCACTCAGAGGGTTGTGAATCTTTGGAATTCTCTGCCCCAGAGGGCTGTGGATGCTCAGTCTATTCAAGGCTGAGATGGTTAGATTTTTGGACTCTCGGGGAATCAAGGGATATGGAGATCAGGTGGGAAAGTGGAGTTGAGGGCGATGATCTTATTGAATGGCGGAGCAGGCTCGAGGGGCCGTATGACCTACTCCTGCTCCTATCTCTGATATTCTAATATTGACATCTAAGGGGCTCTAGATTTATTAGTCCCACCCTTTATCTTAAGGGAACATACTTGTTCTGAACCCTCACTATCTCCTCCTTGAATGCCTCCCACTGCTCTGACACTAATTTACCTTCAAGTAGCTGTTGCCAGTCCACTTTGGTTAAATCACATCTCTGCGAAGTAACATTATCTTTACCCCAATTGAGAGCTTTTATTCCTGGTCCATCTTTGTCCTTTTCTATCAATACCCTAAATCTAACTGAATTATGATCACCAGCACCAAAATGCTCTCCCACTGATACCCCTTCCACCTGCCCAAGCTTCATTCATTAAATCTAAGACCAGAACCACCCCCTCGCTTGTTGGGCTTGCTACGTAATGGCTAAAAAAGTTCTCCTGGTGCATTTTAAGAATTCTGCTCCTTCTATATCTTTCAAACTAATTCTATCCCAGTTAATATTTGGGTAGTTGAAATCCCCGACTATTACTGCCCTATTATTTTTGCACGTATCAGAAATGTGCCGACATATTTGCTCTTTTATCTCCCTCTGACTGTTTGGGGTTCTATAGTTCATCCCCAGCAGTGTGATTGCCCCTATTTTGTTCTTCACTTCTCCCATGTGGCCTCATTTGATGATCCGTCGAATATATCATCCCTCCCCACAGCTGGAATTGTTTCTTTAATCAACACTGCGACACGCCCGCCTTTTTTATCCCCGTCTCTATCTCGTCTTAAAACCCTGTAACTAGGAATGTTGAGCTGCCATTCCTGCAGTTCTTTTATCCGTGTTTCACCAACAGTTACAATATCATACCCCCACATGTCTGTCTGTGCTCTGAGCTTATCTGCCTTAATCCCTAGACTCCTTGCATTGGCATTGAAGTATTTCTATATTGATTCCTGTAATGAGAGGGCTGTCTTATGATGAGAGTTTGTGTAAAATGGGCCTATACTCTCTGGAGTTTAGACGAATGAGAGGTGATCTCATTGAAACACACTGGCACTGGCATTTAGCGCTGCCAAACTCCAGTGAGGAGATTGTCCGGTCCTGTTGAGGTGCAACCTGTCCGGCTTGTACTGGTCCCACCTGCCCCAGAAATGCTCTCAATGCCTCAGGAATCTAAAGCCCTCCCTCCTGCACCAAACTCCAGCCATGCATTCATCTGCTCTATCCTCTTATTTCTGTACTCACCAGCACGTGGCACCTGGAGTAATCCGGACATTACTACCTTTGACGTCCTGTTTTTTAATCTCTTTCCTAGCTCCCTAAAATCTCCCTGCAGGATCTCATCCCTCTTTCTACCTATGTCATTGGTCCCGATATGGACCACAACCTCTGGATGTTCATCCTCCCCCCTCAACATTGACCTGCAGCTGCTCACTGACATCCTTGACCCTGGCACCAGGAAGGCAACATACCATTCTGGAATCATGTCTGTGCCTGCAGAAGCACTTGTTTGTTCCCCTAACTATCAAATCCACCACCACTATTGCTCTTCCACTCTTCTTCCTCCCGTCCTGTGCAGCTGAGCCACCCACGGTGTCGTGGACATGGCTCTGTCTGTACTCTCCAAAGAAACCATCGCCCTCATCAGTATCCAGAACTGAAAACCGGTTAGTGAGTGAGATTCACTCAGGGGACTCCTGTCCTACTCTTGCCCCATAACGCTGAAAATTTGTTCAACCCATGTTTATCTCTTTCGAAAGTTACAAGTGAATCTGCTTCCAGCACCCGAACAGGCAGTGCATTCCAGGCCAGAACATCTCGCTGCTTCATTCGTCCCCTCATGTAGCATCTGCTTCATTTGCCAATCACATTAAATCTGTGCCTCTGGTTACTGAACTTTCTGACACTGAACATTGTTTCTCCTTATTAAGAGGATTGGAGGGCTGGAGGAGGTTACAGAGATAGGGAGGGGCGAGGCCTTGGAGGGATTTGAACAAGAGGATGAGAATTTTAAAGCCTGAAGCCACCAGCCATCTCCCCCAATGCAGAATGTGACTCACTGCTGACAGAAAGGATTTTTGTTTTCTTACAAAAGATGCATAATGAAGGGAAATGAATCTCTGTATCTTTAACTAACAGCGACATGAGGGAAATGAATGACCTTTAAACATCTGGTCCACTTGGCACTGAAGTGTCTGAAACTCATAATAGGAACTCCAGGGAAACAAAATACTGACAAATGTTAAACTCTTTTGCTGACAAAAGAAATCTCGATTTAACTTTAAAAGATAAATTTTTTAAGAGGGCTTCACACAGGCTCACCTGACATGCCGACTCAGGATCCAGCCCTCAAGCACCGGGATTGGTTGCAGAACACGCTGCTCCCTGGGCTCTCCGGTCTCTGACCTCTCTTCCTGTTGGTTCCCAAGGCAATCAATCACCACTCGCCAACATTACGCTGACAGATCAAGTTGAGGGGCTCGGAGGAAGAAATAAAATGGGGCTGTGAATCTGAGTTAAGAAATAAAATTAGAGAAGCATAATTAAATTTATGAACACAACTATTTAAAGTCAAATCAAATGAATTGTTGCATTTAATACATCCATCTGGGCCAAGTGGGAAACAAGTGATGAGTGGGCTGTGCAGAGTGTCTGTGCCCAGTTGCACAGCGTGATCCTGGCTCCCCGCTCCAAGTGCACATGTTTCAGCTCACATCCAACTGACTGGATAAACCTCGCTCGTCTGAACCCCATCACACAAATAGCAGCATTTGATGTTTAGTTATGCTCAACCTTTATAAACACTGGTTCGGTCTCAACTGACACATTGTGTTCAATTCTGGGCACCACACTTTCAGAAGGGTATCTACATCTTAGAGAGGGACCAGAAAAGATTTACTAGAATGGTACGAAGGAGGAGGGACTTCAGATATGTGGAGATACTGTAGAAGCTGCGGTAATTCTCCTTGCAGCAGAAAAGGTTAAGAGGAGATTTGATAGAATGTTCAAAATCATGAACGGTGTTGATAAACTAAATAAGGAGAAACACTTTCCAGTGGCAGAAGGGTCGGTAACCAGAGGACACAGAGTTCAGGTCATTGGCAAAAGAAGCAGAGGCGACATGAGGAACCATTGTATAAGCAGCGAGTTGTTGCCATCTGGAATGCACTGCCTGATTGGGCGGTGGAAGCAGATGCAATAGTGGCTTTCAAAAGTGAACTGGATAAATACTAAAGGGACAATATTTGAAGAGCTCTGGGGAAGAGCAGGGGAGTGGAACTAAATGGATAGCTCTACCATAGAGCCAGCACAGGCACGATGGGCCGAATGGCCTCCTGCGCTTTCATTCTATGAAAATGGCGGATGATCTTATCCAGAATGCTGTGACCACATATCCCCAGAAAACCAAGACCGCCTATTTCCACCTGTGTAATATCGGCCGTCTCCACCCCAGCCTCAGATCACCCTCTGCTGAAACCCTCGTCCATTCCTCGGTTACCTCTAGACTTGACTATTCCAACATACTCCTGGCTGGCTTCCCACATTCTACCACACGTAATCTTCACCTCATCCAAAACTCGGCTGCCCGTGTCCTAACTCGCACCAAGTCTCGTTCACCCATCACCTCCTGTGCTCGCTGACCTACATTGGCTCACGGTTGAGCTCATCCTTGTTCACAAATACCTCCATGGCCTCGCCACACCCTTTCTCTGTAATCTCCTTCAGCTCCACAACCCCCGAGATGTCTGTGCTCCTCTCATTCTGCCCACCTGAGCATCCCTGATTATAATCGCTCAATCTTTGGTGGCCTCGTCTTCTGTTGCCGAGACCCCAAGCTCTGAAACACCCTCCCGAAACCTCTGTGCCTCCTCCCTGAAAGCAGTGACTTTGGCTTTGTTCAGCTCTACACTCACTGGTTCCCCTCCCCTGAAGGTACTGACTCTGGCTGGCTTCAGTTCTACACTCACTGGTTCCCCTCCCCTGAAAGCACTGACTCTGGCTTTGTTCAGTTCTACACTCACTGGTTCCCCTCCCCTGAAGGTACTGACTCTGGCTGGGTTCAGTTCTACACTCACTGGTTCCCCTCCCCTGAAGGTACTGACTCTGGCTGGGTTCATTTCTACACTCACTGGTTCCCCTCCCCTGAAGGTACTGACTCTGGCTGGGTTCATTTCTACACACACTGGTTCCCCTTCCCGGAAGGTACTGACTCTGGCTGGGTTCAGTTCGACACTCACCGGTTTCTCTCCAATATGTGACCCATGTGCCCAAACTCCATGTATGAACCTCGACAGTGAGTGTCGACTGGCTAGAATGAGCCATTTATCCCTACTCTCTGTTTTATGTCAGTTAGCCAATCCTCCATCCATTCGAATATATTACCCCCAACCCCGTGAAATGTTATCCCCTCCCTGTTCCCGCCCTTAAAAGGTACTGACTGTGGCTGGGTTAAGTTCTACACTCACTGGTTCCCCCCCTTAAAGGGACTGACTCTGGCTGGGTTCAATTCTGCACTCACTGGTTCCCCTCCCCTGAAAGTACTGACTCTGGCTGGGTTCAGTTCTACACTCACTGGTTCCCTTCCCTGAAGGTACTGACTCTGGCTGGGTTCAGTTCTACACTCACTGGTTCCCCTCCCCTGAAGTTACTGACTCTGGCTCGGTTCAGTTCTACACTGACTGGTTCCCCTCCCCTGAAGGTACTGACTCTGGCTGGGTTCAGTTCTACACTCACTGGTTCCCCTTCCCTGAAGGTACTGACTCTGGCTGGGTTCTGTTCGACACTCACCAGTTTCTCTCCAATATGTGACCCATGTGCCCAAACTCCATGTATGAACCTCGACAGTGAGTGTCGACTGGCTAGAATGAGCCATTTATCCCTACTCTCTGTTTTCTGTCAGTTAGCCAATCCTCCATCCATTCGAATATATTACCCCCAACCCCGTGAAATGTTATCCCCTCCCTGTTCCCCCCCTTAAAAGGTACTGACTCTGGCTGGGTTAAGTTCTACACTCACTGGTTCCCCCCCTTAAAGGTACTGACTCAGGCTGGGTTCAGTTCTACACTCACTGGTTCCCCTCCCCTGAAGGTACTGACTCTGGCTGGGTTCAGTTCTACACTCACTGGTTCCCCTTCCCTGAAGGTACTGACTCTGGCTGGGTTCAGTTCGACACTCACCAGTTTCTCTCCAATATGTGACCCATGTACCCAAACTCCATGTATGAAACTCGACAGTGAGTGTCGACTGGCTAGAATGAGCCATTGTTCCCAACTCTCTGTTTTCTGTCAGTTAGCCAATCCTCCATCCATTCGAATATATTACCCCCAATCCCGTGAAATGTTATCCCCTCCTTGTTCCCCCACTTAAAGGTACTGACTGTGGCTGGGTTCAGTTCTACACTCACTGGTTCCCCTCCCCTGAAGGTGCTGACTCTGGCTGGGTTCAGTTCTACACTCGCTGGTTCCCCTCCCCTGAAGGTACTGACTCTGGCTGGGTTCAGTTCTACACTCGCTGGTTCCCCTCCCCTGAAGGTACTGACTCTGGCTGGGTTCAGTTCTACACTCACTGGTTCCCCTCCGCTGAAGGTACTGACTCTGGCTGGGTTCAGTTCTACACTCGCTGGTTCCCTCTCCCCTGAAGGTACTGACTCTGGCTGGGTTCAGTTCTACACTCACTGGTTCCCCTCCCCTGAAGGTACTGACTCTGGCTGGGTTCAGTTCTACACTCGCTGGTTCCACTCCCCTGAAGGTACTGACTCTGGCTGGGTTCAGTTCTACACTCGCTGGTTCCCCTCCCCTGAAGGTACTGACTCTGGCTGGGTTCAGTTCTACACTCACTGGTTCCCCTCCCCTGAAGGTACTGACTCTGCGTGTCTGTGCTCCCGTCACCTCTTTATACACTCTGACCCTCGCTATATATCTGTAAAATCTCCCATGTTTTGGTGATGGGCTCTCCCTGACCACTCACTCCCTGACTCTCACCATTTCAGGGAATCATACGGCACAGAATGAGGCCATTCGGCCCATCGAGCCTGTCCGACTCACTGAAAGACCCACTCCCTGCACCTGCCCCAAAACAACAGAAAATGTTCCCTTTGACCATTGCTGATTTTGAATGTTATTATTGATGTCCCAGAATTGACGCCAAACCTCAATATCTGAGTCTAACTAGTGAGTGATAAAGGTTGACCAGAACTTGCTTGTTGTACTCTATACTGCTATTAATGCTGGAACAGATTGATCAGCGGACCCTGCCCCTCACAGCTTTGTGTTCACCTGCAAATTGCACCATTTGCTTTAGAATGTCTCCCATTTTTCCTCCTTCCCAAATCCCAGCTGGCGGCCGGTGACCCCGCTGACCCCGGGCCTGTCACCGCGGGTCAAGCCCGGGGTCAGCCTCTGGGCTGTGATTGGCCCTGGGCCCTACACGACGTGTTTGTGACGCTTACCTGCCCCACGCGCGGCTCCAATTCCTGCCCCGCCCCGACAACCGACATCATCCGGGCTCCACCAACTCTCGCCGCACATGCTCAGTGCGGGAGATCCGGGCTCAGCCCCGCCCCTCGCACACTCCGATTGGTTGGAGGACCAACCTCCCTCCCAGTCCTCCAGTCCCACCCCCGCTCTTCCTATTGGCCCGGTGCCGCCGTCAATCACCCGAGCATGCGCAGTGGGGCGGCAGTGTCTGAGGCAGCGGCTGAGAGATGGGCGGAGGGAGGGAGCGGATTAATCAACCCCGGGGGGCCGCGGGCTTCACACACACCGAGTGCGGGCTCAGGCCCCGCCCGCCCGAGAGACAACACTCCGCCATTATCCGCTTCACACACACCCGCTGTGGGTCTCAGGCCCCGAACAACAACCTGCGGCTCCGGCCTTTCCCCGAGCTGGGCCCCCGGGGAGGTGGGCTCTGGGCCCGTGCGGGGCCCCCGGGGAGGTGGGCTCTGGGACCCCGGGGAGGTGGCCCCCGGGGAGGTGGGCTCTGGGCCCGTGCGGGGCCCCCGGGGAGGTGGGCTCTGGGCCCGTGCGGGGACCCCGGGGAGGTGAGCCCTGGTCCCGTGCGGGGCCCCCGGGGAGGTGGGCTCTGGGTCCGTGCGGGGCCCCCGGGGAGGTGGGCTCTGGGCCTGTGTGGGGCCCCCGGGGAGGTGGGCTCTTGGCCAGTGCGGGGCCCCCGGGAAGGTGGGCTCTGGGGCAGATTAGATTATTAAACACACCCTGTCCACACAAAGGAAAAGTGTTTGAGGAACAAGTATTTCTGGAGTGACTTTTAATCCATTGAACATTTACAGATTTTTAAATGTGTTCCGGGCTGTGTACGTCGCTGCCAAGGCCGGCATTTATTGGCCATTCCTAATTGCACTGGAGAAGGTGGTGGGGAGTCACCTACTTGAACCGCTGCAGTCCGTGTGGGGAAGGTACTCCCACAGTGCTGTTAGGGAGCCAGTTCCAGGATTTTGACCCAGTGACGATGAAGGAACGGCGATATATGACCAAGTCCGGATGGTGTGTGACTTGGAGGGGAACTTGCAGATGATGGTGTTCCCATTCACCTGCTGCCCTTTTCCTTCTGGATGGTAAAAGCCGTGGGACAAGTTGGGTGGCAGGTTCCCTTCCATCAGAACATCAGGATTGGGAGCAGGAGTCAGCCATATGGTCCTTCGAGCCTTCTCCACCGGTCAATACGACCATGGCTGATCTTCGACCTCAACTTGACTCTCCCGCCCGATCCCCATATCGCTGAAGGACATTAGTGCACCAGTTGGGATTTTAGTGACAATCCGGCAGCTTTCATGGTGACTGTTTTTCTAGAGCCTGCCCCACAAATTCCCCGATTTATTAAGCTCAATTTTACAATAAGCCTTTGTGTTTTATTGGGTTCTCTCTCACTCCTTTTTATCTGTTTTACATTCATTGTACAGGTTATTCGAAGGGGAGGATTTGTAGACAGACAATTTAACTCCCAACATCACATCAAGGTCGATCAGTCTGTTCATCGGGAACTGAATATCATCAAACATAACATGGAAGCAAAAAGCAGAGTTGACAGCGGGGAGAAACCGTACACGTGTTGTGTTTGTGGACAAGGATTCAGCCGATCCTGTGGTCTGGCCAAACACAAACGCAGTCACACTGGGGAGAAACCGTGTAAATGCGGGGACTGTGGGAAAGGATTCAATTACCCGTCTGAGCTGGAAACTCATCAACACAATCACACTGGGGGAGGGGGGCTGTTCAGCTGCTCCGTGTGTGGGAAGAGATTCACTCGGTCATGTGAGCTGCTAACACACCAGCGAGTTCACACTGGGGAGAGACCTTCACCTGCTCCGTGTGTGGGTCAGGATTCATTTCCTCAACCCACCGACTGAGACACCAACTTGTTCACACCAATGAGAGACCTTTTAAATGTTCTGCCTGTGAGAAGAGCTTTAAAAGCAAAAAGGAACTGCGGACACACCAGCGCACTCACACTGGAGAGTGGCCGTTCACCTGCTCCTTGTGTGGAAACAGATTCAACAGTAATTACTGTAGTGTTTGCCAGCACTCTAGTAATGACTCCACGAGGTAAGGTATTGCACTTGCACTGTTGTGACCTTAGTCCTTTTATTGCATCTCCTGAATGAGGTTACAGTAAGGTGGGCTCCCTTTTATACCTGCGGTGTGCAGGTGACCTCTAGGTCTCCACCTGTTGCACCCTCTGGTGGTACAGGCATATTGTATACAGTGTAAAGGTACATTCATAGGTCTTATGTAACTGTACATTGAGTGTGCAGGGTGTATACATGCACAACAATTGTCACCTTCTGAGACAACAGCGAGATCATACTGGGGAGAGGCCGTTCACTTGCCCCATGTGTGCGAAGGGATTCACTCGATAATTCAGCCTGCTGAGTCACCAGCGAGTTCACAAGTGACTGCAGGGTTTAGATTCTGCTGTTAATCACATCCAGGACTGAACCATGTTCATTCCACTGTGGAACTCCGCTGAAGGTTGTAAGCTCAGGGAGTGAGACCTCCAGGAGTGGAGTGTAAGAAAGCTGGGTTTCGGTATCCTGACAAATATATGGCGCGGTACCAGAGCAATCCTTACTGGTTAGGATCTGGAATGCACGGCCTGAGAGGATGGTGGAGGCAGACTCAATCGCAGCTTTCAAAAGGGAATTGTATAAGTGCCTGAAAGAAAAAGATTTGCATAGCTACGGGGAAAGGGCGGAGGAGTGGGACTAGCTGAAGGGCTCTTGCAAAGAACCGGCACAGACTTGATGGGCCAAATGGCCTCCTTCTGTGCTGTAACCACTCTGATTCTCTACTAAGGAACCGTCCAGCGTAGGCCGAGGGGTAAATGATGCCTGATTCCCTGAACTGTTTCACATTGAACCCTGTTCAGATCCAGATCAATTCAGTTTACAGAAGAATAGAGAGAAATATCACCCCCAACTGAGGGAGACAAAAGCAGCCATTAGAGAAGCTCAGAGACCTTTGGAAAAGAAGAGTGTGCTCAATTATGGTAATCATTGCAAAAGCTTTTCCAGCTGCATCAGGAGGCAGAAGATGGTTAAAGATGGTTTAGTGCAAGGGTGGGCCATTATTTGGGCTGGAGGGCCACTGAACAAGTTTTGCTGAGCTGTTGAGGGCCGCCCACCAATATTCCCCCGAAGGTGGACGGCCGCACGGTCACGTATCAATCACAGGGTCCGCGCAGGGTGCTCACCAGCTCCCCCCGCTGGTAGAGACACTGTGCAGCAGATTTAAAGGGACAGTGTCACCAGCTCCCACCGCTGGAAGAGGCACCGTGCAGCAGATTTAAAGGGACTGCTCACCAGCTCCCACCGCTGGAAGAGACACCGTGCAGCAGATTTAAAGGGACCGCTCACCAGCTCCCACCGCTGGAAGAAACACCGTGCAGCAGATTTAAAGGGACTGCTCACCAGCTCCCACTGCTGGAAGAATCACCGTGCAGCAGATTTGAAGGGAGCGCGCACATTGGTGAGAATAAAGTGCTAAATTGGTAAATTTAAAACAGTCCCGCTCTTGGGGCCTAAATTTGGCCAATAGAGATTTCTGGCGAACTCACCAGAGGTGCACCGCTTTTCTACACCGATTATGGTGCAAAAATCTTCAGGCCGAGTTTGGCCACTCCCCAGCCTCTCCTCGATGGAGGCGGAGCCAGGTCCCGGTGCAGAAAACAGTGCCAGGACCTCTGCACATGCGCGCTAGAGTGTGCGCGCATGTGCAGCAGCTCCTCGCCCCAGAATCTCTGCGTGTGCTCTGCAGGCTGTGTGGGAGGGGCCTGAAGCACGCCGCCCCTATTCCTGGCCGAATGGTCTCCCTCATTGTTGGCCCGCTGAAGGTGCATAAGAATATAATAATTAGGATCAGGAGTAGGCCATCTAGCCCCTCGAGCCTGCTCCGCCATTCAACATGATCATGGCTGATCTGGCCGTGGACTCAGCTCCATTTACCCGCCCGCTCCCCGTAACCCTTAATTCCCTTATTGGTTAAAATCTATCTATCTTTGATTTGAATACATTCAATGAGCTAGCCTCAACTGCTTCCTTGGGCAGAGAATTCCAGATTCACAACCCGCTGGGAGAAGAAATTCCTTCTCAACACGGTTTTAAATTGGCTCCCCCATATTTTGAGGCTGTGACCCCTAGTTCTAGTCTCCCAGACCAGTGGAAACAAACTCTCTGCCTCTATCTTGTCTATTCCTTTCATTATTTTAAATGTTTCTATAAGATCAGCCCTCATCCTTCTGAACTCCAACGAGTAAAGACCCAGTCTACTCAATCTATCATCATAATGTAACCCCCTCATCTCCGAATCAGCCTAGTGAATCGTCTCTGCACCCCCTCCGAATCCAGTATATCTTTCCTTAAGTAAGGTGACCAAAATTGCACGCAGTACTCTAGGTGTGGCCTCACCAATACCCTACACAGTTGCAGCAGGACCTCCCTGCTTTTTTACTCTATCCCTCTCGCAATGAAGGCCAACATTTCATTCGCCTTCCTGATTACCTGCTGCAGCTGCAAACTAACCTTTTGGATTCAGGGACCAATGGTGGAGCAGTGGAGGCGTGTCCTAAAGAGTTGGAGCTGTGAGCAGTGAGAGAAGGAGCTGCTGCTTTTGCTCCTGCCTCGGAAGGCCTGGAGTGAGCCCTGAGAACAGCCCAGGAAGAGAAGGAGGGAAGGACTAGCTTGCTACCCATTCAACATCCGGAGGGAGAGGAGGAGCGCAGAAAAATGTATTATTTACCACAACTACAGAGAGTTGGAGAGAGGGGGAAAAACAACAACCTGTGTGGAAGTAGGGAGATTCTACAACATTCTGCAGGTGGGGGTTGGTGCATTTCCCCTAAAAGACTTTGTTGTAATGGTGGGGGGAGGAAAGAAGACCACTCGAGGGCCGGAACATCGAGGGGGGTGTGTGTGTGTGGAAGTGTGTGTGGGGGCCTTGCTTACAACTAGGCCCCACACACAATTGAAGCACCCCTCTCCCATTGCCTAGCCTGGGATAGCTGGAGCTACCTGGCTGAACATTCAGTAATCACCCTATTGAACATCGTTGGGAGTGTGTGCCTGTGCGGCTCCAGCTGCCTCAGGTGAAGACATCTTCTCCCCCCACCCGAAAAACTGTGCTTTTGTTTTTGCCATCTGGGGAGTGCACCCACCCATTGCTGTGAGGGGAGACCTGCCCTCCCAGCCTCCCTCCTTCCCACAGCCCCTTTTCTCTATCTCTCTCTCTCTGTCTCTCCCCTCTCTCTCTGAGAGCCCTTCCTCCTAATTTTTTTTTAAAAACAATTAAAACAACTGAGCAGAGGGAGCAAGGCCCCTCCCCAATTTCCAACTAGGGGAGAGGTGTGCCTCGTTAAGAGCTTCTCTGCTCAGTCTTATTAAACGAGGCCAATTAAGACCATTAAGGCCTGTGACTTTGGGGTGGGTGCAGCCCTTAAAGGGACCCCGTGATGGCGACGCCATCCACGCCGGTTGCAGGGCCAGCTAGGAATTATGCGCAGGCGGCATCCACATCCACGGCACCTCCTGCGCCACCCGCTGCCCTGCCACCATTCAGACTTATAACTAAGAAACACGGGGTCAAGTGCTACACTCACCCCACAATGAGCATCGAGTAGTGCGTGCGGGCGATGGCTGGGGTAGTCGGCCCCTCCGCCATTTTTGCGGCCTGCAAGATGTCTGGGAAGGCCGTGTTCTTCCTGGGGTCGGAGCGGGCGGTGTCCCTGGCCCTTGAAAAGGGGCTCACGGTGGGCGGGACGTTCCTGCCGGTGGACCCTCTCGAGGCCACCGCACAGAGGGTCATCATTTCAAACGTCCCGCCCTTTGTTCCCGCTGAGCTCCTCCTCCTTCACCTGCACCAACTGGGGGAGGTAAGGTCGGGGATCAACCCCATACCAGTCGACCTCAGGGATAACGGCCTGCGCCACGTGTTCTCATTCCGCCGCCAGCTCTTTGTCCGGCTGGCGCGGGAGGAGACGACGGAGGGAAATTTTAATGTGGTGCACGAGTGTACTGCCTACCGCGTCTTCTGGACGTCGGACGGCGTGCGGTGCCATGCCTGCAGGGAGGTGGGGCACGTTCGCAAGAACTGCCCCGCCTCCAAGGCCGCCAAACCACCGAAGGTGGCCAAGGCTGGCGCCGCCGCCACCCCTCCCCCTAGTACCTTCCACGTGCCGGGAGCCGTAGGTGCGCGGGCATCGCCGGGGGCCTTTGCTTTCACAGCCTCTGGCGGGGGGGGAGGGAGAGATTCCAATCGGAAAGAAGGCGCGGAGGAAGGCGAAACGTCTCGAGGCGGGTCCCCTCGGTGCGCCGGACAGCTTGAACACCGCGCTCAGCCCAACCCAGTCATCGGCGAGCGCGGGGTGCCCTGAGCCCGTGCCCGAGCCCTTGACCAATACCGCAGAGGGGCTCGGGCGCGGGCAAGAGAAGAAAAAGGGGGGAGTGGAGCGGGAGTCCTCGGCAGACATGGAGGTCTCCCTGCCTCCGTGCACCCCCAGGAACAAAAGGAGGCGCCGCTCCGATGAGGCGGAGGGGGAACAACATCCCTCCGCGGAGGAGTCGGTGCCCGCCGCGTGTCCCGCGTCCCCCACCAGCGCCCCCAAACTGCGCCGTAGGCGAGAGGAGTCTGTCCCTGGGGAGGGTGAGACAGTAGAGGCTGCCCAGTCTCTGCCTCCCGGGGATGGCGTGAAAGATCTGCCTGTCGTGGGGGGCGTGGGGCCAGTGGAGGAATGCATTGCCGCCGGGCCGGGCGTCCCGCGGACTGAGGCGGGCGAGGCCGAAAAGGCAGAACCTGAGCCCGCCCAGCTATTAACCAACTTCTCCCGCGAGTCGCTCGAACCGGCAGAAACTGAAATTCACAATAATTTTAATGAAACTATTCATGCTGGTCCGGGGGGTGGTAGCGAGGAGGGGGAGGAACACCCACCCTCGCCCCCTACTTTGGAGCTGGAGCACTTGGAGGGCCTGGGGATTTCCGATGGCCGGGTCTCTCCTTGTGCCCCGGTTCCTGGGGCGGAGGAGGAACCCCTTCCGCTGTCGTTTCCCGACGCAGCACCATTTTTAAAAGAGCCCTGTGGGGACTCCTCTGCCGACGATCCTGGGGTTGGGATCGGGGCAGAGCCAGGGTCGGTTGGAGCGGCCGGGTCATTTGCCGTACCTTGTGCGGTCGATGGGCCGGCTGCTGGCGGCCACCTCCTGGAGGAGGACGGAGATTCGGTGGGGGACGCGGGAGAAGACCTAGAGACCGCCGCCAGTGAGGCAGTGGATCTGCTCGCGACCGCCGCCGAGACCCTCCTCATTCCTGCAGAGGAACTCCGGGACTTTTTGGCCCAGAGCCGGTGTCGCTGCAACCAAGCCCGACTGGCCCTGGGAAAATGGTCCGAGCCAGAGCTGATCAAGCGGTCCGTCCGCGCCACCGCTAAAACCTTGGCCGCGGGCGGGTCCTTAACAAAGGCGCAACACCTTGAGCAGCGGGAGCTCGAGGGACTCCTTGCTGGGCTGCGGAGGGAGTGGGAGTCAACAAAAGACTCCGCTCCCTCCCCCACAATAGGTTAAGATAGAGGTTGCACTATGCTTTTGCAATGAAGATACCCATAGCCAGCCTCAACATCAACGGCGGCAGAGGGGCACGCCGTAGATTTGACAATTTGTCGCTCCTGCGGGAGGGGAAATATGCGGTGTGCTTCCTGCAAGAAACCCACACCGTTCCGGGAGACGAAGCCACGTGGCTCCTGGAATGGCAAGGAGAGATCCGCATGAGCCACCTCACCGCCACTTCTCGTGGGGTGGCCATCTTGCTGGTCCCGCACTTTCTTGGGGGTCGAGGAGCCCGTGCCAGGCTGCTTGCTGCACGTAACGGTTCGCCTGGGGGATGTGCCGCTCCATCTTGTGAACGTGTACGCCCCTCAGCCCGGCCCGCAGCAAACGCGCTTCTTCGAAGAAGTGTCCGCTCTTCTTGGCTCCGTCGACGTCGGCGACTGCAATGTCCTCGGGGGGGATTTTAACTGCACCCTCGAGGCGAGGGACCGCTCCGGTGCCCCGCAGAGCATGACGGCGATTGAGAAGTTGAGGGACCTGGACGGGTCCTTCGATTGGTGGATGTCTGGCGAAATCTCCACCCCGACTCCAGCGCCTTTACTTGGGTGAGGCCTGGAGTAGGATGGTCGAGAGTCGACCGCCTTTTCGTGTCTCGGGCGTACGTTTCTTGCGTCCCGGCGGCCTCCATGCGGCCGGTGCCGTGTTTGGACCACCACCTGGTGTGGGCGGAGCTCGCTTTGCTCCGCGGGAGGACGGGGTCCGCGTTCTGGCACTTTAACAACCGGCTGCTGGAGGACGTGCGGTTCCAGGACTCGTTCCGTCGATTCTTGGCCGACTGGAGAAGGAAGCAGGGGGGCTTCCCCTCCTTGAGGCTATGGTGGGACGTGGGCAAGGCTCACATCCGCGTCTTCTGTCAAGAGTACGCGAGGGGGTCGACCAAGAGGCGGGCGGTCAGGGTCGGGCGTCTAGAAAAAGAGGTGCTCGACCTAGAGTCTCGTCTCGGTCAAGTCGTTGGTTCCCCGGCCCTGCGGACGGTGTACGAAGCGAAGAAGGCCGCGCTGAAGGACCTGCAGCTCGTCGGGTCCCGAGGCGCGTTCGTGAGGTCGCGGATCCGGTTCCTGCGGGATCTGGACCGCGGCTCCCCCTTCTTCTACTCGCTGGAAAAAAGGCAGAGTGTCCGTAAGCAGCGCTTGACGCTGCTGGCCGACGACGGCTCTCTTTTCTCGGATCCGGAGGGCGTCAACAACAGGGGCCGAGAATATTACGGGGCCCTGTTCTCTCCGGATCCGTCCAGCGAGGAAGTGCGCAGAGTTTTGTGGGAGGACCTGTCGAAAGTCAGCCCGGAAAGCGGTGAAAATCTGGAAGCTCCGCGAAGCCTGGCGGAGCTGACCGGCGCCCTCGACCGGCTCGCGAGTGGAAAAACCCCGTGGCTGGACGGGCTGACCAAGGAGTTCCACAGGGCGTTCTGGGACGTCCTGGGGAGCGACTACGCGCGGCTCCTGGGGGAAAGTCTGGTGACCGGGGAGATACCCCTCTCTTGGTGCAGGGCAGTCATCATCCTGCTGCCTAAGAAGGGCGATCTCCGCCTCCTTAAGAACTGGCGCCCGGTCTCCCTCCTCAGCACGGACTATAAAATCTTCGCCAGGGCGATGTCTGCTCGCCTTGGTGCCGTGCTGGACCACATGATACACCCCGACCAGTCCTACACGGTCCCGGGCCTGACAACCCACGATAACATCCATCTGGTCCGTGTCCTCATCCATTGTTCCCAGGAGGCAGGTCTGTCGGTCGCCTTCCTATCCTAAGAGAAGGCGTTCGACATGGTGGATCACGACTATCTGCTCGGAACTCTGCTCGCTTTCGGGTTCGGGACGCATTTCGTCACACGGATCCGACTTTTGTACGCTGCCGCGGAGTGTCTGATTAAGGTTAACGGGTCCTTGACGGCGCCCCTTCGCTTTAGGAGAGGGGTGCGCCAGGGATGCCCCATGTCCGGCCAGTTATATGCCATCTGCGTGGAGTCTTTCCTGCGCCTCCTGCGGACGAGGTTGACGGGACTGGCTCTGCAAGGGCCGGGCGTGGAGGTCGTCCTCTCGGCTTACGCCGATGACGTGCTCATCGCGGTAGAGGATCCCGCTGACCTGCGTAGGATGCGTGAGTGCCAGGAGATTTACTCGGCCGCATCCTCCGCCAGGATCAACTGGGAGAAATGTTCCGGACTCCTGGTGGGTCACTGGCGGGTGGACTCCCTGCCGGAGGAGCTCAGGCCTTTTGCCTGGAGCACGACCCATCTCCTCTATCTGGGAGTCTACCTTAGCCCCGACGAGGAAGCCTGGCCGGCGAACTGGCAGGAGCTGGAGGCCAAGGTCGCCGCTCGCCTAGGGCGCTGGACAGGACTGCTCCGAGTGCAGTCCTACAGGGGTCGAGCGCTAGTCATAAACCAGCTGGTGGCCGCAATGTTGTGGTACCGGCTGGTCACTTTGACCCCTACCCCAGCGTTTGTCGCCAAGATACAGAAGAAGCTGGTGGACTTCTTCTGGAACAACAGGAAGCACTGGGTCTCTGCCGCGGTCTTGAGTCTCCTGCTTGAGGAGGGCGGTCAGTCGTTGGTGTGCGTCAGCGCCCAGCTCGCGACTTTCCGTCTTCAGACCCTGCAGAGATACCTTTACGTCGAGCCACCTCCTAGGTGGTGCGCTCTGGCGAGGTATTTCTTCCGCCAGCAGCGCGACCTCAATTATGACACGCAGCTCCTGTTTGTGAACTTGGAGGGTGCCAGGACCGCCCTCCGGGAGCTGCCTGTCTTTTACAGGGAACTCATCAGGGTCTGGAACAAAGTCTCCACCAAGCGCAGCTCTCCGCCGGCTGGAGTGGCGGCCGTCCTGCAGGAACCGCTGCTCGGGAATCCGTACCTCCACGGCCGAGGTTTTATGTGGCGGTCGGAAGAGAGGGCTGTGGCTGCTGAGGTGACCAGGGTCAGGGACCTGCTCGATGGCGGAGGAGCGGGCTGGATGGCGCCAGACACGCTGGCGTGGCGCCTAAATTCTGCCAACGTCCGCCACGCGGCCGATGCCATCGAGTCGCTAAAAACAGCTCTGGGCCCTGACTCCGTTAGATGCATCGAGGAGGCTCAAGCACGTGGGGAGATCCGTCCGAACTGACCCCCGTCCGGACGGAATTCCTCATCCGCGTCAAACCCCGGAACCTCCCTCGGGGGCCGGCGCCTCACAACTTGAGCCACCTCGGGGAAATCCCCTCCGTGCCTTTCAGTTCCGCGCGGAGGGGTTTCCTGTACGGGCTGGTCCTGCACACCCTCAACTTTGCCATCCTCGCCGGCCGTCCGGACACGCCATGGCGTACCATCTTGCCGTCCGGAGGAGGCGGGGGTCCCCGATGGTGGGCACTCTACGCAGGGGTCCTCCCACTATTCATCGGGGACTTGGCCTGGAGGGTGGTGCACGGAGCAGTGCCGTGCAACAAATTTTTAAGCCGGTTCACGGACTCCCAGGCCGCCTGCAATTTCTGCGGTCTGGAAGAGTCCATTTTCCATGTTTTTATGGAATGCACAAGGTTGCAGCCCCTGTTTTATTATTTGAAGGGGCTGCTCCTGAAATTCTGGCTGCACTTCAGTGCCACTCTCCTGATCTTTGGGCACCCTGTGCGGAGGGGAGCGGGTAGGTCCGAAGGCCTCCTCGTAGGACTGCTCCTGGGCACGGCCAAGGGTGCCATCAGCCGGTCTAGGCAGCGGGCGGTCGAGGGGGTCGTTCAACCTGATTGCCTGCCTCTCTTCCGCTCTTACATCCGGTCCAGGGTGTCCTTGGAGATGGAGCACGAGGTGTCCACCGGTACGCTCGCGGCCTTCCGTGAGAGGTGGGCACCGGAGGGACTGGAGTGCATCATCACGCCCGGCAACCAAATTTTAATTTGATTTTACGTTTTAAAGTTTAATTTGTTTTAATTGCCGGTGCTTTTAGTCTCCCCCTCCCCTTTTATAGGGTGCACTGGAAAACATTTGATTTTAGCGCCCAAAAAAAAAAAAAAAAAAAGGAAAAAAAAAAAGGGGGCCTTGAAAATGTCTGCTGTGTCACCCAGAGGGGTGGCACGGTTTAATGTTTATGTTTATTTTCAGGTAAACTCAAAAGAGTTTCATGCACAAGGAACCAATTGTAGAGCAGTGAAGGCGTGTCCTGCACAGTTGGAGCTGTGAGCAGTGCAAGGAGCAGCTATCAACTTTTGCTCCTGCCTGGAGAGCCCTGAGAACAGCCCAGGAAGAGAAGGAAGGAAGGGGCTTCACCACCAACTTTCACCCAGAGGGAGAGGAGGAAAAAAGAAAACTTTTACTCACTTTTACCATTTCTACAAAGAGTTGGAGAGAGGGGGAAAGACCAAAACAACATCCAGTGTGGAAGGAGGGAGACTCTACCATTTCTACAGGTGGGTGTGGGTGCATTTCCCAAAAAGAATTTGTTGTATCAGTGGGGGGAGGAAAGAAGACCACTGAGGGCCGGAACATCGCGGGGGGTACGTGTGTGTGGAAAGTGTGTGCGGAGGCCTTGCTTACAACTAGGCCCCACACACAACTGAACCCCCTCCCCCCCTCTATTGCCTAGCCTGGGATAGCTGGAGCTACCAGGCTGAAGATTTCTTTAATCACCAATTGAACATCGTTGGGAGTGTATGCCTGGTTGGCTCTAGCTGCCCCAGGTGAAGCCATCTTCTCCCCTCACCTGAAGACCACCCCAAAGACTATTTGTGTTTTGCCATCTGGGGATTGCACCCACCCACAGCTGCGAGGGGAGACCTGCCCTCGCAGTTCCCACCCCCTTCCCACCCCCCTCTCTCTTTCTCTGTTACTCTGTTTCTCCCCTCTCTTTCTGAGACCCATTGCTCCCAAATTAATTTAAAAAAAACACAATCAAGACAACTGAGCAGAGGGAGCAAGGCCCCTCCCCAATTGCCAACTAGGGGAGAGGTGTGCCTCGTTAAGGGCTCCTCTGCTCAGTCTATTAAACGAGGCCATTTAAAGACCATTAAGGCCTGTGACTTTGGGGTGGGTGTAGCCATTAAAGGGACCACGTGATGGCGACCCCATCCACGCCGGTGGCAGGGCCAGCTAGGAATTATGCGCAGGCGGCGTCCACATCCATGGTGCCTCCTGCGCCACCTGCTGCCCTGCCACCATTCAAACTAATAACCAAAAAACACGGGGTCAAGAGCTACACTCACCCCACAATGACCATCGAGGAGTGCGTGCGGGCGATGGCTGGGGTAGTCGGCCCCTCGCCCATTGTCGCAGCCTCCAAGATGTCTGGGAAGGCCGTGTTCTTCCTGGGGTCGGAGCGGGCAGCATCCCTGGCCCTCGAAAAGGGGCTCACCGTGGGCGGGACGTTCCTGCCGGTGGATCCTCTCGAGGCCAACGCGCAGAGGGTCATCATATCGAACGTCCCGCCCTTTGTTCCCGCTGAGCTCCTCCTCCCTCACCTACACCAACTGGGGGAGGTAAGGTCAGGGATCAATTCCATACCGCTTGGCCTCCAGGAGAACAGCCTGCGCCACGTGTTCTCCTTCCGCCGCCAGCTCTTTGTCCAGCTGGCGCGGGAGGAGACGACGGAGGGTTATTTTAATGTGGTGCACGAAGGGACTGCCTACCACGTCTTTTGGACGTCGGACGGCGTGCGGTGCCATGCCTGCAGTGAGGTGGGGCACGTTCGCAAGAACTGCCCCGCTTCCAAGGCCGCCAAACCACCGAAGGCGGCCAAGGCTGGCGCCGCCGCCACCCCTCCCCCTAGTAGCGTCCGCGTGCCGGGAGCCATAGGTGCGCGGGCATCACCGGGGGCCGATGCTTTCACGGCCTCTGGCGGGGGGGAGGGAGAGCGTCCGACTGGAAAGAAGGCGCGGAAGAAGGCAAAACATCCAGAGGCGGATCCCCTCAGTGCGCCAGAAAATTTGACCACCGCGCTCAGCCCAACCCCGTCACCGGCGAGCGCGGGGTGCCCTGAGCCCGTGCCTGAGCCCTTCACCAATACCGCAGAGGGGCACGGGCGCGGGCAAGAAAAGGAAAAGGGGGGGCAGAGCGGGAGGCCTCGGCAGACATGGAGGTCTCCCTGCCTTCGCGCACCCCCAGGAACAAAAAGAGGCACCGCCCCAATGAGGCGGAGGGGGAACAACATCCCTCCAGGGAGGAGGCAGTGCCCGCCGCGTGTCCCGCGTCCCCCACCAGCGCCCCCAAATTGCGCTGCAGGCGCGAGGAGTCTGTCCCCGGGTGAGGGTGAGGCAGTCGAGGCTCCCCAGCCGCTGCCTCCTGGGGATGGCGTGGAAGATCTGCCTGTCGTGGGGGGCGTGGGGCCAGCGGAAGAATGCGTAGCCGCCGGGTCGAGCGTCCCGGGGACTGAGGCGGGCGGGGCCGAAAAGGCCGAACCTGAGCACGCCCAGCCAATACCCAACTTCCCCCGGGATTTGCTCGACTCTGAAAATGCCAATTTTATTGAATCCATACACGCTGGGCTGGGGGGTGGCGGCGGGGAGGGAGAAGAACAACAACCCTCGCCCCCTACTGTGGAGCTGGGGAAATTGGAGGACCTGGAACATTACTTTGACCGGGTCTCTCCCTGTTCCCCGGTTCCTGGGGCGGAGGAGGAACCCCTTCCGCTGTCACTTCCCGACCCAGCACCAATTTTAAAAGAGCCCAGTGGGGACTCCTCTGCCGACGATCCTGGGGGTGGGATCGGGGCAGAGCCAGGGCCAGATGGAGCGGCCGGGCCGTTTGCCATACCTCGTGCGGTCGACGGGCCGGCCGCTAGCGGCGACCTCCCGGAGGGGGATGGGGACTCGGTAGAGGACGCGGGTGAAGATCTCGAGTCCATCGCCAGTGAGGCGGTGGATCAGCTCGCGGCCGCCACTGAGACCCTCCTCATTCCCGTAGACGGCGGGTCCTTATCAAAGGCTCATGGCCTTGAGCTGCGCCGGCTCAAAAAGTTCCTCGCTGGGCTGCTGAAGGAGTGGAGGTCAACAAATGACTCCACTCCTCCCCCACAATAGGTTAGGTAGAGGTTGCACTATGCTTTTGCCATGAAGATAACCATAGCCAGCCTCAACATCAACGGCGGCAGAGGGGCACGCCGTAGATTTGAGAATTTTTCGCTCCTGCGGGAGGGGAAATATTGGGTGTGCTTCCTGCAAGAAACCCACACCGTTCCGGGAGACGAAGCCACGTGGCTCCTGGAATGGCAAGGAGAGGTCCGCATGAGCCACCTCACCGCCATTTCTAGTGGGGTGGCCATCTTGCTGGGACCGCATTTTCAGCCGGAGATCTTGGGGGTCAAGGAGCCAATGTCAGGCCGCTTGCTGCACGTAATGGTTCGCCTGGTGGACGTGCCGCTCCATCTCGTGAACGTGTACGCCCCTCAGCCCGGCCCGCAGCAAACACGCTTCTTTGAAGAGGTGTCCGCTCTTCTTGGCTCCATCGACGTCGGCGACTGCATTGTCCTCGGGGGGGATTTTAACTGCACCCTCGAGGCGAGGGACCGCTCCGGTGCCCCGCAGTGCATGACGGCGATGCAGAAGTTGAGGGACCTGGTCGGGTCCTTCGACTTGCTGGACGTCTGGAGAAATCTCCACCCCGACTCCAGCGCCTTTGCTTGGGTGAGGCCTGGAGTAGGATGGTCTAGAGTCGACCGCCTTTACGTGTCTCGGGCGTACGTTTCCTGCGTCCCGGGGGCCTCCATGCGGCCGGTGCCGTGTTCGGACCACCACCTGATGTGGGCGGAGCTCGCTTCGCTCCGCGCGATGACGGGGTCCGCGTACTGGCACTTTAACAAACGGCTGCTGGAGGACGAGCGTTTCCAGGACTCGTTCCGTCGATTCTGGTCCGACTGGAGAAGGAAGTAGGGGGGCTTCCCCTCCTTGAGGCTATGGTGGGACGTGGGCAAGGCTCACGTCCGCGTCTTCTGTCAAGAGTACGCGAGGGGGTCGACCAAGAGGCGGGCGGCCAGAGTCGGGCGCCTAGAAAAAGAGGTGCTCGACCTGGAAGCCCGTCTCGGTCAAGTCGTCCAGGACCCGGCCCGGCGGACGGTGTACAAAGCGAAGAAGGCCACGCTGAAGGACCTGCAGCTCGTCGGGTCCCGATGCGCGTTCGTGAGGTCGCGGATCCGGTTCCTGCGGGATCTGGACCGCGGCTCCCCCTTCTTCTACTCGCTGGAAAAAAGGCAGTGTGTCCGTAAGCAGCTCTTGACGCTGCTGGCCGACGACGGCTCTCTCGTCTCGGATCCGGAGGGCGTCAACAACAGGGCCCGTGAATATTAGGGGGCTCTGTTCTCTCCGGATCCATCCAGCGAGGAAGCGCGTAGAGTTTTGTGGGAGGACCTGCCGAAGGTCAGCCCGGAGGGCGCCGAAAATCTGGAAGCTCCACTGAGCCTGTCAGAGCTGACCGGTGCCCTCGACTGGCTCTCGAGGGGAAAATCCCCGGGGCTGGACGGGCTGACCGTGGAATTCCACAGGGCGTTCTGGGACGTCCTGGGGGGCGACTACGCGCGGGTCCTGGGGGAAAGTCTGCCGACCGGGGAGATGCCCCTCTCTTGGCGTAGGGCAGTCATCGTCCTGCTGCCTAAGAAGGGCGATCTCCGCCTCCTTAAGAACTGGCGCCCGGTCTCCCTCCTCAGCACGGACTACAAAATCTTCGCCAGGGCGATGTCTGCTCGCCTTGGTGCCGTGCTGGACCTCATGATCGACCCCGACCAGTCCTACACGGTTCCGGGCCGGACAATCCACGATAACATCCATCTGGTCCGGGACCTCATCCATTGTTCCCAGGAGGCTGGTCTGTCGGTCGCCTTCCTATCCCTCGACCAAGAGAAGGCGTTCGACAGGGTGGCTCACGACTATCTGCTCGGAACTCAACGCGCTTTCTGGTTCGGGACGCATTTCGTCGCCCAGATCCGACTTTTGTACGCCGCCGCGGAGTGTCTGATTAAGGTTAACGGGTCCCTGACGGCGCCCCTTCGCTTTAGGAGAGGGGTGCGCCAGGGATGCCCCATGTCCGGCCAGTTATAGGCCGTTTGCGTGGAGCCTTTCCTGCGCCTCTTGCGGACGAGGTTGATGGGACTGGCTCTGCAAGGGCCGGATGTGGAGGTCGTCCTCTCGGCTTACGCCGATGACGTGCTCCTCACGGTAGAGGATCCCGCTGACCTGCGGAGGATGCGTGAGTGCCAGGTGATTTACTCGGCCGCGTCCTCCGCCAGGATCAACTGGGAGAAATGTTCCGGACTCCTGGTGGGTCAGTGGCGGGTGGAATCCCTGCCGGAGGAGCTCAGGCCTTTTGCCTGGAGAACGACCCATCTCCTCTATCTGGGAGTCTACCTTAGCCCCGACGAGGGAGCCTGGCCGGCGAACTGGCAGGAGCTGGAGGCCAAGGTCGCCGCTCGCCTAGGGCGCTGGACAGGACTGCTCCGAATGCTGTCCTACAGGGGTCGAGCGCAAGTCATAAACCAGCTGGTGGCCGCAATGTTGTGGTACCGGCTGGTCACTTTGACCCCTCCCCCTGCGTTTGTCGCCAAGATACAGAAGAAGCTGGTGGACTTCTTCTGGAACAACAGGAAGCACTGGGTCTCTGCCGCGGTCTTGAGTCTCCTGCTTGAGGAGGGCGGTCAGTCGTTGGTGTGCGTCAGCGCGCAGCTCGCGACTTTCCGTCTTCAGACGCTGCAGAGATACCTTTACGTCGATCCCCCTCCGAGGTGGTGTGCTCTGGCGAGGTATTTCTTCCGCCAGCAGCGCGACCTCAATTATGACACGCAGCTCCTGTTTGTGAACTTGGGGTTTGCCAGGACCGCCCTCCGGGAGCTGCCTGTCTTTTACAGGGAACTCATCATGGTCTGGAACAAAGTCTCCACCAAGCGCAGCTCTCCGCCGGCTGGAGTGACGGCCGTCCTGCAGGAGACGCTGTTCGGGAATCCGTACCTCCACGACCCAGGTTTTGTGTGGCGGTCGGAAGAGAGGGCTGTGGCTGGTGAGGTGACCAGGGTCAGGGACCTGCTAGATGGCGGAGGAGTGGGCTGGATGGCGCCAGACACGCTGGCGCGGCGCTTAAATTCTGCCAACGTCCGCCACGCGGCCGATGCCATCGAGTCGCTAAAAACAGCTCTGGCCCCTGACTCTGTTAGGTGCATCGAGGAGGCTCAAGCACGTGGGGAGATCCCATTCCGTACTGACCCCCGTCCGGACGGAATTCCTCATCGGCGCCAAACCCCGGAACCTCCCTCGGGGGCCGGCGCCTCACAACTTGAGCTGCCTCGGGGAAATCCCCTCTGTGCCTTTCAGTTCCGCGCGGAGGGGTTTCCTGTACGGGCTGCTCCTGCACACTCTCAACTTTGCCATCCTCGCCGGCCGTCTGGACACGCCATGGCGTACCATCCTGCCGTCCGGAGGAGGCGGAGGTCCCCGATGGAGGGCACTCTACGCAGGGGTCCTCCCACTATTCATCGGGGACTTGGCCTGGAGGGTGGTGCACGGAGCAGTGCCGTGCAATAAATTTTTAAGCCGGCTCACGGACTCACAGGCCGCCTGCAATTTCTGCGGTCTGGAGGAGTCCGTGTTCCATGTTTTTATTGAGCGCACGAGGTTGCAGCCCCTGTTCCAGTATTTGAAGGGGCTGCTCCTGAAATTCTGGCTGCACTTCAATCCCACTCTCCTGATCTTTGGGCACCCTGTGCGGAGGGGAGCGGGTAGGTCCGAAGGCCTCCTCGTAGGACTGCTCCTGGGCAAGGCCAAGGGTGCCATCAGCCGGTCCAGGCAGCGGGCGGTCGAGGGGGTCGTTCAACCTGACTGCCTGCCTCTCTTCCGCTCTTACATCCGGTCCAGGGTGTCCTTGGAGATGGAGCACGCGGTGTCCACCGGTACGCTCGCGGCCTTCCGCGAGAGGTGGGCACCGGAGGGACTGGAGTGCATCATCACGCCCGGCAACCAAATTTTAATTTGATTTTACGTTTTAAAGTTTAATTTGTTTTAATTGCCGGTGCTTTAAGTGTCCCCCTTCCCTTTTATAGGGGGCACTGGGGAAAAATTGTGATTTTAGTGCCCAAAAAAATACCAAAAATAAAAAGAAAATCACAAAAAAAAAAGGAAATAAAAAGGGTCTTGTAAATGTCTGGTGTGTCACACAGGTAGGGTGGCACGGGTTAATGTCTTTTGTTTTTGCAGAAAAAACTCCAAAAAGAGTTTCATGCACAAGGACCAATTGTGGAGCAGTGGAGGCGTGTCCTGCTCAGTTGGAGCTGAGCTGCAGTGAGGAGAGCAGCTACCAACCTTAGCTCCTGCCTGGAAGGCCTGGAGAGCCCTGAGACCAGCCCAGGAAGAGGAGGAAAGGGCTAGCTTGCTACCCATTCAACATCCGGAGGGAGAGGAGGAGCACAGAAACAATTTAACATTTATTACAACTACAGAGAGTTGGAGCGATGGGGAAAAAACAACAACTTGTGTGGAAGGAGGGAGAGTCTACAACATTCTACAGGTGGGTGTTGGTGCATTTCCCCGTAAAGACTTTGCTGTATCGGTGGGGGAAGGAATGAAGACCACTGAGGGCCGGAACATCGCTGGGGTGTGTGTGTGTGGAAGTGTGTGTGGGGTCCTGGCTTACAACTAGGCCCCACACACAATTGAACCCCCCCCCCAATTGCCCAGCCTGGGATAGCTGGAGCTTCCAGGCTGAAGATTTTATTTATCCACCTCTTTAAACATCGTTAGGAGTGTTTGCCTGGTGGCTCTAGCTGCCCCAGGTGAAGACATCTTCTCCCCTCACCCGAAGACCATCCCAAAGACTATTTTGTGTTTTTGCCATCTGCGGATTGCACCCACCCACAGCTGCGAGGGGAGACCTGCCCTCGCAGTTCCCCCCCCCCCGCTCTTCCCACCCCCCTCTCTCTTTCTCTGTTATTCTCTGCTTCTCCCCTCTCTCTCTGAGAGCCCTTTTTCTCCCAAATTAATTGAGAAAAAACAGTTGAGACAACTGAGCAGAGGGAGCAAGGCCCCTCCCCAATTGCCAACTAGGGGAGAGGTGCGCCTCGTTAAGAGCTCCTCTGCTCAGTCTAATCAAACGAGACCTAATTAAGACCATTAAGGCCTGTGACTTTGGGGTGGGTGTAGCCCTTAAAGGGACCCCGTGATGGCGACCCCATCCACGCCGGTGGCAGGGCCAGCGAAGACATATGCGCAGGTGGCAACCACTTCCACGGCACCTCCTGTGCCACCCGCTGCCCTGCCACCATTCAGATTAATTACAAAAAAACACGGGGTCAAGAGCTATACTCACCCCACAATGAGCATTGAGGAGTGCATGCGGGCGATGGCTGGGGTAGTCGGCCCCTCGGCCATTGTCGCAGCTTCCAATATGTCTGGGAAGGCCGTGTTCTTCCTGGGGTCGGAGCGGGCGGTGTCCCTGGCCCTCGAAAAGGGGCTCACGGTGGGCGGGACGTTCCTGCCGGTGGACCCTCTCGAGGCCACCGCGCAGAGGGTCATCATTTCAAACGTCCCGCCCTTTGTTCCCGCTGAGCTCCTCCTCCCTTACCTACATTAACTGGGGGAGGAAAGGTCGGGGATCAACCCCATACCGCTTGGCCTCAGGGAGAACAACCTGCGCCACGTGTTCTCCTTCCGCCACCAGCTCTTTGTCCGGCTGGCGCGGGAGGAGACAACGGAGGGAAGTTTCAATGTGGTGCACGAGGGGACTGCCTACCGCGTCTTCTGGACGTCGGACGGCGTGCGCTGCCATGCCTGTAGGGAGGTGGGGCATGTTCTGTAAGAACTGCCCCGCCTCCAAGGCCGCCAAACCACCGAGGGCGGCCAAGGCTGGCGCCGCCGCGACCCCTTCTCCTAGTTGCGTCCGCGTGCCGGGAGCCGTAGGTGCGCGGGCATCGTCGGGGGCCTTTGTTTTCACGGCCTCCGGCGGGGGGGAGGGAGAGCGACCGATCGAAAGGAAGGCGCGGAAGAAGACGAGACATCTAGAGGCGGGTCCCCTCAGTGCGCCGGAAAGTTTGACCACCGCGCTCAGCCCAACCCAGTCACCGGCGAGCGCGGGGTGCCCTGAGCCCGTGCCCGAGCCCTTGACCAATACCGCAGAGGGGCTCGGGCGAGGGCAAGATAAGTAAAAGGGGGGGGCGGAGCGGGAGGCCTCGGATGACATGGAGGTCTCCCTGCCTCCGCGCACCCCCAGGAGCAAAAGGAGGCACCGCCCCAATGAGGTCGAGGGGGAACAATATCCCTCCGCGGAGGAGGCGGTGCCCGCCGCGTGTCCCGCGTCCCCCACCAGCGCCCCCAAAGTGCGCTGTAGGCGCGAGGAGTCTGTCCCCGGGGAGGGTGAGGCAGTCGAGGCTGCCCAGCCGCTGCCTCCTGGGGATGCCGTGGAAGATCTGCCTGTCGTGGGGGGCGTGGGGCCAGCGGAAGAATGCGTAGCCACCGGGTCGAGCGTCCCGGGGACTGAGGCGGCCGGGGCCGAAAAGGCCGAACCTGAGCCCGCCCAGCCAATACCCAACTTCCCCCGGGATTTGCTCGACTCGGCAGAAACTGAAAATGCTAATTTTAATATACATCCACACGCTGGCCGGGGGGTGGCGGCGGGGAGGGGGAAGAACAACAACCCTTGCCCCCTACTTTGGAGCTGGGGGACTTGGTGGACCTGGAGAACTTCCTAAACCAGGTCTCTCCATGTTCCCCGGCTCCTGGGGCGGAGGAGGAACCCCTTCCGCTGTCGCTTCCCGACCCAGCACCAATTTTAAAAGAGCCCAGTGGGGACTCCTCTGCCGACGATCCTGGGGGTGGGATCGGGGCAGAGCCAGGACCAGATGGAGCGGCCGGGCCGTTTGTCGTACCTCGTGCAGTCGATGGGCCGGCTGCTAGCGGCGACCTCCCGGAAGGGGACGGGGACTTGGTGTAGGACGCGGGTGAAGATCTCGAGTCCATCGCCATTGAGGCGGTGGATCTGCTCTCGGCCGCCACTGAGACCCTCCTCATTCCCGCAGAGGAACTCCAGGACTTTTTGGTCCAGTGCCGGGGTCGCCGTGACCAAGCCCGCCTGGCCCTGGAAAGATGGTCCGAGCCGGGGCTGCTCATCGCGTCCGTCCGCGCCGCCGCTAAAACCATGGCCGCGGGCGGGCCCTTATCAAAGGCTCAAGGCCTTGAGCTGCGCCAGCTCAAAAAGTTCCTCGCTGGGCTGCTGAAGGAGTGGAGGTCAACAAACGACTCCACTCCCCCTCCCACAATAGGTTAGATAGAGGTTGCACTATGCTCTAGTCATGAAGATAACCATAGCCAGCCTCAACATCAACGGCAGCAGAGAGGCACGCTGTAGATTTAACAATTTTTCGCTCCTGCGGGAGGGGAAATATGCGGTGTGCTTCCTGCAAGAAACCCACACCGTTCCGGGAGACGAAGCCACGTGGCTCCTGGAATGGCAAGAAGAGGTCCGCTTGAGCCACCTCACCGCAACTTCTAGTGGGGTGGCCATCTTGCTGGGCCCGCATTTTCAGCCGGAGATCTTGGGGGTCGAGGAGCCCGTGCAAGGCCGCTTGCTACACGTAACGGTTCGCCTGGGGGACGTGCCGCTCCATCTCGTGAACGTATACGCCCCTCAGCCCGGCCCGCAGCAAACGCGCTTCTTCAAAGAAGTGTCCGCTCTTCTTGGCTCGGTCGACGTCGGCGACTGCATTGTCCTCAGGGGTGATTTTAACTGCACCCTCGAGGCGAGGGACCGCTCCGGTGCCCCGCAGTGCATGACGGCTATGGAGAAGTTGAGGGACCTGGTCGGGTCCTTCGACTTGGTGGACGTCTGGCGAAATCTCCACCCCGACTCCAGCGCCTTTACTTGGGTGAGGCCTGGTGTAGGATGGTTTGGAGTCGACCGCCTTTACGTGTCTCGGGCGTACGTTTCCTGCGTCCCGGCGGCCTCCATACGGCCGGTGCGGTGTTCGGACCACCACCTGGTGTGGGCAGAGCTCGCTTCGCTCTGCGCGAGGACAGGGTCCACGCACTGGCACTTTAACAACCGGTTGCTGGAGGACGTGCGGTTCCAGGACTCGTTCCGTCGATTCTGGTCCGACTGGAGAAGGAAGCAGGGGGGCTTCCCCTCCTTGAGGCTATGGTGGGACGTGGGCAAGGCTCACGTCCGCGTCTTCTGTCAAGAGTACGCGAGGGGGTCGACCAAGACGCGGGCGGCCAGGGTCGGGCGCCTAGAAAAAGAGGTGCTCGACCTGGAATCCCGTCTTGGTCAAGTGGTCCAGGACCCGGCCCTGCGGACGGTGTATGAAGGGAAGAAGGCCGCGCTGAAGGACCTGCAGCTCGTCGGGTCCCGAGGTGCGTTTGTGAGGTCGCGGATCCGGTTCCTGCGGGATCTGGACCGCGGCTCCCCCTTCTTCTACTCGCTGGAAAAAAGCAGAGTGTCCGTAAGCAGCTCTTGACGCTGCTGGCCGACGACGGCTCTCTCATCTCGGATCCGGAGGGCGTCAAGAACAGGGCCCGTGAATATTACGGGGCTCTGTTCTCTCCGGATCCGTCCGGCGAGGAAGCGGGTAGAGTTTTGTGGGAGGGCCTGCCGAAGGTCAGCCCGGAGGGCGCCGAAAATCTGGAAGCTCCGCTAAGCCTGGCGGAGCTGACCGGTGCCCTCAACCGGCTCTCGAGGGGAAAATCCCCGGGTCTGGACGGGCTGACCGTGGAGTTCCACAGGGCGTTCTGGGACATCTTGGGGGGGCGACTATGCGCGGGTCCTGGGGGAAAGTCTGGCGACCGGAGAGATGCCCCTCACTTGGCGCAGGGCAGTCATCGTCCTGCTGCCTAAGAAGGGCGATCTCCACCTCCTTAAGTACAGGCGCCCGGTCTCCCTCCTCAGCACGGACTACAAAATTTTCGCCAGGGCGATGTCTGCTTACCTTGGTGCCGTGCTGGACCACATGATCCACCCCGACCAGTCCTACACGGTCCCGGGCCGGACAATCCACGATAACATCCATCTGGTCCGGGACCTCATCCATTGTTCCCAGGAGGCTGGTCTGTCGGTCGCCTTCCTATCCCTCGACCAAGAGAAGGCGTTCGACAGGGTGGATCACGACTATCTGCTCGGAACTCTGCGCGCTTTCGGGTTCGGGACGCATTTCGTCGCTCGGATCCGATTTTTGTATGCCGCCGCGGAGTGTCTGATTAAGGTTAACGGGTCCTTGACGGCGCCCCTTCACTTTAGGAGAGGGGTGCGCCAGGGATGCCCCATGTCCGGCCAGTTATATGCTGTTTGCGTGGAGCCTTTCCTGCGCCTCCTGCGGACGAGGTTGACGGGACTGGCTCTGCAAGGGCCGGGCGTGGAGGTCGTCATCTCAGCTTACGCCGATGACGTGCTCCTCGTGGTAGAGGATCCCGCTGACCTGCAGAGGATGCGTGAGTGCCAGGAAATTTACTCGGCCGCGTCCTCCACCAGGATCAACTGGGAGAAATGTTCCGGACTACTGGTGGGTCAGTGGCGGGTGGGCTCCCTGCCGGAGGAGCTCAGGCCTTTTGCCTGGAGCACGACCCATCTCCTCTATCTGGGAGTCTACCTTAGCCCCGACGAGGGAGCCTGGCTGGCGAACTGGCAGGAGCTGGAGGCCAAGGTCGCCGCTCGACTAGGGCGCTGGACAGGACTGCTCTGAGTGCTGACCTACAGGGGTCGAGCGCTAGACATAAACCAGCTTGTGGCCGCAATGTTGTGGTACCGGCTGGTCACTTTGACCCCTCCCCCTGCGTTTGTCGCCAAGATACAGAAGAAGCTGGTGGACTTCTTCTGGAACAACAGGAAGCACGGGGTCTCTGCTGCGGTCTTGAGTCTCCCGCTTGAGGAGGGCGGTCAGTCGTTGGTGTGCATCAGCGCCCAGCTCGCGACTTTCCGTCTTCAGACCCTGCAGAGATACCTTTACATCGAGCCTCCTCCTAGGTGGTGCGCTCTGTCGATGTATTTCTTCCGCCAGCAGCGCGACCTCAACTACGACACGCAGCTCCTGTTTGTGAACTTGGGGGTGTCAGGACCGCCCTCCGGGAGCTGCCTGTCTTTTACAGGGAACTCATCAGAGTCTGGAACAAAGTCTCCAGCAAGCGGAGCTCTCCGCCGGCTGGACTGGCGGCTGTCCTGCAGGAGCCGCTGCTCGGGAATCCGTACCTACACGACCGAGGTTTTATGTGGCGGTCAGAAGAGAGGGCTGTGGCTGGTGAGGTGACCAGGGTCAGGGACCTGCTCGATGGCGGAGGAGCAGGCTGGATGGCGCCAGACACGCTGGCGCGGCGCCTAAATTCTGCCAACGTCCGCCACGCGGCCGATGCCATCGAGTCGCTAAAAACAGCTCTGGGCCCTGACTCCGTTAGGTGCATCAAGGAGGCTCAAGCACGTGGGGAGATCCCGTCCGAACTGAACCCCGTCCAGACGGAATTCCTCATCGCTGCCAAACCCCGGAACCTCCCTCGGGGGCCGGCGCCTCACAACTTGAGCCGCCTCGGGGAAATCCCCTCCGTGCCTTTCAGTTCCACGCGGAGGGGTTTCTTGTAAGGGCTGCTCCTGCACACTCTCAACTTTGCCATCCTCGCCTGACGTCCGGACACGCCATGGCGTACCATCTTGCCGTCCGGAGGAGGCGGGGGTCCCCGATGGAGAGCACTCTACGCAGGGGTCCTCCCACTATTCATCGGAGGCTTGGCCCGGAGGGTGGTGCACGGAGCAGTGCCGTGCAACAAATTTTTAAGCCGGTTCACGGACTCCCAGGCCGCCTGCAATTTCTGCGGTCTGGAGGAGTCCGTGTTCCATGTTTTTATTGAATGCACAAGGTTGCAGCCCTTGTTCCATTATTTGAAGTGGCTGCTCCTGAAATTCTGGCTGCACTTCAGTCCCACTCTCCTGATCTTTGGGCACCCTGTGCGGAGGGGAGCGGGTAGGTCCGAAGGCCTCCTCGTAGGACTACTCCTGGGCACGGCCAAGGGTGCCATCATCCGGTCCAGGCAGCGGGCGGTCGAGGGGGTCGTTCAACCTGACTGCCTGCCTCTCTTCCGCTCTTACATCCGGTCCAGGGTGTCCTTGGAGATGGAGCATGCGGTGTCCACCGGTACGCTCGCGGCCTTCCGCGAGAGGTGGGCACCGGAGGGACTGGAGTGCTTCATCACGCCCGGCAACCAAATTTTAATTTGATTTTACGTTTTAAAGTTTAATTTGTTTTAATTGCCGGTGTTTTTAGTGTCCCCTTCCCTTTTATAGGGGGCACTGGGGAAAAAAGGTGATTTTAGTGCCCAAAAAAAAAACCCCCAAAAAAGAAAAACACAAAATAAAAACAAAAAAAGGAAACAAAAGGGCCTTGTAAATGTCTGGTGTGTCATCCAGGTCGGGTGGCACGGTTTAATGTTTTATGTTTTATAGGTAGACTCTAAAAGAGAGTTTCATGCACAAGGACCAATTGTGGAGCAGTGGAGGCGTGTCCTGCACAGTTGGAGCTAAGCTGCTGAGAGAGGAGCAGCTATCAACTTTTGCTCCTGTTTTTGAAGGCCTGGAGAGCCCTGAGAACAGCCCAGGAAGAGAAGGAAGGAATGGGCTTCACCACCAACTTTCACCCAGAGGGAGAGGAGGAAGGCAGAGAACTTTCAACAACTTTTTACCATTTCTGCAGAGAGTTGGAGAGAGTGGGAAAGACCAACAACAACATCCAGTGTGGAAGGAGGGAGACTCTACCATTCTACAGGTGGGTGTGGGTGCATTTCCCAAAAAGACTTTGTTGTATCGGTGGGGGGAGGAAAGAAGACCACTGAGGGCCGGAACATCGCGGGGGGTGTGTGTGTGTGTGTGGAAGCGTGTGTGGGGGCCTTGCTTACAACTAGGCCCACCCCACAATTGGACCCCCCCCCCCCATTGCCTAGCCTGGGATAGCTGGAGCTACCAGGCTGAAGATTTTCTTTAAATCACCGATTGAACATCGTTAGGAGTGTGTGCCTGGTGGCTCTAGCTGCCCCAGGTGAAGACATCTTCTCCCCCCACCAGAAGACCAACCCAAAGACTGTGCTTGTGTGTTTTGCCATCTGGGGAGTGCACCCCAAGAAAAACACCAACCCATCGCTGTGATGGGAGACCTGCCCTCGCAGCCTCCCTCTTTCCCGCACCCCCCTTTTCTCTATCTCTCTCTCTCTGTCTCTCCCCTCTCTCTCTGAGAGCCCTTTCCTCCAAACTTTAACAAAAAACCCCAAAAAATAACACAACTGAGCAGAGGGAGCAAGGCCCCTCCCAAATTGCCAACTAGGGGAGAGGTGCGCCTCGTTAAGAGCTCCTCTGCTCAGTCTATATACGTGGCCAATTAAGACCATTAAGGCCTGTGAATTTGGGGTGGGTGTAGCCCTTAAAGGGACCCCGTGATGGCGACCCCATCCACACCGGTGGCAGTTCCAGCTAGGACTTATGCGCAGGCGGCATCCACATCCACTGCGCCTCCTGCGCCACCTGCTGCCCTGCCACCATTCAAACTAACAACAAAATAACACTGGGTCAGGAGCTACACTCACCCCACAATGAGCATCGAGGAGTGCGTGCGTGTGATGGCTGGGGTAGTCAGCCCCTCGGCCATTGTTGCAGCCTCCAAGATGTCTGGGAAGGCCGTGTTCTTCCTGGGGTCGGAGCGGGCGGTGTCCCTGGCCCTCGAAAAGGGGCTCACGGTGGGCGGGACGTTCCTGCCGGTGGACCCTCTCGAGGCCACCGCGCAGAGGGTCATCGTGTCGAACGTCCCGCCCTTTGTTCCCGCTGATCTCCTCCTCCATCACCTACACCAACTGGGGGAGGTAAGGTCAGGGATCAACCCCATTCCGCTCGGCCTCAGGGAGAACAGCCTGCGCCACGTGTTCTCCTTCCGCCGCCAGCTCTTTGTCCGGCTGGCGCGGGAGGAGACGACAGAGGGGTATTTTAATGTGGTGCACGAGGGGACTGCCTACCGCGTCTTCTGGACGTCGGACGGCGTGCGGTGCCATGCCTGCAGGGAGGTGGGGCACGTTCGCAAGAACTGCCCCGCCTCCAAGGCCGCCAAACCACCGAAGGCGGCCAAGGCTGGCGGCGCCGCCACCCCTCCCCCTAGTTGCGTCCGCGTGCCGGGAGCCGTAGGTGCGCGGGCATCATCGGGGGCCTTTGTTTTCACGGCCTCCGGCGGGGGGGAGGGAGAGCGTCCGTTCGAAAAGAAGGCGCGGAAGAAGACGAGACATCTAGAGGCGGGTCCCGTCAGTGCGCCAGAAAGTTTGACCACCGCGCTCAGCCAAACCCAGTCACCGGCGAGCGCGGGGTGCCCTGAGCCCGTGCACGAGCCCTTGACCAATACCGCCGAGGGGCTCGGGCGAGGGCAAGATAAAGAAAAGGGGGGAGGGCGGAGCGTGAGGCCTCGGCAGACATGGAGGTCTCCCTGCCTCCGCGCACCCCCAGGAACAAAAGGAGGCACCGCCCCAATGAGGCGGAGGGAGAACAACATCCCTCCGCAGAGGAGTCGGTGCCCGCCACGTGTCCCGCGTCCCCCATCAGCGCCACCAAGTTGCGCTGTAGGCGCGAGGAATCTGTCCCCGAGGAGGGTGAGGCAGTCGAGGCTGCCCAGCCGCTGCCTCCTGGGGATGGCGTGGAAGATCTGCCTGTCTTGGGGGGCGTGGGGCCAGCGGAAGAATGCGTAGCCGCCGGGTCGAGCGTCCCGGGGACTGAGGCGGGCGGGGCCGAAAAGGCCGAACCTGAGCCCGCCCAGCCAATACCCAACTTCCCCCGGGATTTGCTCGAATCGGCAGAAACTGACACTGCAAACAATTTTAATATACATCCACACGCTGGGCCGGGGGGTGGCGGCGGGGAGGGGGAAGAACAACAACTCTCGCCCCCTACTTTGGAGCTGAGGGACTTGGTGGCCCTGGAGAACTTCCTAAACCAGGTCTCTCTGTGTTCCGCGGCTCCTGGGGCGGAGGAGCAACCCCTTCCGCTGTCGCTTCCCGACCCAGCACCAATTTTAAAAGAGCCCAGTGGGGACTCCTCTGCCGACGATCCTGGGGGTGGGATTCGGGCAGAGCCAGGGCCAGATGGAGCGACTGGGCCGTTTGCCGTACCTCGTGCGGTCGATGGGCCGGCTGCTAGCGGCGACCTCCCGGAGGGGGACGGGGACTCAGTGGAGGACGCGGGTGAAGATCTCGTCCATCGCCAGGGAGGCGGTGGATCTGCTCACGGCCGCCACTGAGACCCTCCTCATTCCCGTAGAGGAACTCCGGGACTTTTTGGTCCAGTGCCGGGGTCGCCGCGACCAAGCCCGTCTGGCCCTGGAAAGATGGTCCGAGCCGGGGCTGCTCATCGCATCCGTCCGCGCCACCGCTAAAACCATGGCCACGGGCGGGCCCTTATCAAAGGCTCAAGACCTTGAGCTGCGCCGGCTCAAAAAGTTCCTCGCTGGGCTGCTGAAGGAGTGGAGGTCAACAAACGACTCCACTCCCCCCCACAATAGGTTAAGGTAGAGGTTGCACTATGCTCTAGTCATGAAGATAACCATAGCCAGCCTCAACATCAACGGCAGCAGAGCGGCACGCCGTAGATTTAACAATTTTTCGCTCCTGCGGGAGGGGAAATATGCGGCGTGCTTCCTGCAAGAAACCCACACCGTTCCGGGAGACGAAGCCACGTGGCTCCTGGAATGGCAAGGAGAGGTCCGCATGAGCCACCTCACCGCGACTTCTAGTGGGGTGGCCATCTTGCTGGGCCCGCATTTTCAGCCGGAGATCTTGGGGGTCGAGGAGCCCGTGCCAGGCCGCTTGCTGCACGTAACGGTTCGCCTGGGTGACCTGCCGCTCCATCTCGTGAACGTGTACGTCCCTCAGCCAGGCCCGCAGCAAACGCGCTTCTTCGAAGAAGCGTCCGCTCTTCTTGGCTCCGTCGACGTCGGCGACTGCATTGTCCTCGGGGGGGATTTTAACTGCACCCTAGAGGCGAGGGACTGCTCCGGTGCCCCGCAGTGCATGACGGCGATGGAGAAGTTGAGGGACCTGGTCGGGTCCTTCGACTTGGTGGACGTCTGGCGAAATCTCCACCCCGACTCCAGCGCCTTTACTTGGGTGAGGCCTGGAGTAGGATGGTCCAGAGTGGACCGCATTTACGTGTCTTGGGCGTACGTTTCCTTCGTCCCGGCGGCGTCCATGCGGCCGGTTCCGTGTTCGGACCACCACCTGGTGTGGGCGGAGCTCGCTTCGCTCCGCCCGAGGACGGGGTCCGCATAGTGGCATTTTAACAACCGGCTGCTGGAGGACGTGCGGTTCCAGGACTCGTTCCGTCGATTCTGGTCCGACTGGAGAAGGAAGCAGGGGGGCTTCCCCTCCTTGAGTCTATGGTGGGACGTGGGCAAGGCTCACGTCCGCGTCTTCTGTCAAGAGTACGCGAGGGGGTCGACCAAGAGGCGGGCAGCCAGAGTCGGGAGCCTAGAAAAAGAGTTGCTCGACCTGGAAGCCCGTCTCGGTCAAGTCGTCCAGGACCCGGCCCTGCGGACGGTGTACGAAGCGAAGAAGGCCGCGCTGAAGGACCTGCAGCTCGTCGGGTCCCGAGGCGCGAGGTCGTGGATCCGGTTCCTGCGGGATCTGGACCGCGGCTCCCCCTTCTTCTACTCGCTGGAAAAAAGGCAGAGTGTCCGTAAGCGGCTCTTGACGCTGCTTGCCGACGACGGCTCTCTCGCCTCAGATCCGGAGGGCGTCAACAACAGGGCCAGTGAACATTACGGGGCTCTTTTCTCTCCCGATCCGTCCAGCGAGGAAGCTCGTAGAGTTTTGTGGGAGGACCTGCCGAAGGTCAGCCCGGAGGGCGCCGAAAATCTGGAAGCTCCGCTAAGCCTGGCGGAGCTGACCGGTGCCCTCGACCGGCTCTCGAGTGGAAAATCCCCGGGGCTGGACGGGCTGACCGTGGAGTTCCACAGGGCGTTCTGGGACGTGCTGGGGAGCGACTACGCGCGGGTCCTGGGGGAAAGTCTGGTGAACGGGGAGATGCCCCTCTCTTGACGCAGGGCAGTCATCGTCCTGCTGCCTAAGAAGGGCGATCTCCGCCTCCTTAAGAACTGGCGCCCGGTCTCCCTCCTCAGCACGGACTACAAAATCTTCGCCAGGGCGATGTCTGCTTGCCTTGGTGCCGTGCTGGACCACATGATCCACCCCGACCAGTCCTACACGGTCCCGGGCCGGACAATCCACGATAACATCCATATGGTCTGGGACCTCATCCATTGTTCCCAGGAGGCTGGTCTGTCAGTCGCCTTCCTATCCATCGACCAAGAGAAGGCGTTCGACAGGGTGGATCACGACTATCTGCTCGGAACTCTGCGCGCTTTCGGGTTCGGGACGCATTTCGTCGCCCGGATCCGACTTTTTTATGCCGCCGTGGAGTGTCTGATTAAGGTTAACGGGTCCTTGACGGCGCCCCTTCGCTTTCGGAGAGGGGTGCGCCAGGGATGCCCCATGTCCGGCCAGTTATACACCGTTTGCGTGGAGCCTTTCGTGCGCCTCTTGCGGACGAGGTTGACGGGACTGGCCCTGCAAGGGCCGGGCGTGGGGGTCGTCCTCTCGGCTTACGCCGATGACGTGCTCCTCGCGGTAGGGGATCCCACTGACCTGCAGAGGATGCGTGAGTGCCAGGAGATTTACTCGGCCGCGTCCTCCGCCAGGATCAACTGGGAGAAATGTTCCGGACTCCTGGTGGGTCAGTGGCGGGTGGACTCCCTGCCGGAGGAGCTCAGGTCTTTTGCCTGGAGCACGACCCATCTCCTCTATCTGGGAGTCTACCTTAGCCCCGACGAGGGAGCCTGGCCGGCGAACTGGCAGGAGCTGGAGGCCTAGGTCGCCGCTCGCCTAGGGCGCTCGACAGGACTGCTCCGAGTGCTGTCCTACAGGGGTCGAGCGCTAGTCATAAACCAGCTGGGGGCCGCAATGTTGTGGTACCGGCTGGTCACTTTGACCCCTCCCCCTGCGTTTGTCGCCAAGATACAGAAGAAGCTGGTGGACTTCTTCTGGAACAACAGGAAGCACTGGGTTTCTGCTGCGGTCTTGAGTCTCACGCTTGAGGAGGGCGGTCAGTCGTTGGTGTGCGTCAGCGCCCAGCTCGCGACTTTCAGTCTTCAGACCCTGCAGAGTTACCTTTACGTCGAGCCCCCTCCTAGGTGGTGTGCTCTGGCGACGTATTTCTTCCGCCAGCAGCGCGACCTCAATTATGACACACAGCTCCTGTTTGTGAAATTGGGGGGTGTCAGGACCGCCCTCCGGGAGCTGCCTGTCTTTTACAAGGAACTCATCAGGGTCTGGAACAAAGTCTTCACCAGGCGCAGCTCTCCGCCGGCTGGAGTGGTGGCCGTCCTGCAGGAACCGCTGCTCGGGAATCTGTACCTCCACGACCGAGGTTTTATGTGGCGGTCGGAAGAGAGGGCTGTGGCTGGTGAGGTGACCAGGGTCAGGGACCTGCTCGATGGCGGAGGAGCGGGCTGGATGGCGCCAGACACGCTGGCGCGGCGCCTAAATTCTGCCAACGTCCGCCACGCGGCCGATGCCATCGAGTCGCTAAAAACAGCTCTGGGCCCTGACTCCGTTAGGTGCATCGAGGAGGCTCAAGCACGTGGGGAGATCCCGTCCGAACTGACCCCCATCCGGACGGAATTCCTCATTGGCGCCAAACCCCGGAACCTCCCTCGGGGGCCGGTGCCTCACAACTTGAGCCGCCTCAGGGAAATCCCCTCCGTGCCCTTCAGTTCCGCGCGGAGGGGTTTCCTGTACGGGCTGCTCCTGCACACTCTCAACTTTGCCATCCTCGCCGTCCGGACATGCCATGGCGTATCATCCTGCCGTCCGGAGGAGGCGGGGGTCCCCGATGGAGGGCACTCTACGCAGGTGTCCTCCCACTATTTGTCAGGGACTTGGCCTGGAGGGTGGTGCACGGAGCAGTGCCGTGCAATAAATTTTTAAGCCGGTTCACGGACTCTCAGTCCGCCTGCAATTTCTGCGGTCTGGAGGAGTCCGTGTTCCATGTTTTTATTGAATGCACGAGGTTGCAGCCCCTGTTCCATTATATGAAGGGGCTTCTCCTGAAATTCTGGCTGCACTTCAGTCCCACTCTCCTGATCTTTGGGCACCCTGTGCGGAGGGGAGCGGGTAGGTCTGAAGGCTTCCTCGCAGGACTGCTCCAGGGCACGGACAAGGGTGCCATCAGCCGGTCCAGGCAGCGGCGGTCGAGGGGGTCGTTCAACCTGACTGCCTGCCTCTCTTCCGCTCTTACATCCGGTCCAGGGTGTCCTTGGAGATGGAGCACGCGGTGTCCACCGGTACGCTCGCGGCTTTCCACGAGAGGTGGGCACCGGAGGGACTAGTGTGCATCATCACGCCCGGCAACCAAATTTTAATTTGATTTTACGTTTTACAGTTTAATTTGTTTTAATTGCATTTGCTTTTAGTGTCCCCCTTCCTTTTTATAGGGGGCACTGGGGAAAAATTGTGATTTTAGTGCCCAAAAAAAAAACCAAAAAAAAGAAAAACACAAAAAAAAGGGGGAAAATAAAAGGGGCCTTGTAAATGTCTGGTGTGTCACCAAGGTCGGGTGGCACGGTTTAATGTTTTTTTGTTTTGCAGATAAACTCCAAAAAGAGTTTCATGCACAAGGACCACCAGGTCCCTCTGCATTGCAGCATGCTGTAATTTCTCCCCATTCAAATAATATTCCCTTTTACTGTTTTTTTTCCCCCAAAGTGGATGACCTCACAATTTCCGACATCTGCCAAACCTTTGCCCATTTGCTTAACCTATCTAAATCTCTTTGAAGCCTCTCTGTGTCCTCTACACAACCCGCTTTCCCACTAATCTTTATGTCATCTGCAAATTTTGTTACACTACACTCTGTCCCCTCTTCCAGGTCATCTATGTATATTGTAAGCAGTTGTGGTCCCAGCACCGATCCCTGTGGCACACCACTAACCACCTATTTCCAACCCGAAAAGTACCCATTTATCCCGACTCTCTGCTTTCTGTTAGCCAGCCAATTCTCTATCCATGCTAATACATTTCCTCTGACTCCACGTACATTTATCTTCTGCAGTAACCTTTTGTGTGGCACGTTATCGAATGCCTTTTGGAAATCTAAATACACCACATCCATCGGTACACCTCTATCCACCATGCTCGTTATCTCCTCAAAGAATTCCAGTAAATTAGTTAAACGTGATTTTCCCTTCATGAATCCATGTTGCGTCTGCTTGATTGCACTATTCCTATCTAGATATCCCTTTATTTCTTCCTTAATGATAGCTTCAAGCATGTTCCCCACTACAGATGTTAAACTAACCGGCCTATAACTTTTGTCTGCCACTTTTTTAAAAAGAGGCGTTACATTAGCTGCTTTCCAATCCGATGGCACCTACCTAGAGTCCAGAGAATTTTGGTAGATTATAACGAATGCATCTGCTATAACTTCTGCCATCTCTTTTAATACCCTGTGATGCATTTTATCAGGACCAAAGACGTGTCTACCTTGAGTCCCATTAGCCTGCCTAACACTAACCCCCTAGTGATAGTGATTTTCTCAAGGTCTTCCCTTCCCACATTCCCGTGACGAGCAATTTTTGGCATGGCTTTTGTGTCTTCCACTGTGAATACCGAAGCAAAATAAAATTATTCTGCACTCACTGTTTCCCCTCCCCTGAAGGTACTGACTCTGGCTGGGTTCAGTTCTGCACTCACTGGTTCCCCTCCCCTGAAGGTACTGACTCTGGCTGGGTTCAGTTCCAGACACTGACATCATTCACTTTGTTCCTGCACCAAGATGGCCGCGCATGCGCTGTGCTGCTCACTGAATGAAGATGGTGGAGCGCTGAACTGCCTTCCTGCACAAACATGGCCGCCGTTAGCCTGGGCCTGTGACCGGGAGAAAGCCCCGAAGCTGCAACCGTCGATTTTCCGGTTATTATTCCGGGCTTGTGGCGGGCACCGGTTGTTTATGAAGCCTCCCGAGCTCCCCTCCGGTCCATTCCTCCCCTCCGTCCGGCTGAAAAGGACACTTCTGAGGAGACTGTCCAAAAAACATCTTCTCCGCCATTACACGCGTTGCGCATGCTCCAAACACAGCCAGGGCCCGCTCCTGCGCACTGAGCCCCTGTCGTCTGGGTGCGGCACATTCTCCCCCGCAGGGCATGCTGGATACATAAGTCCCTGAAAAATCGGAGCAGGAATGGGCCACCCAGACCCCTGAGCCTGCTCCGCATTCAATAACATTTGACTGGACAGTCGAGGGGGAGCGTCACTCTGTATCTCACCCGTGCTGTACCTGCCATGAGAGTCTTTTTGCGACAGTGTACAGGGAGATTAACTCTATATCTAACCCGTGCTGTACATGTTCTGCAGTGTTTGATGGGATAGCGTACAGGGAGATTTACTCTATCTAACCAATGCAGTACCTCACCTGGGAGTGTTTGGGACAGGCTAGAGGGAGATTTAATCTTTATGTAACCCGTGCTGTACCTGCCTTTGAATGTCTGGTGAGACCATGTAGAGGGACCTTTACTCTGCAGCTAACCTGCGTTGCAAGTGCCCTGGGAATAGTTGATGGGACAATGTGTAATTAATTGTGTATTTAACCTGTGCTGTCCTGCCATGAGAGTGTTTGATAGGTCAGCTTACAGGGGGCTTTAAATTGTGACTAACCCTTGCTGTACCTGACCTGGGATTCTTTAGGACAGTGCAGGAGGAGCTTTACTCTGTATGTAACCCATGCTGTATCTGCTGTTGGACTGTGTAGAGAGAGATTTACTCTGTGTTTACACCGTGCTGAACTTCACCTCAGAGTGTTTGATGGGAGAGTGTAGAGGGAGCTTTACTCTGTATCTAACCCGTGATGAACCTGCCCTAGTTGTGTTTGATGGGGCAATGTAGACGAAGCTTTACTTTGAATCTGAGTCAGGATAAATGGGCCATTTTCCAGTTGGCAAACAGTGACTAGTGGGGTGCTACAGTGATCGGTGCTCAGTCCTCCACTATTTACAATCTATATTAATGACTTGGATGAAGGGACCGAGTGTAACGTAGCAAAGATTGCTGATGATCCAAAGATGGATTGGAAAACAGATAAGATCATGAGAGGGCTCGACAAGGTGAATGCAGAGAAGATATTTGCACTCATAGGGGAAACTAAAACTCGGGGACCCAGTCTCAGAATAAGAGGTCGCTTATTTAAAACTGAGATGAGGAGAAATTTCTTCTCTCAAGGGTTGTAAATCTATGGAATTTCTGCCCCAGAGAGCTGTAGAGGCTGGGTCATTGAATATATTAAAGGTGGAGATAGACAGATTTTTGAGCGACAAGAGAATAAGCTGTATGGGGAGCTGGCAGGAAAGTGGAGCTGAGCCCAAGATCAATCAAGATAATCTTATTAAATGGTGGAGCAGTGTCGAGGGGCAAGCGGCCTACTCCTGCTCCTATTTCTTATATTATAGTCTACCCTGTTCTGTCCTTCCCCGGGAGTGTTTGATGGGACAATGTAGATGGAGCTTTACTTATCTAACCCGTGCTGTACCTGCCTCAGAATTTTTGTAGGGGTATAGTAGAGGGAGAGATTACTCTGTATTCATCCCGTGCTGTACCTGTCCTGGGAGTGTTTGATGGGACAATGTAGACGGAGCTTTATTCTGTATCTATCCCCGTGTTGCACCTGCCCTTGGAATGTCTGGTGGGACAGTATCAAGGGAGCTTTACTCAGTATCTAAGCAAGGCAAGTCTCTGATTCCTCAGATAAGGAGACCAAAGCTGTGCACAGTACTCCAAGTGTGGTCTCATCAAGGCCCTGTACAATTGTAGAGAGAGATTAGAGAGATAATTACACTGTATCTAATGCTGTACTTGCCCTTGGAATGTTTATTTGGACAGTGCAGAGGGAGCTTTAATTAATATCTAACCAATGCAGTATCTGCCCTGGGAATGTCCGATGGAACAGTATAGAGGGAGATTTAGTCTATATCTAATCCATGCTGTACTTGCCCTGGGATGATTGCGACAGGGTAGTGGGAGATGCACCCCGTGTCTAACCCATGCAGTAACTGCCCTGGGAGTGTTTAATGGGACAGTGTAGAGGGAGGTTTATCGTTTCTCTAACCCCGTGCTTTACCTGCCCTGGGAGTGTTTGATGGAACAGTGCAGAGCGAGCTTTACTCTGTATCTAACCCCGTGCTGTAACTGCCCTGGGAGGGTTTGATGGAACAGTATAGAGGGAGGTTTACTCTGTATCGAACCCCGTGCTGTACTTGCCCTGGTGCTGTTTGATGGAACAGTGTAGAGGGAGCTTTTCTCTGTATCTAACCCATGTTGTACCTGCCCTGGGAGTGTTTGGGATATTGTAGACTGAGATTTAATCTGTATTAACCCTAGTAGTGTTTGGGACAAGATGGAGTGAGATTTACTCTGTATCTAATCCGTGCATTACTGGTCGTCCTGACATCAGTCGCAGCAAAAATGCTAAAATCTACTATTAAGCACGTTGTAAGTACTAACAGGATTGGGCATAATAAGCACGGATTTATTTAGGGAAATTGTACTTGACAAATCTGTTCACATTTTTTGAGGTTGTAACTAGCAGGAAAAATAACGGCGAACCACTGGATGTGGTTTATTTAGATTTACAGAAGACATTCGATGAGGTGCCAGACAAGAGGTTATAAAACAAAATTAGGGCTCATGGGATTGAAGGTAATATACGAGCAAGGATTAAGGATTGGTTAACGGACAGAAAACAGAGAGTAGGAATAAACGGGTGATTTTCAGGTTGGCAGGCTGTAACTGGTGGGGTGCTGCAATGATCAGTGCTTGGGACCCAGCTATTCACAATCTATATCAATAATTTGAATGAGGAGACCACATGTAATAGATTGAAGTTTGCTGAGAATACAAAGCTAGTTGGGAATGTCAGTTGTGTGTAGGATGAAAAGAGATTTCAAAGTGATATATACAGGCTCAGTTAGTGGGCAAGAACATGAGAAATGGAATATGATGTGAAGAAATGTTAAGTTAGACACTGATAGTAAAAATAGAAAGGCAGAGTATTGTTTTTAAATGGAGAGAGATTGGGAAACATTGTGTTCAGAGGGACCTGGGTGTTCTTGTACACAAATCGCCAAAAGTTAATATGCAGCTGCAGCAAGCAATTAAGAAAGCAAATGGTATATTGGTCTTTATTAAAAAAAGATTTGAGTATTTACGTCTTACTGCAATTATACAAGGCCCTGGTGAGACCACACCAGGAGTAGTGTGTACTGTTTTCGTCTCCTTACCGAAGGAAAGATAAACTAGCTGTAGAGGGAATGCAATGAAGATTCACCAGACTGATTCCTGGGATGGGGGGATTGTCCTAAGAGATTGAGTAGACTCGGCCTATATTCTCCAGCGTTTAGAAGAATGAGAGGTGAGAGGCGACACCCACATTCCATGAACACATTTTTAAAAAGAGATGTGAGGTGTTTAAATTTGATGAAGGACGCCAGCCAAATTGTTAGAGACACTCCCTGTCCTTCAGTACATGTATTGAGGGGAGAAGCTGATGGGTTTATCTGATCATCTTTGGGTTAACAGTTGTATTCATCGAGCTGAGCACCTCGGGCCAGCATCAAACACTCTCCAGTCGGGCACAGCACGGGTTAGATACAGAGTGAACCCATCGGTCGCTCCCCGGCATAGATACTGAGGGACAGGGAGTGGCCGGGACACAGACATTTCTCACTCAATAAGGTATAAATTGATCCTGTACCTCTCCCCATTAATTCTGCGCTCCACGCAGTTCGAATGCTGCTCCTGTTTCCTTCCTGTAACAGCACTGCGACCAACCCAGCCCATAATGAGCAGGGCTCAGGGAGGGTGTTTGCTCGGCGCTGCAGTGATGTCATAAAGCAGGGCCATTCAGGCCAGCTGGTCGTCTCCTTGTACCTTTAAAGGTGGAGAGCTGGGACATCCTATCTCCATACACATCCCCCTGTTCATACTGTGAATCCCCGGGAAAGGCCCAAGGCCCAGAGTGTGGATCACAACCAAGGGGGAAAGAGGAGGAGAGAAGGGGAGGTAAATCAAGGAGTGAGGACTGAGGGCCACCAAGCTTCAGTTTCAGAGCCTGGAGACTTCAGGAGGGATCAGTGAGTTCTGTAGTTTCAGGATCCAGGGAAAGAACAAGGAGCAGATGGGGAGACTGGTGTGGATTCCAGCACAGTGAGGATGTAGGGGGAGGGATATTTTGTCGGGCCGTGTATTAGGGGTGTAGGAGGGACAAGAGTGGAAAGGCCAGAGAGCAATTACTGCAGCAGTGTCCATCAAAAGTGAGAGAGAGAAGGTGGGGGTAAGAGTGTGCTCTTGACAGGCCGGGAAACTGTTTGTTTGCTGTGAGCAGCTTTCCTTCTGTCACAAATAGCCTCCTGTAGCCCAGTGACACAAACAGCCCATTAAACGCCACCAATGTCCTTTGGTCGGGTGAGGTTTCCCTTTGTGAAACACGGCTGTTGTTAAAGCTTCTCATTCTGACTCGCTCACAGTGAGACAGTATCCACTGTCCCTTTTATTGCATGGGCTTCATCTTTGTCAGTATTGGTAACACGCCCGGGATCACTAAACACAAAACCCAGTCTGTTAATCACTTTATGCGACTGGACTGAGCGTGTGCCCCACAGCATCTCTCTCACCTTCAATGTGTGAATAGGGCATCACACCTGCAAAGCTCGTTTAAGTCTGTATCCACGGAGCAAATTTATTTGAGAAAAGCCTGTCGGCCGATGAGACACATTTCAGGTGCCAGTGTGCTGCTGGTTTGCCCGGCATTTTGCCTGTCATGGAAAATAACTGAACATTTCTCCCAGTGTAACCTTTGCTGTAATGAAATGTGTCTTTTAATAATCCACATGTCCTTGCTCATGTCTGCTGCAATTGTGCAGAAAGAGGATGTGTGAAGTGATGGTGTTTGTATGGAGATGTGAAACAAGGAAATGGAATCTGTGTGTGGCAGTGACACAGCCTTGTGGTCACAGGCAGAACATGCACCGATATCCTTGTGATTATGGTTTGAGCATGGTCAGTTCATGAATGCTCAAGCTAAGAGGTGCCAGGGATCGGGAGCAGCGGCAGTAAATAAAATCTAAACGTAAATTCTGATGTAGTTTATCTTCATTTATTCCTATTTTAATAGCTTTTGCTGAATATGTCCCATGCTAAGTGCCAGGATATTGGATCAGGCCCACCATAGAAAATGAGTTTGACACCTTGAGGTAGACAATGTCAACCAGATTCCCCCATCCACCAACCTAGCAACTTCTTTACAAACTCAAGCTAGTTTGTAAGATGTGACCATGTTTACCAGAATACATGTTCAATATCTGTAATGGCCCCCTCCCTTTCCCCATGATGGAAAACAACAGCTCTCAGGATCCCTTCAAGCACCTTCCCGGTGATCGAAGTCACGTTGATGGGCCTTCAGTTCCTGAGCTCTGACTTGTGGCCAATTTGAAAAATGGGAACTACATGTGCTACCTTCCAATCTCAGGGAACAACCCATGACTCTACTTGAGCTGTTGGAGATATGGGCAAATGGCTGACAGAGCACCCGTTCCATCTCTTTGAACAGCCTTGGGTGGATATCATCCGCACCTTACACGTCAAGATTAACCCGCACGGAGATTTTGCTGACAGTGAAGAGAGATGAGAAAGACCAAAGTGCCGTTTGCCCCTCTCAGTGTGACCCTGAAGGACTGTGTCCATGCTGAAGTTCTCCCCCATACGATATTCCCCCAGATTGTCCTCTCTGAGCTCCAGCCAGGTGATGCTAAACACACGGGTGGGAAAGACAAAAATCTACAGCAATGTGTTGAAAGCAACACGAATTTATTTGTGGATATCCCAAATATTAAACTCCAGTCCAGTTACAGGGGTTATTAAAATCAGCAGAAACAAACCCCAACTGTCAGAATGAACATAGTTCAGTCGGGATGTGATTAACAGCAGCAATAACAGCAGATACCAACCCCTGCAGTCACTTGTGAATTTGCTGGTGTCTCAGTAGGTGCAATGACTGAATGAATCCCTTCCCACACTCAGAGCAGGTGAATTGATTCTCCCCAGTGTGTATTCGCTCGTGCCTCAACAGATGGGTGAACCGAGTGAATCCCTTCCCACACTCAGAGCAGCTGAACGACCTCTTCCCGGTGTGAACTCGCCGCGATGTTTCCAGCTGCGACGGGTAGTTGAAACGTTTCCCACAGTACCCACATTTACACAATTTCTCCCCAGTGTGACTGCACTTGTGTATCTCCAGTTTGGATGATAGGCTGAAGCATTGCCCACACACAGAGCACGTGTACAGTTTCTCCCCGCTGTGAACAGTGCTTTTTGTATCCATGGTCAAAGGCTGATGATATTCTGTTCTCATGAATCAAGTGACTCCATCAGATCTGAATGTGCTGGTTGGTTTGAGCCTCCAGTCGACAAATCCTCCTCTTTTACTACCCTGCAAAGTGAATTTCAGGCAGGAAAAAGGGTGGGTGAGATAGAATCCTCAAAAACACAAAGGCATGTTGAGAAATTCAGCTTAATGAACTTGGTCATTTGTGGGGCCAGCACTAGAAATAGTAACCATGAAAGCTGCCAGTTTGTGATAAAACCCAACTGATTCATTAATGTCCTTCAGGGAAGGGAACCCACCTCCATTGACAGCACCACATGGGGAATTGTTGGTCACACTGTGCCCAGAATTACTGGGGGTGAAACCCAGCAGCTTTTCCTCCATCTCCACTCCAGCTCAAATTGATGCAACAAACAGATCCACACAGGAGGCCAGGTATCCAAAGCATCTTTCTAACATTTGCAGCATAGTTGAGAGGCGATCTACACTTAATTGCCACAGATTTGGAGATTTGAGAGTCTAGATTTTGCTTTGTACTGGAATCCAGGTCAGTGATTGGAGCATGGGCAGGACCATCGGAATGGCCCAGGTACAGCAGGCGATGCGGGAAGCAGCAGAGGAGTGGTGAGGTCCGGGTGGAGTAGCGGCGAGTGATCAGGGCTGAGAGATTGGGGCCCACAAGAGGTGAGAGTTTAGGGTAGAGAGATTGTGGCCTACGAGAGGCACGAATTCGGGGCCCAGAAGAGGCAAGGACCCAGGGACAGCATGGGCCAGACCACACTGTGATCTATGGGCAGTAGGAGTATGTGCACCAGGTCTGTGCAGCAGAGCTTGGTGTCCAGTCGTCTTGTTTAACACTTGCCACTGGACCAAGACCTCGCTCTGTCCAGCCCGTGTGGTGGCTGGTGTACAACGGACACACACATTAAAAGAATCCACGCATAGGCATCTCCCACCCTTCAATATGTAGTTCGGGACCTGGAATATCAGGTCTCATATTGAAACATCTGTGAACTCATCCCTTTTTGGTGTGGAAGTGGGTCATCCTCGATTCAAGGGACTGTCTAATACTATACTGTACAGGAGGACAGGGAGTGACTTCCGCATCCAGCACCCACCCTGATACAGAGCGGCTGGGAATTGCTGGGCCTGCTGTATAAATGCGACCAGTTGTTTTCATGGTTTGGGGGAGGCGTTGCCCCCGGTGTTTGCTGGTGCTGAGCCCAGCTCTCTGACTCGGGGCGGGGGAGGGGGCCACACTCGGTGCTGCCCGGGGCCTGAGAGCCGCACTCGGTGTTGCCTGGGGCCTGAGAGCCAAACTCGGTGTTGCCCGGGACCTGAGAGTCGCACTCGATGTTGACTGGGGCCTGAGAGCCACACTCGGTGTTGCCCTGCGCCGTGCTCACTCCGCTGTGTCCCTGGGAGCCTCTCCGCACAGGGTGGTGCTCTCTGGAACCAGCCCTTCCCAAGCGTTGCCTCCCTGCTGATGGAGATAGGTTGTATTCCCCCGGGCGGAGCACTCTGGGTACAATCATTCGCCATTGTCAGGGAGTGGTACAGCACAGAATGCCATGCGACCCATCGTGTCTGTGCCAGTTCTTTGGTGGAGGTGTTCAATCAGTCTCACTGCTCTGCGCTTTACTGATAGCTCGGTATATTTTTCCCAGCAAGTATTTATCCAATTACCTGTTAAAAGTTACTATTGAATCTGCTTCCACCACCCTTTCAGATAGTGCATTCTGGATCATAACAATTCGCTGGGTAACAAATGATCCCACATTTCACCTCTCGTTATTTTGCCAATCATCGGAAGTCTGACTCCTCTGGTTACCTTCCCTAATGTCGCTGGAAAGAATTTCCATATTTACTCTTTCTTCTAAATCATTCATAATTTTGTACATCTCTGTCAAAGCTCCTTTTACCCTTTCCTGCTCTCTGGCGAAAACTTCACCAGGCTCTCCACATCACGGAAGTCCCACATCCCTGGCACCGCTCCTTCTGCACCTTCTCTAAAAGCTTGGCATCATTCCCAAAGTTTGGAGCCCAAACTTGAATACAATTCTCCTGCTGAGGCCGAACCAGTTTTTTATAAAGGTTTGGCAAACTAAACATCAAATGCTGATATTTCTCTAACGGGGTTTAAAGGGCGACGTCCATCCAGTCAGTTGGATGTGTCAATGAGACTGCGATCTGAAATAAGCGCATTTGGAGTGGAGAGCTAGGGACATGCTGTGTGACTGGGCGCAACAGTCCTGCACTCCCCCCACATCACTTGTTTCCCATTTGGCATGAAAGGAACGTGTTAGTTGCAACAATTCATTTGATTTGATTTCAAATAGTTTAGTATAGAAATTAAATTATGTTTTTATGTTTTTTTTGCCCCAACTCAGGTTCAAGGCCTCAATTGTTCGCTTCGACTGTGTACATTCACAGGATTCCAAATCTGCGACTGTACATTGTAATTCCAACCCTGGGACTGTACATTGGGATTCTAACCCTGGGAATGTTTGTTGGCATTCTAACCCTGGGGGAGAGTACATGGGGGTGCTAACCCTGGCACTGTACATGGGGATTCTAACCATGGGACTGTACATGGGGATTCTAACCCTGGGACTAAACATGGGGATTCTAACCCTGGGACTGTACAGAGGGATTCTAACCCTGGGACTGTACATGGGGATTCTAACCCTGGGACTATACATGGGTATTCTAAACCTGGGAGACTATATGGGGATTCTAAACCTGGCACTGTAAATGGGGATCTAAAGCTGGCACTGTATATGGGGATTCTAAACCTGGCACTGTACATGGGGATTCTAAAACTGGCACTGTACACGGGGATTCTAACCATGGAACTGTATATCGTGTCCAGGCGTTCGGGCCCCCTTTGGAGACGACCAGGCCTCTACTTCCCCGCAGTACTCCAGGTGTGGTCTAGCCAGGGCTTTGTGCAGCTGCAGAAGGCTGGCATTGCCCATGGAATAGTATCAAGGGAGGTAGCTTAGTCGTGACTTTCATTTTAAACTTTAAATCAACTTGGGAAACTTATAAATAACTTGGGAAAACTTTTTTAAAACTCCAGAAGAAAAATTTTAAACTTCTGAAAAAACTTTTAACCAACGTGGAAGAACTTTCAAGAATTCTTTTCTTTAAAATTTTTATTTATTGAGGAATTGAATACTGTACCCCAATCTAACGAGAAAATAGTTCAGTGTGTTTTATTAGCATCATTTTCAGTCATTTGAAACCAGGTTACACACGATGATGCCTGGCAAGCAGGTGTGCCTCCGACCAGGTGACCTGGTCATCCGCCTCCCGTCTCCTGCCTCCCCCCAGAGGCGGGATTTCATCCCTCCATTTATGTATTTATTTGTCTATATCCCAAATATTAAACTCCAGTCCAGTTACAGGAGTTATCATCAGCAGAAACAAACCCCAATTGTCAGAATGAACATGGTTCAGTCAGGATGTGATTAACAGCAGATTCCAACCCCTGCAGTCAGTTGTGAACTCGCTGGTGTGCCAGCATGGTGGATGACCGAGTGAATCCCTTCCCACACTCAGAGCAGATGAACGGCCTCTCCCCAGTGTGAACTCGCTGGTGTCTCAGCAGGCTGGGTGACCGAAATAATCCCTTCCCACACTTGGCACAGGTGAATTGCCTCTCCCTAGTGTGAACGCCCTGGTGTGTCAGCAGGTGGGATGGCTGAGTGAATCCCTTCCCACACACGGAGCAGGTGAACGGCCATTCCCACGTGTGAACTCGCTGGTGAACTACAAGGTGGGATGATTGAGTGAATCCCTTCCCACACTCAGAGCAGGTGAATGGCCTCTCCCCAGTGTGAACTCGCTGGTGTGCCAGCAGGTCAGATGAACAAAAGAATCCCTTCCCACACTCAGAGCAGGTGAACAGCCTCTCCACAGTGTGAATTTGCTGGTGTGACTGCAGGTGGGATGACTAAGTGAATCCCTTCCCACACGTAGAGCAGGTGAACGGTCTCTCCCTCGTATGAACTCGCTGGTGCGTCAGCAGGTGGGATGACTGAGTGAATCTCTTCCCACACACGGAGCAGGTGAATGGCCTCTCCCCAGTGTGAATGCATCGATGAATTTCCAGTTCTGATGTTGACCTGAATCCCTTCCCACAGTCCCCACATTTCCACGGTTTCTCCATGGTGCGGGTATCCTTGTGACTCTCCATGGTTGGATGATCAGTTGAAGCCTCGCCCACACACACAACACGTTTACAGGTTCTCCGCGCTGTGAATGGTGCAATGTTTCTTCAGGCTGTGTAACTGATTAAAACTCTTTCCACAGGCAGTGCACTGGAACACTCACATGGGTGTGTGTGTCTTGCTGCCTTTCCAGTCACATTGATATTTGCAATATTGTCCCACAGTCAGGACAGACAAATATTTATTTTTCCGCTTTCAAAGACCGATGATATTCAGGTCCTGATGTATCGATTGACTCCGTGAGATCTTGACGCGATGTTTGGTTTCTGTTTCCTGTCTGAAAATCTCCCCTTCTAATACGCTGTAAAAGGAGATAACAAAACTCATCACTGTCAGTACAAGACACAAATTCAGGATAGACACATCTATGGGCCAAATTTCGACAGGAGTTGTTCCTATTATTTTGGAGTATCCAATAAATCACAATTCTCCACGTTTAGTTTGTTCCACTTTCAGTCAGTTAGTTCAGTTTCTTTTTCCAGCCACTTACGCCCGTTTTGGCCAGTTAAGCAAGTTCAGACAGCGAAAAGTTACTCCAAACTAACTTAGGCCTGAGTCAGTGCCCACTTTTGTACGCTCAGAAAAACCTTGTGGACACTTTAGAAATCAGGCGCTGGTAGCAAGAGATGGCGGGCGGGGTAGGGGTTGTGGAGGGAAGGGAGGTGCGAGGATTTTCCAAAGCATTAAACACTTCACTTTTAAAAATAAAGAACCATCATCAATAATAAATGATCAATAACTCAATCAATAAATAAAATTTTAAAGAAATTAAAAATCAATCAATAAATTAAAAACTAAAAGTTCCTACCTCACCTACTGAAGCACCTCTCCGTTCCGGAGCACTGCGAGCCCTCCAGCAGCCTGCCTCTTACATTTTCAAGGTTGAAGAGTTCGGGCGGGGCCCGCCACCGGGGAGGTGGTCGGGTGGGGCTCGCCGGAGAGATGGTCACGGAGCTAGTGTTTGGGCGGGCGGACAGGGAGGCCTCGAGGTAAGAGCAGTGGCAGTTAGCGACGCCCAAGGACAGGCAGCGGCGAGGTGAGGGACGGTGAGGCGAGGTGAGGGGCGGTGAGACGAGGCAGGCAGGCCACTCGGCCCGGGCTAGGGGCAGCGAACATTGCGCCGTTCCTTCGGCCAGGGATAGGGTCGCCCGGAGCCACGACACGCTGGAAGGGCCAGGAGCTACTGTGTACAAACGCAGACCCCACTGCACACACGGGCAGCTGCCGACACTCTGTTTGGTGCATGGCTGTAGCTCCGCCCCCCGCTGCTTCTCTTGTGCTCAGTCCAAAGCAGGCCAGATCAGCGTGGAGAATCCCGGGGCAAGTACAAGGCCCACTTTTCCTTCTGGAAAGTCGGCGGACCTCTCGGAGGTGCACCGTTTTATGGGTCAGTCGAAACTTGGCCTCCTAGTTTCCATGGAACATTCTTTCCTCTCTTGTTCTTCCAAAGCTGTAAATCCCTGTCCCACACATTGTCCCTCCTGCTGTGCTGAAATCCAAATCAACACACAATTCTAAACTGTTTCTCCTCCACTCCCAGTTGTCACCACCAATTCTGACTGGGTTCAGAAATACACTCACTGGTACACTTCCTTCTCCTATAGGAGTGGACTCTGGCTGGGTTCACTTGTACACTCACTGGTTCCCCTCCCATGTGTGTGGTGATTCTGGTTATTCTCAGTTCTACACTCACTGGTTCCCCTCCCTCTGCTCCCCTAAAGGTACTGACTCTGGCTGGGTTCAGTTCTACACTCACTGGTTCCCCTCCCCTGAAGGTGCTGACTCTGGCTTGGTTCAGTTCTACACTCACTGGTTCCCCTCCCCTGAAGGTACTGATTCTGGCTGGTTTCAGTTCTACACTCACTGGTTCCCCTCCCCTGAAGGTACTGCCTCTGGCTGGGTTCAGTTCTACACTCACTGGTTCCCCTCCCCTGAAGGTACTGACTCTGGCTTGGTTCAGTTCTAAACTCAGTGGTTCCCCTCCCCTGAAGGTACTGATTCTGGCTGGGTTCAGTTCTACACTCACTGATTCCCCTACCCTGAATGTACTGACTCTGGCTGGGTTCAGTTCTACACTCACTGGTTCCCCTCCCTCTCCTCCCCTGAAGGTACAGACTCTGGCTCGGTTCAGTTCTACACTCACTGGTTCCCCTTTCTCTCCTCCCATGAAGGTGCTGACTCTGGCTGGGTTCAGTTCTACATTCACCAGTTTCTCTACAATATGTGTCGCATGTGCCCATCTCCATGTGTGAACCTCGACAGTGAGTATCGACAGGCTATTCCACTGTCCTCACCTGAGGCCTCACACGTGCATTTTCCAGCAGGGCTACCGGAACCTTCTCACAATGGCTCAGTTTCTAAACAATAAGATAATAAGTGGTTATGGGGAGCGGGCAGTGAACAGAAGAACATAAGAAATAGGAGCAGGCGTAAGCTATAGGGCCCCTCGAGCCTGCTCCGCCATTCAATAAGATCATGACTGATCCGATCATTGACTCAGCTCCACTTACCGGCCTGCTCCCCATAACCTCTTATCGTTTAAGAAACTGTCTATTTCTGTCTTAAATTTATTCAATGTCCCAGCTTCCACAGCTCTCTGAGGCAGCAAATTCCACAGATTTACAACCGTCTGAGAGAAGAAATTTCTCCTCATCTCTGTTTTAAATGGGCGGCCCCATATTCTAAGATCACGCCCTCTAGTTCTAGTCTCACCTATCAGTAGAAACATCCCCTCTGCATCCACCTTGTCAAAACCCCTCATAATCTTATACATTTCGATAAGATCACCTCTCATTCTTCTGAATTCCAATGAGTAGACGCCCAACCTACTCAACCTTTCCTCATAAGTCAACCCCCTCATCCCCGGAATCAACGTAGTGAACCTTCTCTGAACTGCCTCCAAAGCAAGTTTATCCTTTCGTAAATATGGAAACCCAATCTGCACGCAGTAGTCCAGCTGTGCCCTCACCAATACCTTATTTAGCTGTAGCAAGACTTCCCTGCTTTTATACTCCATCCCCTTTGCAATAAAAGCCAAGATACCATTGGCGTTACTGATCACTTGCTGTACCTGCACACTATCATTTTGTGTTTCATGCACAAGTACCCCCAGGTCCCGCTGTACTGCAGCACTTCGCAATCTTTCTCCATTTAAATAATAACTTGTTATTTGATTTTTTTTTCTGCCAAAGTACATGACCTCACACTTTCCAACGTTATACTCTATCTGCCAAATTTTCCCCCACTCACTTAGCCTGTTTATGTCCTTTTGCAGATTTGTTGTGTGCTCACACATTGCTTTTCCTCCCATCTTTGTATCGTCAGCAAACCTGGCTATGTTACACTCAGACCCTTCTTCCAGGTCGTTAATATAGATTGTAAATAGTTGGGGTCCCAGCACTGATCCCTGCAGCACCCCACGAGTTACTAGTTGCCAACCCGAGAATGAACCATTTATCCTGACTCTCTGTTTTCTGTCAGTTAGCCAATCCTCAATCCATGCTAATATATTGCCCTCAACCTCCTCAACATTTCCTCATTAGTCCACCCCCTCATCTCCAGAATCAACCTCATAAACCTTCTCTGAACTGCCTCCCCTCTCCACCACTGAAGATGCTGAATCTATCTGGTTTCAGTTCTGCACTCACTGGTTCCCCTGCCCTGAAGGTGCTAACTCTGGCTGGGATCCATTTTGCACTCACTGGTTCCCCTGCCTCCCATCTGCCACTCCCCTTTGAGTGCTGACTCTGGCTGGGTTCAGATATAGACTTCTGGTTCCCCTCTCATTCCCTGAAGGTATAAACTCTGGCTGCGATCAGTTCGACAATCACTCTTTTGCCTCCCGCCATCTCTCTCCTCCACTGATGGTACTAAATCTGGCTGGGTTCAATTCCACAATCACTGGTTCCTCTCCACTGAAGGTACTGACTCTGGCTGGGTTCAGTTCTACACTCACTGGTTCCACTCCCCTGAAGGTGCTGACTCTGGCTGGGTTCAGTTCTACACTCACTGGTTCCACTCCCCTGAATGTGCTGACTCTGACTGGGTTTAGTTCTACACTCACTGGTTCCCCTCTCCTCCGCTGAAGATGCTGACTCTGTCTGGTTTCAATTTTGCACTCACTGGTTAACATACGATATCGGAGCAGCAGTAGGCCATGCGGCCCCTCGAACCTGCTCCGCCATTTAATACGATCATGGCTGATCCGATCATGGACTCAGGTCCCCTTCCCTGCCCGCTCCCCATAACCCCTTATTGTTTAAGAAAGTGTCTATTTCTGTCTGAAATTTATACAATGTCCCAGCTTCCACAGCTCTCTGAGGCAGTGAACTCCACACATCCACAACCGTCAGCAGAAATTTCTCTTCATCTCAGTTTTAAATGGAGGCCCTTTATTCGAAGATTATGCCCTCTAGTTCTAGTCTCCTCCATCAGTGAAACATCCTCTCTGCATCCACATTATCACGCCCCCTCAATCTTATATGTTTCGATAAGATCACTTTTCTATCTTCTGAATTACAATGAGTAGAGGCCCAACATATTCAACCTTTCCTCATAAGTCAACCCCCTCATCTCCGGAATCAACTTTGTGAACCTTCTCTGAACTGCCTCAAAAGCAAGTATATCCTTTCATAAATATGGAAACCAAAACTGCACGCAATATTCCAAGTGTGGCCTCACCAATAACCTGTACTACTGTAGCAAGACTTCCCAGCTTTTATACTCCATCCCTTTGGAATAAAGGCCAAGATTCCATTGGCCTTCCTGATCACTTGCGGTACCTGCATACTGATCTTTTGTGTTTCATGCACAAGTACCCCCAGGTCCCGCTGTACATTAGCACTTGGCAATCTTTATCCATTTTAAATAATAATTTGCTCTCTGATTTTTTTTTCTGCCAAAGTGCATGACCTCACACTTTCCAACATTATACTCCATCTGCCAAGTTTTTGCCAACTCACTCAGCCTGTCAATGTCGTTTTGCAGATTTTGTGTGTCCTCCTCACACATTGCTTTTCCTCCCATCTTTGTATCATCATCAAACTTGGCTACACTACACTCGGTCCCTTCTTCCAAGTCGTTAATATAGATTGTAAATAGTTGGGGTCCCAGCACTGATCCCTGTGGCAACCCGCTAGTTACTGATTGCCAAACTGAGAATGAACCATTTATCCCGACTCAATATTTCCTTAAAAGTCAATCCTCTCATCTCCGGAATCAACCTCCTCTCAACTGCCTCTACTTTCCTCCCCTGAAGATGCTGAATCTATCTGGTTTCAGTTCTGCACTCACTGGTTCCCCTCCCTCCCCTGAAGGTACTGACTCTGGCTGGGTTCAGTTCTATACTCACTGGTTCCCCTCCCCTGAAGGTGCTGACTCTGGCTGGGTTCAGTTCTACACTCACTGGTTCCCTTCTCATCCCTCGAAGATGCTGACACTGGCTGGGTTCAGTTCTATACTCACCGGTTTCCCTCCCTCTCCTGAAGGAGCTGACTCTGGCTGGGTCCAGTTCTACACTCACCGGTTCCCCTCCCGTGAAGGTGCTGACTCTGGCTGGGTTCAGTTCTACACTCACCGGTTCCCCTCCCGTGAAGGTACTGACTCTGGCTGGGTTCAGTTCTAGACTCACTGGTTCCCCTCCGCTGAAGGTACTGACTCTGGCTGGGTTCAGTTCTACATTCACTGGTTCCCCTCCCCTGAAGGTACTGACTCTGGCTGGGTTCAGCTCTACACTCACTGGTTCCCCTCCCTCCCCTGAAGGTACTGACTCTGCCTGGGTTCAGTTGTATACTCAGTGGTTACCCTCCCTCCCATCTGCGCCGTCCCTTAAGGCGCTAACTCTGGCTGTGTTCAATTCCACACTCACTCTTTCCCCTCCCTCCCCACTCCAGCAGGCAGAGTTTAGGGAATTAGGAGAGAGATTAAAAAGCAGGACCTCAAAACTAGTAATCTCCAGATTCCTCCTGATGTCACGATTTCGTGACTACAGAAACAGGAGGATAGAGCAGATGAATACCTGGCTGGAGAGATGGTGATGGCGGGAGGGCGTTAGTTTCCTGAGGCACTGGGACCGCTTCTGGGGGAGGTGGGACCTGTACAAACCAGACGGGTTACACCTCAACAGAGCCGGGGGGGGGGGGGAGTTGCTAGTGCTGTTGGGGATAGTTTAAACTAGCTTGGCAGGGGGATGGGAACCTGAAAATAGAGTCAGTAGGGAGGGGAGTAAAGCTAGAATTAGAAAGCAAAAAGAAAGAAAGTGAGTTTGAAGCAGAGAGGAAACAAGCATAAAAAAGTGTAAAAAAAACAAACTTAAAGGCACTTTGTCTAAATGCACGTAGCATTTGAAACAAAATAGATGAGTTGACGGCACAAATAGATACAAATAGATATGATCTGATAGCCATTACAGAGACGTGGTTGCAAGGTGACCAGGTCTGGGAATTAAATATTAAGCGGTACTGGACAATCCGGAAGGACAGACAGAAAGGAAAAGGAGGTGGAGTAGCTCTATTGGTAAAGGATGGAATCACTGCAATAGTAAGAAACGATATTGGCTCAAATGATCAGGATGTTGAAACGGTTTCGGTGGAGATAAGGAACAATAATTGGAAAAAGTCACTGGTGGGTGTAGTCTACAGGCCCCCTAACAATAGCTACTCTGTGGTCAGCGCATAAACCAGGAAATAGTGGGGGCTTGTAAAAAGGGAACAGCAATAATCATGGGTGATTTTAACCTCCATATTGATTGGACAAATCAAATTGGTCAGGGTCGCCTTGAGCAGGATTTCATACAGTGCATAAGGGACGGGTTCCTTCAGCAGTATGTAACGGAACCAACCAGGAGGCAGGCTATCTTAGATCTGGTCCTGTGTAATGAGACAGGATTAATAAACAATCTCAGAGTAAAGGATCCGTTGGAATGAGTGATCATAGCATGACCTGAATTTGAAATTCAGATGGTGGGTGAGAAAGTTGGATCTCTAACCAGCGTACTAATCTTAAATAAAGGAGACTGTTGCAGGAATTAGGCACCTGCTGAATATATAAAACACTAGGCATTAGGCACATGTTGAATATATCTAAATTCATATAAGTTTAAAGCGGCCACATATAAAATGGCTGCCCAAGCATGATGAGAACCCCGTTAGTCAAGTAATGAACTGTGACTGACCGAGCAATGACTGAGCAATGACCCTGTGAGTCCCACTACCAGCAATGCCTGGGATACCAGATAAGCATAATGAACCAGTGATTTCCCGAGGAAGAGAGAGATAAGGAGAGAACCTGTCTCACGTAACAAGGTCATTAATCAGCCCGAGCTGACAAAAACCGAACACTAATCAGCCCGAGCTGACAAAAAATGAACATGCAGTTCCTGAGGTATCAGGGGAATTATATTGGGTTAAAAGAACCTATATGTAATCTACAATCATTATGATTGGATTGTGTCCAGCCGTAATGGGCTGAGTAACTGTAGTAAACTGTTGTGAAACATATAAAAATCCATGAAACCCTTTGTTCTGTGGAGAGAAACCTGGATCCAGTCCTGAGACTTCCTCCCCGCTGAGCGTTAATAAAGGCCGCATTGGCGTTGGAACCGACTCTGAGTGTTGAGTGATTCTTCTGAGAAAACATTCATGCTAACATTGGCGTCACGAACAGGATTTCGGAGTCGCTGGACGCCCTTGGAAAAACCCGGGTGAGTATAAAAAAATATTTTTAATTATAAAGGATGTGGAAAGTGGATGCTGGTTGATCGACACGAGGAGACGGTCTTATATCTCAAACGCCTAGCCTGAGCCTGAATTAGGAGGACTTCTGTCCCACGTCATGGCCAGGAACCAAGTAGGCGTAGGGAACACACTTGGACCGTGGGATCGTGATACCGAGAGACATCTTCCGGACCCAGTAGTGTAATTTGAAATATACCCCGGGGTAGAACCAAGCGGTGTACAGCGGCTAACGGAATCCATCCCTGTGAACAGGGTCGGACCAACGGGCAGAGTGGTGGTAGGTAGTCGTTAAGGATACGTAGAGCGCTGCGGGAATTGCTTAAATGCCTTTTAAGAATTGTATAAGTTTGTGTAACAGCAGAACTTGTGACCTGACAGTAGCCAGGAGACGGTCTACTCCAAGTTGCGCTAGGAAGAATGCGGACCTCTGAGAGTAGATTTCTAACGGTACTAGTCCTACCCAGGAATGGCCATGAAAGCTAGTAACCTCGAGTGGGGATCAGAAGGGTCATTACCCGCCCCTGGCGGAAAAGCAAAATAAACTAATCGAAAAAATGATTAGAACAGGATGGGATCCTCAGGAACTATCAGCAAAGCAAAGGGAATGGTGGGAGAAGGAAAAGAAAGACAAAGAGGATAAGGCATTAATTTTGATACTACGAGCACATGTAAAGTTAACAGCAAACAAAAAGAAAGCAAGTAACTGTTGAAAACGGACAGACAGTTTTGCCAGTCCTGACCATAAATAGCCCAAGTGCACCACCTAGTGAGGAAGATTGGGAATGCCTCGGGAATGAAACGGATAGTTGCGACTCGGTTAAAGGGGGCGTCTTACCACCCCCATATGCCACAATAAACCCGGCCCAGATCGCGCCGCTAAAGGTGGAATGCATACCTGAGATCCCAGCAGGAGCAAAACGTCATGGCAATCCCGCCATACCCGCACAAACACGAATAACATACACATCGTTGACCCTCGGGGACACGATGCAGTTGTTAGACAAACTGCCACCCCTAATACCCCGCCATAGCAATGCAACCTTCTGGCAGAAGCTCAAGGAAATGACAATTTGCAACCAGCTGCATAATCAAGATATCGCTGTTATAGTTAGGATTAAAATGCCAGAAAACTATTGGGACAGACTACATAATGATAGAGCTGGCCAAAACAATAGGAAAGAAGAGAGACTTTTGTGAACGTCTGTTTTAAATTTTTTATGTTTTCATGTTCCGAAAGCCTGGTTGGAAGAGGAATGCAAGTGTCTGTTTATTTCAGAAACAGAGTGAAAGTCTTTTTTTTAAACCCTTTGTAGTGTTGTCCTGTATGTGGGAAGTTTTAAGACATTTTAAGTGAGATACGCAGGTGTGAATTTATTCGGATGTTAAGTTACGAAGCTAGGAAATGTACAAAGGATAGGTTTGTTGAATAAAACATAATAAATACATGGTCCCGGTGGTTAAAAAAAAGAATTTACTTGTCGAAAGAAAACGTGCAATGATTGATTACATTGGATTGAAAGATATAAATTTAGTCTCGGAATGAGATAAAGAATGCCTTTTAAGAAAGTTTCTAGCTCAAAAAAAAAGGTTTTAAATAAAGATTGAAATTACAAAGTTTGAATTGGGATTTTGAGATATTCAGAGATAGCACAGAAAATACTGAGGTGGATTCAAAAAAAAAATTATTAAATTAAATCTGATCAGGTCAAACTCCTGGGCGAGTGGCGAGCTATCTGCGAAGGTGTAAAAGGGACTTTTGAAAAATAACGAAAAGCAGCGCTCAAACCCTCAAAGCAGGACTCCATTCCAGTTATGGAGAAAAGAAAAAGACTCACCTAACAGAGGAAACAAAAATAAAAGCAGATCTAGCTTATGTAATAATACTTGCCTGATACAATAAAGAAATAGATACTCAAACAAAACAAATTGAAGAGTTAAAAGCTAAGATAAACAGTCTGGAAGAGATAACGGGACTAGACGGATAGTGCAGTGCGCAGCCATAGCACCATCACCTATGGCAATAGAGCCAATGTACCCCATGGTGGGTAGGTGTAGTCCACAAACCCAACCTAACGGTAAAGCAGACAACGATGTTCGGAGGAATAGCTTTGGCCTTGGTCATAGGAGTTTGGGTAATATTTAAGTGGGTAAAGAAACGGGGCGCACGCCCCACAGATTCAACTCGAAATGGTTCGATTATAACCTTGTGCTTCTGATTTCGCAGGGTGACAGCGATACACGTAGAGCACAACCTAGCCCTTGGTGATGACCAGGCCGTCTGTTTAAAATTACAGATAATAGCTACCAGAATGGGAATACGAACGGCACTCCTCGTAATATGGATAGCCCTGCGACAGGCACGTACCCTGGACGACACCGACGGATTGCAGCGCACTCAGGAAATAAACAACTACATGAACTATGCAGTCTTGTTTAATTTAACGGATCGAATGTGCATCCCAGCAGCCAAGGACTGGAGCAAGGACAGGACTTATTTTAATGCATGGTTACAAGTGAATCCTAATAAGAATCCTAATAAGAATAAGAGTATGTGTACAGTGCTCCACGGGTATAAGGAGCAGCTGCATTAAACGGAGGGATGTCAAAGGGCCTGATGAATGTACTTTCGGTATAATTTGCGCACCTCCGGGACAATCGCAGCAATCAGTCATCGCAAGAAGGGAACGGGGCTGTGTGGGTATTACGAGGAGATGGGGGCAGCTGCAATATCATTGTATGTATGTTTCTCACCCCCTCCAACACCGCACCCCATAAGAACCACTACATTGCCCGAGGAACTGCCTTGTCCCGTAACTACTAAGGGACCAGAGAATGGGATTGTAATGTACAAAGAAGGGGAATTATTGTATGATAATGTTAAACATGAAATTGTGCCTGTCCTGATCAATATTTCAGGCATCCAGATGCCGGAATACTGTACAGAACAGTCAAGGAAGATGCACAATGTATTAAGTAAAGTTGTAATGCAGCAGGCTGCCGATGCATTGCATGCCAGTAGATTCCGAGGACAGGGGTCAGCCCCCAGGATAAAGAGGAAAATAGTTAATGATATTGCCACCATTTCTAATACAGGGACCTCCGTATAAACTCGATAGATATACAAGGGTTAAATGAGGGGGTGGAACAGCTTAGAGGGGTGATGAAGGGGTTATTAGAGAGGGTGGAGCAAAACCAGGAAGACCAAGCCAACCTAGGAAAGGAGGCTGCCGAAATCCAGTTGGATGGCATCTCAGTCTTGGAGGCTCACGCCAAAACTATCAACCACCTCATTGAAAGAGAAAAATAAGACCCGGGAAAGCAAAGACAGGGGCAACTCTGTCACGATTATGGTCTGTGGATGGTGGGACAGATCCGCCACAATTTCGACCAGATCCAACGCGGGGAAGTACCCGATTGGATAGACAGTTCACATTTGGCTCAGTTGGCTAACCAGAGGGGGACACTGGATAATTGTACCCTGAAGGGTCTGACCCGTGTATACCAAGCAATTCCAGATTGCCAGATGGGTAGGACTACTGGGATAGGGATAGTCCTGATGATCCCTATAGCTACGCCGGACTCAGGGCCGTTCCCCCTATACCAACTAGAGGATATCGGAGTAATACGGGAAAATGTCTCCATACGTTACTACCTGACCACCACCTCCGCCGTTCGTCGAGACAACATACTTACCGGGATTTCCCTAACAGATTGCAAGCAAAGGGGGAGATCACAGTATGCCCTCACCCGGTAGGCCGAGGTGAGCTAGACGAGTGCAGTTTTAACCGAACCGACGGGTGTGTACTAGAAATAGTACCCGCACACAGGCACTTCACGAGGGCAGGCTACGGAGGGAAGGGAAGATACTGCATCTCTACCACAGAGCGTTCATACCAGTATAATGACCTGCAGTGCCCTATACCACGGCCAAACTTTTGCTTTACGCCACTATGACCTGTCACGATCAGGCAAGCGCATATCACCCAGGTTAGGCACCGGAAGTCCGAAGTTATTGTTGTAACCGATCAGTTCCATGATCATTTGTAGGATTATGACGAGCCAGATCAGGTTCCTTTCCCACATCGAACCGAAGTATTACGAGAATTGAGGCTCAGGGTGGGTCAATCCGCAAAGCTCTATCACCAACTGCAAACTAAAATCAAAGTACTGGAAGAAGATATCGATGTAGACTTACAAAGTCAGAGTTGGTGGAGAAAGGTCTGGGACTGGGGAATAAATGTGAACATCCATCCTTGGATTCGAATAATTTCACACATACCGGTAGGGATACAATTGATCTTAGCGATAACATGGGGCATAATTGCCTGCCAGGCATGCAGGCACCACGCACAACGAAGTGGGACCAATGACCGTTCCCCGGATACTAAACAAGCCTGTTCCCTAAGGGGGCTGGAGGATTTGGCCTTTGTCAAATTGATTTAAGCAACTGGGACACCTGAAACCGCGTGACTGGCCAGCACGTTGAGGCAGGGAGTACCGGGTCGTGCACAAAATCTAATAAAGGTAGGGAGGTCAGTTAAAAGGGGACTCGGGCTAGTCCCTTTACTGAAAGGAGGGAACTGTTGCAGAAATAAGGCACCTGCTGAATATATAAAACACTAGGCATTAGGCACCTGTTGAATATATCTAAACTCATATAAGTTTAAAGCGGCCACATATAAAATGGCTGCCCAAGCATGATGGGAACCCCGTTAGTCAAGTAATGAACTGGGACTGACCGTGCAATGACTGAGCAATGACCCTGTGAGTCCCACTACCAGGAATGCCTGGGATACCAGATAAGCATAATGAACCAGTGATTTCCCGAGGAAGAGAGATAATGAGAGAACCTGTCTCAAATAACAAGGTCATTAATCAGCCCGAGCTGACAAAAACCGAACACTAATCAGCCCGAGCTGACAAAAACCGAACATGCAGTTCCTGAGGTATCACGTTTCTGGGTTAAAATAACCTATATGTAATCTAAAATCATTATAATTGGATTGTGTCCAGCCGTAATGGGCTGAGTAACTGTAGTAAACTGTTGTGAAACAGATAAAAATCCATGAAACCCTTTGTTCTGTGGAGAGAAGCCTGGATCCAGTCCTGAGACTTCCTCCCCGCTGAGCCTCAATAAAGGACGCATTGGTGTTGGAACTGACTCTGAGTGTTGAGTGATTCTTCTGAGAAAACATGCACGTTAACAGAGACTATGCAGGTATGAGGGCAGAGTTGGGTAAAGTGGACTGGGAAAATAGATTAATGTGCAGGACGGTTGATGAACAGTGGTGTAAATTTAAGGAGATATTGCACAACTCTCAAGAAAAATATATTCCAGTGAGGAGGAAAGGATGTAAAAGAAAAGATAGCCATCTGTGACTAACTCAAGAAATAAAGGACGGAATCCAATTAAAAACAAGGGAATACAAAGTGGCCAAAACTAGTGGGAGGACAGAAGACTGGGAAGCTTTTAAAAGCCGGCAAAGAATGATTAAAAAAATGATTAAGAAAGGGAAGATAGACTATGAAAGTAAACTAGCACAAAATATAAAAACAGATAGCAAGAGTTTCAATAGATATATAAAAAGGAAAAGAGTGGCTAAAGTAAATGTTGGTCCCTTAGAGGACTAGATCAGGAAATTAGTAATGGGGAACATGGAGATGGCAGAAACTCTGAACAAATATTTTCTATCAGTCTTTACGGCCGAGGAGACTAACAATATCCCAACAGTGGACAGTCAAGGGGCTACAGGGGGGAGGAACTTAACACAATCACTAAGAAGGTGGTACTCAGTAAGATAATGGGACTAAAGACGGATAAATCCCCTGGAGCTGATGGCTTGCATCCTTGGGTCTTAAGAGAAGTCGCAGCAGGGACAGTGGATGCATTGTTTGTAATTTACCAAAATTCCCTGGATTCTGGGGAGGTCCCAGCGATTGGAAAACTGCAAATGTAACGTCCTTATTTAAAAAAGGAGGCAGAAAAAAAGCAGGAAACTATAGACCAGTTAGCCTAACTTCTGTGTTTGGGAAAATGTTGGTGTCCATTATTAAAGACGCAGCAGCAGGATATTTGGAAAAGCAAAATTCAGTCAGGCAGAGTCAGCATGGATTTATGAAGGGGAAGGCATGTTTGAAAAATTTGCTGGAATTCTTTGAGGATGTAACAAACAGGGTGAATAAAGGGGAACCAGTGAGTGTGGTGTATTTGGACTTCCAGAAGGAATTTGACGGTGCCACGTAAAAGGCTACTGCACAAGATAAAAGTTCACAGTTTTTGGGGGTAATATATCAGCAAGGATAGATGATTGGCTAACTAACAGAAAACAGAGAGTTGGATAAATGGTTCATTCTCTGGTTGGCAACCAGTAACTGGTGGGGTGCTGCAGGGATCAGTGCTGGGACCCCAACTATTCACATTCTATATTAAAGAACTTGGAAGAAGGGACTGAGTGTAACGTTGCCGAGTTTGCTGATGATACAAAGGATGGGAAGAAAAGCAATGTGTGAGTACACATAAAATATGTAAAAGGACATAGACAGGCTAAGTGAATGGGAAAAAATTTGGCAGATGGAGTATAATATTAGAAAGTGTGAGGTCATGCACTTTGGCAGAAAAAAAATCAAAGAGCAAGTTATTATTTAAATGGAGAAAGATTGCAAAGTGCTGCAGTACAGCGGGACCTGGGGGTACCTGTGCATGAAACACAAAAGAATAGTATGCAGGTACAGCAAGTGATCAGGAAAGCGAATAGAATCTTGGCCTTCCTGATCCATGTTTATGAAAGGTTATACTTGCTTTGGAAGCAGTTCAGAGAAGGTTTCGGGGATGAGGGGGATGACTTATGAGGAAAGGTTGAGTAGTTTGGGCCTCTACCCATTGGAATTCAGAATAATGAGAGGTGATTTATCGAACGTATAAGATTATGAGGGGCTGGGACAAGGTGGATGCAGAGAGGATGTTTCCACTGATGGGGGAGACTCGAACTAGAGGGCATAATGTTAGAATAAGGGGCCACCCATTTAAAACTGAGATGAGGAGGAATGTCTTCTCTCAAAGGGTTATAAATCTGTGGAATTTGCTGCCTCAGAGAGCTGTGGAAGTTGGATCATAGAAACATCGAAAATAGTTGCAGGAGTAGGCCATTCGGTGATTTTGTGACTGGAAGGCTGTTTCAAGTGGGGTTCTGCAGGGCTCAGTGCTGGGTCCCTTGTTTTTTGTGGTATATATCAATGACTTGGACTTGAATGTTGGGGGTATGATTAAGAAGTTTGAAGGTGACACTAAAATAGGCTGTGTGGTTGAGAATTAAGAAGAAAGCTGCGGACTGTAGGAAGATACCAATGTACTTGTCAGGTGGGCAGTAAAGTGGCAAATGGAATTTAATCCAGATAAGTGTGAGGTAATGCATTTGGGGAGTTCTAACAAGGCAAGGGATTTCACATTAAATGCTACAACACTGAAAATTGTAGAGGAATAAAGGAGTGTAGGTCCACAGATCCCTGAAAGTGGCAGGCCAGGTAGTTAAGATGAATAAGAAGGCATATGGAATACTCGCCTTTATTAGTCGAGGCATGGAATACAAGAGCTAGGAGGTTATGCCTGAACTGGTTAGGCCGCAGTTGGAATACTGTGTGCAGTTCTGGTCATCACATTGCAGGAAAGATATGATTGTACTGGAAAGGGTGCAGAGGAGATTTACAAGAATGTTGCCTGGACTGGAGAATTTTGGCTATGAGGAAAGATTGGAGATGCATAGTCCATTTTCGTTGGATCAGAGGACACTAAGGGGAGACCTGATGAAAGTGTATTAAATTATGAGAGGCCTGGATAGAGTGGATAGGAAGGCCCTGTTTCCCTTGGCAGAGTGATCAATAACAAGGAGGCACAGATTTAAAGTAATTGGTTCAGAGGAGATACGAAGGGAAATTTCTTCACCTAGAGGTTTGTGGGGGTCTCGAACTCACTGCCTGAAAGGATGGTAGAGGCAGAAACACTCAGCACGTTTGAAAAATACTTGGATGTGCACTTAAAGTGTCATCACCTACAGGGCTACGGACCGAGAGCTGGAGAGTGGGATTAGGCTAGATAGCTGTTTGTCGGCCGGCACGGACACGGTGGGCTGAAATGGTCTCCTGCCATGCTGTAAATTTCGATGATTTTATGATCTGGATGAAGGGACTGAGTGTAATTTATCCAAATTTTCTGATGATACAAAACTAGGTGGGACAGTAAGCTGTGAGAACACAAGAGTCTGCAAGATATATATATATATATACATAGACTATGTGAGTGGGCAGTAAGGTGGCAAATGGAGTATAATGTCAGGAAATGTGAGGTTATTCACTTTGGTAGGAACAACAGAAGAACAGAGTAGCTTTTAAATGATGAGAAACTTTTAAACGTTGGTGTTTGGAGAGATTTGGGGTGTCCTTGTGCAAGACACACAGAAAGTGAGCATACAGGTACGCAAGCAATAAGGAAGGCAAATGGTTTGTCCTTTATTGCAAGGGGTTGGACTATAAGAGTAAGGAGGTCTTGCTACAATTGTACAGGGCCTTGGTGAGACCACACCTGGAGTACTGGGCACAGTTGGGTCTCCTTATCTAAGGACGGAAACACTTGCCTTGGAGACGGTGCTACAAAGGTTCACAAGATTGATTCCTGGGCTGTCTTATGATGAGATAGTGTGTAGAATGGGCCTATACACTCTCGAGTTTAGAATAATGAGAGGTGATCTCATTGAAACATACAAGGTTCTGAAGGGCGTTGACAGGTTAGATGCTAAGAGGTTGATTTGCCTGGCTGGGCTATGTAGAACTAGGGGGCACAGTCTTCGGATAAGTGGTAGGCCATTTAAGACAGAGATGAGGAAGAATTTCTTCATTCAGAGGATTGTGAATCTTTGGCATTCTCTCCCCCAGAGGGCTGTGGATGCTCAGTCTATTCAAGGTTGAGATCGATAGATTTTTGTATATTAAGCGAATCAAGGGATATGGAGATCAGGCGGGAAAATGGAGTTGAGGGCGATGATCAGCCATGATCTTATTGAATGGCCGTGCAGGCTCGAGGGACCTTAAGGCCTCCTCCTGCCGCTATTTCTTATGTTGATATCCAGGGGGCTCTAGATTTATTCGTCCCAACCTTTTTCTTGAAGGTAACATACTTCCACTGAACCCTCATTATCTCCTCATTGAATGCCTCCCACTGAACTGAGACTGATTTAACTTCAACATAAGATTTCAGTGCAGGAGTATGCCATTCGGCCCCTCGAACTGCTCTGCCATTCAATGAGATCATGGCTGATCTTCTACCTCAACTTCACTTTCCTGCACTATTCCATATCCCTTGATTCCCTTAATTTACAAAAATCTATCAATCTCTTTCTTAAATATGCTCCAAGTCAGAGCCTCCACAGCCCTCTGGGGTAGCGAATTACAAAGATTAATGAGTGAATAAGTTTCTGCTCATCTCAGTCCTACATGGCCAATCCCTTATTTTGAGACTGTGACCCCTGGTTCTAGACTCCTCAGCCAGAGGAAACATCCTCCCTGCATCTATCCTGTCACGCCTTGTAAGAATTTTGTATGTTTCAATGAGATCATCTCTCATTCTTCTAAACTGTAGAGAATACATGGCTAGTCTACTCAATCTCTCCTCATAGGACAATCCTCCCATCCCAGGAATTCAGTTTGCTGAACCTTCGTTGCCATCCTCAATGGCAAGTACATCCGTCCTTAGGTAAGCAGCCAAAACTGTACACAATACTCCAGCTGCAGTCTCACCAGGGCCCTATATAATTGCAGTAAGACATCTTTACTCCAGTACTCAAATCCTCTTGGAATAAAGGCCAACATACCATTTGATTTCTTCATTGCTTGCTGTACCTGCATATTGACTTTCAGTGATTCGTGAACAAGGACACCAAGGTCCCTCTGAACATCAACGTTTCCCAATCTCTCACCATTTCAAATGGCTGTTTCCAGTCCACTTTGGCTAAATCACATCTCAGCTTTGTAAAATTGGCTTCTCCCCAATTGAGAACTTTTATTCCTGGTATATCTTTGTCCTTTTCCATAACTACCCTAAATCTAACTCAATTATGATCACAAGCACCAATGCTCTCCCACTGATACCCCTTCCACCTGCCCAGCTTCAGTCCCTAATACTAAGTCCAGAACTTCCCCCTCTCTTGTTGGGCTTGCTACATGCTGGCTAAAAAGTTCTGCTGGTTGCTGACCCCTCTGAGAAGGGAAATAGGTCCTTCCTATCCACTATATCTAGGCCCTTCATAATTTTATACACCTCATTAAAGTCTCCCCTCGGCCTCCTTTGTTCCAAGAAATCAAATTATTAAGAGGGTTGGTGGGCTGGAGGAGGTTACAGAGATAGCGAAGGGTGAGACTCTGGAGAGAGTTGAACAAGAGAATGCGTATTTTAAAGGCTGATGCCACCAGCCATCTCGCCCAGCACAGAATGTAACTCACTACCAACAGGAAGGATGTTACTTTAACTACTACGAATGCAAAATGCGGGGAAATCAATATTTGTCCCTTTAACTAACAGCGTCATGGAAAGAGGGAAATGAATGACCGTTAAACAACTGATTAACTTGGCACTGAAGTGTCAGAAACTCATAATAGGAACTCCAGGAAAATAAAATACTGAGCAATGTTACATTGTTTTGTTGACAAAAGAAATCTCGATTTAACTTTTAAAAGATAAATTGTTTAACAGGGCTACACACAGACGCACCCGACAGGCCGACTCAGGATCCACCCCTCAAGCACCACGATTGGTTGCAGAACACGCTGTTCCCTGGGCCCAACGGCCCCTGACCTCTTTCCTGTTGGTTCCCAGGGCAATCAATCACCACTCGCCAACATTATACTGCCAGATTAAGTTGAGGGGCTTGGAGAAAGAAATAAAACAAGACCGTGAACCTGAGTGAAGAAATAAAATTAGAGAAGCATGATGAAATAAACGAGGAGAGACAATATAAACTAAAGGGTACAATCCGAAAGTGGGTGCATGAACAGTGAGACCTGCGGTTATATGTGCACAAATCACTGAAGGTGGCAGGACAGGTTGAGAAAGCAGTTAAAAAAGCTTACCGGTTTCTGGGCATGACAGAGGCAAAAGCAAGGAAGTTATGTTGAACCTTTGTAAAACACTGGTTCGCTCTCAACTGGAGCATTGTGTCCAATTCTGGGCAGCGCACATTAGGATGTGAAGGCCTTAGAGAGGGTGCAGAAAAGATTGACAAGAATGATTCATGAGATGAGCGACTTCGGTTTCATGGATGGACTGGAGATGCTGGGGTTGTTCCCCTTGGAGCAGAGAAGTTTGAGAGGAGAATTGATCGAAGTGTTCAAAATCATTAGGGGTCTGGACAGAGTAGATAGAGAGATACTGTTCCCACTGGCAGAAGGGTAGAGAATCAGAGGAGATGGATTTGAGGTGAATGGCAAAAGAACCAAAGGTAACATCAGAAAATCTATTTTACGAAGCGAGTGGTTAGGATCCGGAAAGCACGGCCTGAAAGGGTGGTGGAGGAAGACTCAATCACAGCTTTCAAAAAAAAAAGTTGGATAAGTATCTGAAAGAAAACATTTGCAGGACTGGGGGAAGGGCAGGGCAGTGGGACTAGCTGGGAGTAGGCAAGGGTTCGATGGGCCGAATTGCCTTCCATGATGTAACCATTCTCTGATTGTGTGAGCAGAACCACTTTGTTCCCTGACTCAATCTAAAGCCTTCCTGATTGTGAGCACCTCTGTTAAACCTGCCCTGCACCTTCACTGCTCCAAGGAGAACCACCCCAGATGCTGCAGCCATCATCTTATTGAATGGCGGCAGGTACGAGAGGCCAAAGGGACGACTCATTTCCTATTTCTGATGTTCTCATGTGTTCATATCACTGGTCCCCATCCTGCACCTGCTCCCTGCAGTAAGATGGCCGCCACGTATGTTCCCTGCGCTGCAGCGGGACAATGGAAAGTATCGTGACGTCGGGGAAGCGCTGCCCCTGTTGCTCCCTGCCCCCCGTGGCGGGCGGACCCGTGCTGCCCAAAGATGGCGGCTAAATTCCCGGCAACCCCCGACAGTAACCAAGGCCCGTCCCCGCCCGAAGGTGCCCCACCCGCCGACTTGGCGGCAAATCTCACAACCCGCACGTGTCCGTGAGTATGTGAGTCCTCAGAGGCTGGGCGCACTGCCCGGGCTTTCATCCATCCTCCGCGGGGGGGGCAAAACGTCGCCCATCCGCAGCTAATCTCCCACAATAGGCTGGCCCCGCGCCTGCGCACAACTCCGCCCCGCCTCACCTGGGCCCCGAGCTCAAAGGCTGCGACGGAGCCCACCAACAAACCCCCCCAACCGCCCGCCCGCAACACTCAGCCCGCAGCCAATGGCGAGGCGGCGCGGGGCACCAGCCCACCCAGCGCCCTGCTCCGCACCAATAAGTGGCGGGGGGGCGGGTCCGCGGCACCAATCAATCACTGGTCCCTGAAGGTGCTGACTCTGGCTGGGTTCAGTTCTACACTCACTGGTTCCCCTCCCCTGAAGGTACTGACTCTGGCTGGGTTCAGTTCTACACTCACTGGTCCCTGAAGGTACTGACTCTGGCTGGGTTCAGTTCTACACTCACTGGTTCCCCTCCCCTGAAGGTGCTGACTCTGGCTGGGTTCAGTTCTACACTCACTGGTTCCCCTCCCCTGAAGGTACTGACTCTGGCTGGGTTCAGTTCTACACTCACTGGTTCCCCTCCCCTGAAGGTACTGACTCTGGCTGGGTTCAGTTCTACACTCACTGGTTCCCCTCCCCTGAAGGTGCTGACTCTAGCTGGGTTCAGTTCTACACTCACTGGTTCTCCTCCCCTGAAGGTGCTGACTCTGGCTGGGTTCAGTTCTACACTCACTGGTTCCCCTCCCCTGAAGGTACTGACTCTGGCTGGGTTCAGTTCTACACTCACTGGTTCCCCTCCCCTGAAGGTACTGACTCTGGCTGGGTTCAGTTCTACACTCACTGGTTCCCCTCACCTGAAGGTACTGACTCTGGCTGGGTTCAGTTCTACACTCACTGGTTCCCCTCCCCTGAAGGTACTGACTCTGGCTGGGTTCAGTTCTACACTCACTGGTTCCCCTCCCCTGAAGGGACTGACTCTGGCTGGGTTCAGTTCCAGACACTGACATCATTCACTTTGTTCCTGCACCAAGATGGCCGCGCATGCGCGGTGCTACTCTCTGAATCAAAATGGCGGAGCGCTGAACCTGCCTTCCTGCACGAAGATGACCGCCGTCAGTCTGTGACCGGGAGAAAGCCCCGTCGCTGCAACCGCCGATATTCCGGTTATTATTCCGGGCTTGCGGCGGGCACCGGTTGTTTATGAAGCCTCCGCGACTGCTTGCTGGTCGATTACTCCCCTCCGCCACGCCGAAATGGACACTTCTCAGGAACCACTGAAAAACATGTCGCTCCGCAATTACATGCACCGCGCATGCTCCAAACACTGCCTGGGCCCGCGCCTGCGCACTGAAATCCTGTAGTCTGGGTGCGGCGCATTCTCCCCCGCGGGGCATGCTGGGTACATAGGACCATGAGAAATAGGAGCAGGAGTGGGCCAGATACTGCACGGTGAGATACAGAGTAAAGCTCCCTCTATGCTGTCCAAAAGAATCCCAGGGAAGGTTCAGCACATATTAAATACTCAGCAAGGGTCCATCTGCACTGTCCCACCAGGTATTCCCAGAGTATACACAGCACAGGTTAGATACAGAATAAAGCTCCCTCTGCACTGTCCCAAGAAACAATCCCATGGCAGGTACATCACAACTATTTTGTTGTTGACCTGTAAATCAAATGCATCCTGATTAAAGGAGGGAGGGGAACTATAACCGACAAAATAAACCAATTAAACTTTGGACGGTAAACTTAAATCAAATAAAAATTTTGCTTTATGGAGGTGATGATGCACTCCAGTCCCTCCGGTGCCGACCTCTTACAGAAGGCGGCAAGCGTACTGGTGGCAGGTACAGCACATGTTAGATACAGAGTAAAGCTCCCTCTACAGTGACCTATCAAACACTCCCAGGGCAGGTACAGCACGGGTTAGATACAGAGTAAAGCTCCCTCCACACTGTCCCATCAAACACTGCCAGAGTATGTACAGCACATGTTAGATACAGTGTAAAGCTCCATCTACACTGTCCCATCAAACACTCCCAGGGCAAGTACAGCATAATTTAGATGCAGGGTAAACCTCTCTCTAAACAGCCAATCCAAAAATCCACAGGACAGGCACAACACAGGTTAGGTACACATCATCATCATCACAGGCAGTCCGTCAAAATCGAGAAAGACTTGCTTACACTCTAAAGGTGAGTTCTTACGTGACTAAACAATCCAGTACGGGAATTACAGTCTCTGTCACAGGTGGGACAGCCAGTCGTTGAAGGAAAGGGTGGGTGGGACTGGTTTGCCGCATGCTCCTACGTTTGGTTTCTGCATGTTCTCGGCGATGAGTCTCGATGTGCTCACAACCCTCCTGGATGCACTTCCTCAACTTAGTGCGGACGTTTGTCAGGGACTCCCAGGTATCGGGGGGTTGTTGAATTTTATCAAGGAGGCTTTGAGGGTGTCGTTGAAAGGTTTCCTCTGCCCACTGTAGGCTCGCTTGCCATGTAGGAGTTCCGAGTAGAGCCTTGCTTTGGGAGTCTTGTGTCAGACAGGTGAACAATGTGTCGAGCCAGGGTATGCCTGGAGATGGCCTTCCATGAGAGGTGAGCACAGAGAGACTGGAGTGCATTATTCCAGAGGGAACAGAATTGTAATTTTATTTCATTTGATTTGATTTGACAAAAGATACCTTTATGTTGAATTGTTAATTTGTGTTTTTGATTCCCCCCCAAAAAACAAGGGGGCACTTGAATGAAAGTTTCTGGAGTGTGACCCCCCTCCACCCTTTAATCAGGAGGAACCTAATGATTGTTCTACTTAAAATAGTTGTGAACATTATGGCCCACCGCTGGTCGAGTGTGGTCAGTGCTTCGATGCTGGGGATGTTAGCCTGATCGAGGAAACACCAGGACTGGTTTGATGATAATGACCAGGAGATGCAAGAGCTAATTAATCACAAGCACAGGGTATTTCTGAACCTAAAACAACAACCCAACTCGGGAGCAGAATAACAGCATTACAGACGGCTTAAGGCTGAGGTCCAAGAAAAAACCTGTGACCTAAAGCATAAATGGTGGGTGGAGAAATCACAGGAGTTTCAGCAGCTGGCCGACAGCCATGATGTGCGAGGATTCTTCATCGCAGTCGAGGCCACCTGTGGTCCAAGCACCCAAGGCACCGCCCCACTGCTGGCCAAGAATGGGGAAACACTCATCAAGGACACTGAGGCAGTCAGGACCCGCTGGAAGGAGCACTTCGAAGATGTCCTTAACCGAAACTCTGCCTTTGACTCGAGTGTCCTCGACTCCATCTTGCAGCATGCTATCCGCCAACATCTCAGCAAAACCGCAGCCCTGAACGAGATAGAAAAGGCCATCCGCCAGCTCAAAACAACAAGGCAATGGGAGCGGATGCAATTCCCGCTGAAGGACTAAAGTATGGTGGAGAGGCAATATTGGCATGAATGCCAGACCTCATCTCTCTCATCTGGAAGGAGGAGAGTAGGCCTGGAGATCTCAGAGATGCAGTAATCGTGACCATCTTTAACAAAGGGGACAAGTCCGACTGTGGCAATTACAGATGAGTCTACCTGTTACCAGCCACTGGGAAAATCATCGCTAGAATCCTCCTCAAGCGTCTTCCCCTGTGGCTGAGGAGCTCCTCCTGGAGTCACAATGTGGATTTCGTCCTCTACGGAGTACAACGGACATGGCGTAGATACAGATTAAAGCTCCCTCTACACTGTCCCATCAGACATTCCCAGGGCAAGTACAACATGGGTTATGTTATGTATGCAACCCTATGTAACCAGCAATCTACCACCATCAGAGGGCATATCTGTTGGAGTCCCAAGGGATCCCAGCATCCCTTGGGAGCACTGTATATAAGCAGGCCTCCCATGCTGTACGTGCAATCTGGAGTTAGAAAAGCGAGACCAAGATCACACTTACTCATGTCTGCAGTACTTAATCACGTTACTTTATTCTGGACATAACAATTGGCGACGAGATAATGAACCATCATGTGAAAATGCAGAGCACTGTTGGTATCCTGGAGACATTGTCAGAAGGGGACGATTGGGAGGTCTTCATGCAGCGACTCGACGAATACTTCATGGCCAACGAGCTGGCAGGGAATGTGAATGCTGCCAAACAAAGGGCGATCCTCCTCATCTCTGCGGGGCAACAACCTATGGCCTCATGAAGAATTGTCTTACTCCGGTGAAACCAACAACCAAATCGTATGAAGAACTGTGTACACTGGTCCAGGAGCACCTAAATCCGAAGGAGAGCATTCTGATGGCAAGTTATCGATTTTACACATGTCAACGGTCTGAAGGCCAGGAAGTGGCGAGCTACGTCGACGAAATAAGGCACTTGCAGGATATTGCGAATTTGATGGATGCCTGGAGTAAATGCTGAGAGATTTTTTGTGCTTTGCATTGGCCATGAGGATATCCTTCGCAAACTATTGACTGTTGAAACACTGCACCTGACCAAAGCCATAACGATAGCCTAGGCATTTATATCCACCAGCGATAACATCAAACAGATTTCGCAGCGTACAGATGTTTCGGCAAGTACTGTACACAAAGTAACATCGTTTTCAGGCAGGAATGCATATGGCAGAATGTGCACACCTGCAGCTGCATGATCTCAGATGACTCAGAGTCTGCCATGAAGCGTTAATGGGAGGCAGTTAACAGCTTGTTGGCACTGCGGAGCTGATCATCGAGCCCATCAATGCAGCTTCAAACACTATGCGTTCAAAGGCTGTGGAACAATGGGACACCTCCAGCAAATGTGCAGATGAGCTGCAAACACTGCAAAGCACCACATTGCAGTGGAAGACCGATCCATGGTGGATCAAACTGAATTAGAGACTCAAACCGAGGAGGCAGAAGTGTACGTGGTACACACCTTCATCAGGAAATGTCCACCGATCATGTTAAGTGTTGAACTGAACGGAATTCCAGTATCCATGGAATTGGACATGGGTGCGAGTCAGTCCATCATGGGAAAAGGGCCTTCGACAGGCCCAAGCTGATCCCCATTCACACCAAACTGAAAACTTACACTGAAGAGCTGATCCCTGTAATTGTCAGCACAGTTTTAAAAGTCTCTTATGATGGAACCGGACACGAACTACCACTAAGGATAGATTCAGTAGATGGACCCACACTATTCGGCAGAAGCTGGCTGAGAAAAATACGCTGGAACTGGGAGGGCATCTGAGCGCTCTCTTCCATCGATGACGCCTCATGTGCCCAATATCTGAGCAAGTTTCCATCGTTGTTTGAGCCAGAGATCGGAAGTTTCTTGAGGGCGAAGGTGCAGATCGACTTGATTCCCGGTACATGACCCATCCATCACAAGGCACGGGCAGTGGCATATATGATGCGAGAGAAAGTGGAGATCGAATTAGACAGGCTGCAACGAGAGGGCAGCATCGCACTGGTGGAGTTCAAGGAGTGGGCCAGTCAGGTTGTTCTGGTTCTCAAGGGCGATGTCACGGTCAGAATTTGCAGGGACTATAAAGTAATGATTAACCATTTTTCGCTGCAGGACCAGTACCCTCAACCAAAGGCAGACGAACTATTTGCGACACTGGCAGGAGAAAAGACATTCACCAAGTTGGACCTGACCTCGGCCCACATGATGCAGGAGCTGGCGGAATCTTAAAAAGGCCTCACCTGCATCAACACGCACAAAGGTCTGTTCATCGACATTAGATGCCCGTTTGGAATTTGATCGACCACGGCTATTTTTCAAAGGGACATGGAGAGTCTGCTAAAGTCGGTTCTGCAGATCGTGGTTTTCCAGGATAATATACTGGTCACAGGTCGGGACACCATCGGGCACGTGCAGAACGTGGAAGAGGTTCTAAGTCGGCTAGATCATGTGGGACTCAGGTTGAAACGCTCGAAGTGTGTTTTCCTGGCGCCAAAGATCGAGTTCTTAGGGAGAAGAATCGTGGCAAATGGCATCAGACGCACTGACACCAAGATGGAGGCCATCAAAAACGCGCCGAGGCCACAGAACGTGACGGAGCTGCGGTCGTTCCTGGGTCTCCTCAATTATTTTGGTAATCTCCTACCCGGGTTAAGCACCTTGCCAGAACCTCTACATATATGGCTGCGCAAGGGAGATTATTAGGCATGTGGGAGATCAAAAGAGCCTGCTTTTGAGAAAGCATACAATCTGTTCTGTTCCAATAAACTTCTTGTCCTGTATGATTCATGAAAATGTTTAGTGCTAGCTTGCGATGCATCTTTGTACGAGCTCGGGCTGTGTTACAATATGCAAACGAATTCGGAACATTGCAAACGGTCGCCTATGCGTCCAGGAGATCGTCCAAGGCCGAAGGCACCTACAGCATGATTGAAAAAGAAGCTCTGGCATGCGTTACGGGGTGAAAAAATGCACCAGTATCATTTTGGGCTTTAGTTCGAGTTAGAAACTCACCATAAGCCGCTCATATCGCTATTGACAGAGAGCAAAGGTATTAATACAAATGTTTCTGCTCGCATCCAAAGATGGGTGCTCACGCTATATGCATATAAATATGTAATTCACCACTGGCCAGGCACGGAGAACTGCGCTGATGCCCTCAGTCGGCTACTTTTCCCACCACCGGGGTGGAAATGGCACAGCCTGCAGAGTTGCCCTTGGTGATGGATGCATTTGAAAATGAAAAGTCGCCCGTTACGGCCGCCAACTGAGGACCTGGACCAGCCAGGATCCTTTACTGTCCCTTGTAAAAATGGTGTCCTCCATGGGAGTTGGTCCAGCGCCCCAGCGGAGATGCATGAAGAGATCAAGCTGTTCCAGCAGCGTAAAGACGAAATGTCCATATAGAGGGACTGTCTTTTGTGGGGTAATCACGTGGTTTTGCCCAAGAAAGGCAGGGAAATGTTCAAACGTTATCTACACGGTGCCCACCCAGGCATAGTAATGATGAAAGCTATAGCCAGACCCCATGTGTAGTGGCCCGATATCGACTCAGATTTGGAGTTTTGTGTGCGCCAATGCACCACTTAATAGTAACTGAGCAATGCACCCAGGGCACCCAAGTTTGTGGTCATGGCCCTCCAAACCGTGGTCTCGGATCCACGTTGACTTTGCTGGCCCATTTCTAGGCAAAATGTTCTTCGTTCTTGTGGATGTTTATTCTAACTGGATTGAGTGTGTAATAATGTCTGTAAGCACGTCCACTGCCACCCTCGAAAACCTACGAGCCACGCAGGGCCTGCCTGATATCCTTGTTAGCGACAACGGGCCATGCTTCACCAGCGCTGAATTCAAGGAATTCATGACACGTAATGGGATCAAGCACATCACATCTGCATAGTTCAAGCCCGCATCCAATGGCCAGAGAAAACATGCAGTCCAAACCGTCAAGCAAAGCTTGAAACACATGTGAAAAGGCTCCCTGCAGACCTACCTGTCCCGAGTCCTGTTCAGCCACTGCACCAGACACCATTCTCTCACCGTGGTTCCCCAGCTGAGCTGCTCCAGAAAAGGATGTTCAAAATAAGGCTTTCTCTTGTTCACCCTAATCTCCATGATCAAGTCGAGGGCAGGCGGCATCAACAAAGCATGTACCGTGATCGCACAAATTTGTCACACAATATTGAAGTCAATGACCCTGTATTTGTACTTAACTATGGACCTGGTCCCAAATAGCTTGCTGGCAGTGTCATAGCCAAAGGAGGGAGGAGGGTGTTTCAGGTCAAACTCGCAAATGGAATAACTTGCAGAAAGCATTTGGACCAAACCCAGCTGCGATTCACAGACAGCCACAAGCAACCAACATCGACCATCCGACACACACACAAGTGGCAACCAACATCAGGGTTGACCACGAAGCTGAACTCATCATCCCCAGCAGCAAGGTCAGCTGCGCAGCAGACCAGCGGAGAACCAACCAACTCACCTGCACCTGCATTTGTACCGAGACGATCGACTCGGGAGCGAAAAGCCCCAGATCGCCTCAACTTGCAAATAAGTGTACTTTGACTTTGGGAGGGAGCGATGTTGTGTATACAACCCTATGTAACCAGAATTCTACCACCACCACAGGGCGTATCTGTTGGAGTCCCAAGGGATCCCAGCGTCCCCTGGGAGCACTGTATATAAGCAGACATTCCATGTTGTACGTGCACTCTGAAGTTAGAATAAAGAGACAGGTCACACTTACTCACGTCTACAGTACTCAATGACATTACGTTTTCTGGACTTAACAGGTTAAATATAGAATAAAGCTCCCTCTATACTGTTCCATCAAATGTTTCCAGTGCAAGTGCAGCACAGGTTAGACACAGACTACATCTCCCTCTAACTTGTCCCAGCCATTCCAGCGCAGATACAGCATCTGTTTGATGTCGAGAAAATCTCCCTCTGTACTGTTCCAGTGGATATTCGCGGGGCAGGTGCAGCACGGGTGAGATACAGAGTAAAGCTCCCTCTACACTGTCCCATCAAACACTCCCAGGATAGACACAACACGGGTTAGAGACAGAGTAAAGTTTCCTCGACACTGTCTCAGTAACCATTCCCTGGGCAGGTACAACCAAGCTCATGGTCTACAGGGCTGTAGTAATACCCGCCCTCCTGTATGGCTCAGAGGCATGGACACTGTGCAGTAGACAATTTTTCTCGCTGGAGAAATTTCACCAATGATGTCTCCGCAAAATCCTACAAATCACCTGGCAGTACAGGCACACCAACATCAGCGTCCTCATCCAGGCTTACGTCCCCAGCATTGAAGCACTGACAACACTTCATTAGCTCCGCTACGCAGACCACATAGTTCGCATGCCAGACACGAGACTTCCAAAGCAAGTGCTCTATGCGGAGCTTCTTCATGGAAAATGAGCCAAAGGTGGGCAGCGGAAACGTTACAAGGACACCATCAAAGCTTCCCTGAAAAAGTGCGATATCCCCACTGACATCTGGGAGTCCCTGGCCAAAGACCACCCTAAGTGGAGGAAATGCATCCGGGAGTCTCATCGCCAAGAGCATGCAGAAAACAAGTGCAGCAGTGGAAAGAGCGTGCTGCAGTGGAAAGAAGTCCAGCCAGCCCTTCCTTCAACGACTATCTGTCCCACCTGTGACAGAGTCGGTGGCTTTCGAATTAGACTGTTCAGCCACCAAATAATTCACTTCAGGTGTGGAAGCAAGTCTTCCTCGATTCCGAGGGACTGCCTATGATGATGATGATGAGGAGGAGGACAACACAGGTTAGATGCAGAGTAAAGCTCCCTCTACAATGTCTCACCAGACATTCCCAGGCAGAGACAGCTTTGGTTTTTGAAGGTTGAATCTCCCTCTAGCCTGTCCCAAACACTCCCAGGGTTGATACAGCATTGGTTAGATACAGAGTTAATCTCCCTCTACACTGTCCCATCAAACACCCGCATAATAGGCACAGCATGGGTTAGTCAGAGAGTAAAGCACTCCATAGACTTATCCATCAAACACTCCCATCGCATTTACGGCATGGGTTAGATATAGAGTACAAATCCTGCGACATTGTCCCATCAAACACTCCCAGCGCAGGTACAGCACAGGTTACATCCATTGTAAAGCTCCCCCGACACTGTCCATCAAACACTTCCAGGACAGGTTAAGCACGGATTAGATACAGAGTAAATCTCCCTCTACACCATCCCATCAGATATACCCAGGGGAGGAACAACACGGGTTAGATACTGAGTAAAGCTCACCCTACACTCTCCTATCAAACACTCCATGGAAAGAGGCAGCACGGATTAGATAAGAGAGAAAAGCTTGCTTTCCACTTACGCATCAAGAACTGCCAGGGCAGGTACAGCATGGGTGAGACAGAAAGGTTTAGGCTGGATTTTCCAGAACTTGGGGCCTGGGCAACAAAAGGCACAGCCATCAATTATAATCAGGGATGCTCAGGAAGACAGATATTTCATAGGCGGTGTGGGGAGTAGGGGTGTGGTGGCTGTTGGCGGTGTGGTGCTGGTTGGGGCTGGAGGAGTTTACAGAGCCAGGGAGGGGCGAGGCCATCGAGAGTTTTGAAAATAAGTATTAGAATTTTGAATTCAAGGCATTGCTGAACCAGAAGCCAATATAGTTCAGCGAGCACAGGGCTGATGGGTGAGCTGGACTTGGTGAGAGTTAGGGCACGGTCAACCTAATTTTGGATCAACTCCAGTTTATGCAGGTGAGAATGTGTCAGGACTGCATTGGAATAGTCAAGTCCAGAAATAATAAAGGCAGGGATGAGTGGTCAGCAGCGGATGAGGTGAGGCAAGGGCGATGTTACAGAGGTGCAAATATGCATTTTTAATTATGGTGTGGATATGTGGTCAAAAACATACTTCAGGGTTAAGTATGGCACCATGGTTGCAAACAGTCCGGTTCAGGCACAGACACAAGTTGGGGAGAGGGATTGAGTCGGTGGCCAGGGAACTGATTTTGTGGCAATGAAAATTACAAATTCAGAATATTTCACAGACTATCACGTGCAAAATGAGTGGATGCATTTTAAAATTCAATCGGTTCCAAAACCAGGTTACAGAAAGTAACGGATTTCAAATATTATGCAAGGCAGTTCAATAAAGGGGCGTTCAAAGGATTTCAGCTGAGTTTAAATTAAGACACTGCAGTTAAGTCTACTACAACTACAACTCTTGTACTCAAACGGAACAAGTTTGGGGTTTGATATAATAGAAGGTGAACTAGGTGAGAAGTGATGTAAGTGAGATTAAGAAAAAGTCCTAAAATGGAACAGTCAGTAACAGAACATCAATTAGTCTCCTCTGATCATGGAGGAATCAAATATTCGACACACTGTATTTGAAACGAAGACAATTTGTTCAACATTTATACAAGATATTAATCTCCAGCCCACATATAGGGGTTATTAAGATAATCAGAAACAAACAAGAGCTGCCACAATGAACATGGTTCAGTGCCCAAAGCAATCCCAGTAAATCCTGTTGTAGTTACAAATTCAGCTTTTCTCCTCAGACCATTTAAAACTGAGATGAGGAGGAATTTCCTCTCTCAGAGGGTTGTAATCTGTGGAATTCTCTGCCCCAGAGAGCTGTGGAGGCTTGGTCATTGAATATATTTAAAGCTGATGTAGACAGGTTTAACAGAGGTGCTCACACTTAGGAAGGCTTTAGATTGAGTCAGGGAACAGAGTGGTTCTGCTCACACAATCAAAGAATGGTTACAGCACGGAAGGTCATTCGGCCCGTCGAGCCCTTGCCGTCTCCCAGCTAGTCCCACTGCCCCACCATTTCCCTCCGGTCCTGCAAATGTTTTCTTTCGGATACTTATCCAATTCCCTTTTGAAAGCTGTGATTGAGTCTGCCTCCACCAACCTTTTCAGATCCGAACGACTGACTGCATTAAATAGATTTTTCTTACACTGTCTTTGGTTCTTCTGCTCATCCACCTTAAATCCGTCTCCTCTGGTTCTCGACCCTCCACCAATGCGAACAGTATCTCTCTATCTACTCTGTCCGGACCCCTCATGATTTTGAACACCTCTATCAATTCTCCTCTCAACCCTCTCTGCTTCAAGGAGAACAACCCCAGCTTCTCCAGTCAATCTACGTAACTGAAGTCCCTCATCTCGTGAATCATTCTTGTCAATCTTTTCTGCACCCTTTCTCAGGCCATCACAGCCTAATCTGCGGTGCCCAGAATTGGACACAATGCTCCAGTTGAGACCGAACCAGTGTTTTAAAAAGGTTCATCATAACATCCTTGCTTTTGTACTCTGTGATGCCCAGGATCCTATAAGCTTTTTTAACTGCTTTCCCAACCTGTCCTGCCACCTTCAGCGATTTGTCCACATATACCCGCAGATCTCACTGTTTATGCATCCCCTTTAGGATTGTACCCTTTAGTTTATATTGTCTCTCCTAGTTCATTTAATCATGCTTTTCTAATTGTATTTTTCAACTTAGATTCACGACCTCAATTTATTTCTTCCTCCGAGCCCCTAAACTTAATCTGGCAGTGTAATGTTGGCGAGTGGTGATTGATTGCCCTGGGAACCAACAGGAAGAGAGGTCAGAGGCCGGAGGGCGCAGGAGCAGCGTGTTCTGCAACCAATCGCACTGCTTGATGGGTGGAACCTGAGTCGGCCTATCAGGTGAGTATGTGTCAACCCCTGTTAAACTATTTATCTTTTAAAAGTTAAATCGAGATTTCTTTTGTCAATAAAACAGTTTAACATCTGTCAGTATTTTATTTCCATTTATGAGTTCCTATTATGAGTTTGAGACACTTCAGTGCCAAGTGGACCAGGTATTTAAAGGTCATTCATTTCCCTCTTTCCATGCCGCTGTTAGTTAAAGGGATAGAGATTGATTTCCTCTCATTATGCATGCGTAGTAGTAAACGTAACATCCTTCCCGTTGGTATTGAGTTACATTCTGTGCTGGGCGAGATGGCTGGTGGCATTAGCCTTTAAAATACTCATTCTCTTTTTCAAATCTCTCCAGGGTCTCACCCTTCCCTATCTCTGTAACAACCTCCAGCCGACCAACCCTCTTAATAGTTTGTTTGCTTTGGAACAGAGAAGGCTGAGGGCAGACGTTAATGAGGTGTATGAAATTATGAGAGGCCTATATAGAGTGGATAGGAAGGACCTATTTCCCTTTGCAGAGGGGTCAGCAACCAGCTGAACCTTTTAGCCAGTACGTAGCAAGCCCAACAATAGAGGGGGAAGTTCTGGACTTAGTCTTAGAGACTGATGCTGGGCAGGTGGAAGGGGTATCATTGGGAGAGCATTGGTGCTAGTGATCGTAATTCAGTTAGATTTTGGGTAGCTATGGAAAAGGACAAAGATAGACCAGGAATAAAAGTTCTCAATTGGGGAAAAGGCAATTTTACTAAACTGAGATGTGGTTTAGCCAAAGTGGACTGGAAACAGCTACTTGAAATGGTGAGATATTGGGAAATGTTGGTGTTCAGAGGGACCTTTGTGTCGTTGTACACAAATCACTGAAAGTTAAAATGCAGGCACAGCAAGCAATTAAGAAAACAAATGGTATGTCGGCCTTTATTACAAGAGGAGTTGAGGATAATGGTAAACATAAGAAAAGGAACATGAGAAATAGGAACTGGGGTAGGCCATACCATCGAGCCTGCTCCGCCATTCAATCAGATCATGGCTGATCTGATCATAGACTCAGCTCCACTTACCCGCTTGCTCTCCATAACCCCTTATCCCCTTATCATTTAAGAAACTATTTCTGTCTTAAATTTATTCAATGTCTCAGCTTCCACAGCTCTCTGAGGCTGCGAGTTCGACAGATTTACAACCCTCTGAGAGAAGAAATTCCTCCTCATCTGTTTTAAATGGGCGGCCCCTACTTCGAAGATCATGCCATCTCGTTCGAGTCTCCCCCCATCAGTGGAAACATCAGCTCTGCATCCACCTTGTTTCGATCAGATCACCTCTCATTCTTCTTAATTCCAATACGTCGAGGCCCAAACTACTCAACCTTTCTTCATAAGTCAACCTGCTGATCTCTTATATCAACCGAGTGAACCTTCTCTGAACTGCCTCCAAAGCAATTATATCCTTTCGTAAATATGGAAAACAAAACTGCATGCAGTATTCCAGGTGTGGCATCACCAAAACCTTATATAGCTGTAGCAAGACTTCCCCACTTTTATACTCCATCCCCTTTGCAAAAAAGGTCAAGATACATTGGCCTTCCTGATCACTTGCTGTACCTGCATGCTATCCTTTTGTGTTTCATGCACAAGTAACCCCAGGGCCTGCTGTACTGCGGCACTTTTGCAATCTTTCTCAATTTAAATAATAGCTTGCTCTTAGACATCTTACTGCAATTATATAGGACCCTGGTGAGACTACACCTGGAGTATTGTGTACAGTTTTGATTGCTTACCGAAGGAAGGATGTACTTACTATTGAGGATGGCAAGGAAGGTTCACCAAACTGATTCCTGGGATGGGGCATTATCCTTTGAGTTGAGATTGAGTAGACGAAGCCTATATTCTGTACAGGATAGAAGAATGAGAGGTGATCTCATTTTAATATATTCAAAATTCTTACGGGGCTTGACAGTGTAGATCAGAGGTGTCAAACATACGGCCCGTGGGCCGGACACGGTCCCGCAAGCCCCTTCCTCCGGCCGCCACGTGTTTTAATTTATGTGACCCCCTTCCCCCCCGGCCCCAGCCCCGATATTTTGCTTGCTGACTGGAAATCAACCTGAATTTGTCGGCCGTCACGTAACAGGAGAAAGGCGGTGGAGGCACGGGGAAGGTCAGTCGGTGTCCACGGGGAGCAATTCTGGGACAACGAGGGCACTCACATGGATTGTCAATGGGAGATAAGCTTTGAGTGAGGCAGTGAGTCGATAAATACCGAGAGAGAGGGGGAGGAGTGTCGCTGGAACTCCCGGTGATTTAACAGATGATGGGGGTTAGTGCATGGTAGGTAGCACTTCTCCCCCCTCCTCGGCACCAGAGAGGCGCTGATTTTGAAATTCTCAGCATCCTGTTCACACCCCTCGATGGCCGCGCCCCTCCCTATCTCTGTAACCTCCTCCAGCCCCTACCCCCCTTCCTCTCTCTGTAACCTTCTCCAGCCAGTACACCCCTCCGTTTCTCTGTAACCTCCTCCAGTCCCTACACCCCTCCCTATCTCTGTAACCTCCTCCAGTCCCTACACCCCTCCCTATCTCCGTAACCTCCTCCAGCCCTACACCCCTCCCTATCTCTCTAACCTCTTCGAGCCCCGACAGCTCTCCCTATCTCTCTATCCTTGTTAGGGTTAACTTGAAACCACCACTAGGATTCTGTTAGCCTTAAAGTAAATGCAGGTTGTATTAATACAAGCCGGCAGGGGAGCTATCCTTGAAGGAATTCTCGAAGATACTGCCAGAGACATCTTACTTTATACAGTTTCAGATTGTAGCATTAAGTAATTACGCAAGTTACAATTAATTCATGCTGATTGATTAATAAATTATTGATTGGTACAGCGCTTCCTCCAATTTGGCATCTATATGCCTTAATTGGCAATTCCAAATACCTGTTGTTATGATTCTTTTATTTAACTCTTTTTTTTGTTATACAATTCCAATTCCATGTTATCTGTGTCCATGCCCAGCTCCCAAGGCCTTTGGTCTATGAATTGGAACATCTGCTCCTCTGTGGAAGGCATCCGCCACACATGCTTCCCACAAAAAACAGGCTGTGGGTTCCATTTTAAAAACCTGTTAACTCCATTTTAAAACATCACAATTATTATTATTAATTGTAATTACAATTTGTAATCTGCCCTTTCAGTCCCTCCTGTTGGTCCCTGATTATTTCTAAATAATCAGCTGACCACATATATGTTCTGAGCCATCTGCTGGAAATGGTGATATCAAGTCCATATCCCTGGGATCACTTGTAGTTCCATATTTTGCGGAGTCTTTACATACTACCCCGGACAATTTCCCTGGGATATTGAAACATCACTTATATTTCTTTTTGTACATACAGTGCATAAGCTCGGGGTCTTGGTTGTTTCCCTAACGCTTTACAAAGTCACTCGCCTCCCTTTCATGCCTACATTACATAATTAACAAGGCTGTTTGCTGTTCGGCTAGAACCACGTGGTTGTATATCTCTCTGATCTTACACATCAGATATAGTTGGATCACGATACATAAACCTTCCACTACCATTATTACCACAATTGAATGCCACATCAATTTGAGGACTGCGTAGGCTTTAGGTGATCAGCCCTTAAAAAACCCACCATGAACAACAATTTTCCTTTCCCTGCCTTATCCTGTCCTGATTCCTATTTCTCCCGCCTCCGTTTCGTTGGTCAGGCGACAGGATTGGGACACTCATGACTCAGATCAGGTATTCATGCCGTCTTTTTGTTTGATTAACCCTCTTTGGATTTAGCATAGGCTTTCTGCGTTCTTGGTTACGGGTCTTGGCCAATCTCTTCATTCTTCGTCTCTTGTATCTGCCTGTACAGTCTCCCAGGAGCATCAACACCACTATCAGCTGCACTAGAACTAACACATGGGATATAATTCTAAACCCTAACTTGTAACTTTGATCGGGTAAGCCTCGCCTGTCTTTGCACTTGTTACATAACATCACCAACCAACTCAAGGCTATTACTATCTGTATTGCCACTAGGGTATGGGAAAGGATCCTTATCCAGGGATGTATAATCTCAAGTACCAAGGCGGGTTTTTCAGGTTATCCTTTATTTCACTGTCCAGTTCTTCAGCTTTCTCCTTCAGCTCTTAATATCTTTTAATGTTATTTCTTGAGCTAGTTAAATCTTCAAGTAACAGGGGAATTGATTCTGCTTGCTCTTCCATGTAAACATCAATACCTTGCTTAATCTCATCACTTATATTTCATGTCATTGTCTTCCTGGCATGTCATGCGTGCTCTTCCCGCTGCCAGCGACAGTCTTGGAGTAACCTAATTCCCAGGCTAGTTACCACACAATATTCTCCTCGCCCTTGATACGTGTAATGTAGGTTCGGTTTTATTCCAATGATGCATCCTTCCGTAGTATTGTCAAACCCGCATCTATCCTTGCTCCCGTCTCCCACTGGATGAGGACCTATAGTTAGGCTTCCTCCTCTCCGGCACACGGATAAAGATATTCCCCTTATATTTCCATTCTTTTTGATCTCATACTGGTCCATCGCGGATGTACTCTTCCCCTCGTATTATGTTTGTTTCCCCTCACATCCTCCTGTAACTGCATACACCCTTGTCATTCCTTTCAAAAAGGGCCACATGACAGCAAAAGTCTAAAGGGACAAAGTGTGTTAAAAAGATAAGCTTGAAGGCTCTGTGCATCAATGCGAGGAGTATTCGTAATAAGGTGAATGAATTAACTGCACAGGTAGCAATTAATGAATATGATATAATTGGCACCACGGAGACAGGTCTGTCCGAAGGCTGTGTCCCCTGGTTCTGACTTCCCCAACATCGGAAACAAGCTACCTGCATCTAACCTGTCCCATCCCGCCAGAATCTTTATGTTTCTACGAGATCCCCTCTCATCCTTCTAAACTCCAATGCAAAAAACCCAGTTGATCCAATCTCTCCTCATATGAAAGTCCAGCCATCCCGAGAATCAATATGGTGAACTTTCGCTTCACTCCCTCAATAGCAAGAACGTCCTTCCTCAGATTAGGAGATCAAAACTAAACACACTATTCCAGGTGAGGCCTCACCAAGGCCCTGTACAACTGCAGTAAGAATCTGTTGAATCTGCATTTTACTGCAATTCTATAACATTCTGAACCGATAAAGAAATTGAATCGTGTCTCTCAGTCACTGCCTCACTCACTACCTCTGTCTCTTTAGAGATCTGTGCATGTGTTTGCGTGTTTGAGTCTTTGTCTCCCTCACTCTGCCTCTGTCTGACTCACTCTGTCTCCCTGTTTCCCTGTTTGTCTCGGTCTCTCAATCTGCCCGTCTCTTTCACACAGTGTCCAGTTCTGTTGCAATAGGATTCTCTCAGTCTCTCTGTCTGACTGTCTCTATCTTTCCCATCATTACTGTCTGTCTTTGTCTCTGCCTGCCTGTCTCTTTTTGCCTGTCTCTGTTCGATCCTGTCTCTAACCTGTTGAGTATTTCCATCATTTTTTGTTTTTATCTCTGTCTCTCTCTCTCTATCTTCTCTCTCACTATCTCTCTCTCTCTCTTTGTCGCTTTCTTTGTCCATGTCTTTTTCTTTGTCTCTGGTTTTCTTTGCCTCCCTCTCTTTATGGAGCACACACACACACACACATCTCTGTGTATGTGTGTGTTTGAGTCTTTGTCTCTCTCAGTCTGCCTATCCCTCTCAGTCTCACACTTGATCTCTCTCTTTTTCTCTAGCTCGCTGTCTGTCTCTCCCTGTTTCTCTGTTTGTGTCTGTCTCTCAATGTGTCTGTCTCTTTCTCATGGTGTCCAGTTCTTTTCACAGCTCGATTCCTGCTGTCTCAAAATCTACACCCGTCAGTACCTCATTAGTATAGTCGTGAGTATCCCCGCCTGTCACGCGGGAGGAAGCATTTTCGAAATGTAGAATTGTACTTCTGTTATTCAGTATAGATTCATATTAAAAGTTCCAGAGCAACATAGAAGTGTAAAAATACAGCAAGAGGAGATTGGCTCCTCCAGATTTTTAGGAAACGGAGACTTTTTCAGGACTCTGTGGCATTCTGATGCAGAGAGATGGATGATTGAGTTTTATCTGAGTAACATTTAAAGAGGCGGAAACCCAGTAGTCGTGCCTGGGTGATTAAGACGATGGACCAAGAAACCCATTGGGTTTTCACCACGCAGGTTCGATCCTGCCGACTACTGATTTCAGCATTTTTCATTCCATTTCACAGTTTAACCAGATCCCTGCAAAACGGATCCTGAGTTCGGTGGAATAACGTTCCACACCTTTCAACACAGACATTTTTTCTCATGTTCATTAATTTTCAATATTCACGATACATACGGATAGAAAAACGCAAAAATCAGCCAAATTAGCGACAATGATTCAACCTGTCTAACCTTCTTTATGTCTGAGGCACTCTGTGTATGTCCATTGGTGCGTGTATATTTTTGGTTATGTGTGTGTGTGTGTGTCTCTGTGTCTGTCTATCTGTATGTATGTCACTGTGTATGTGCAACTGTTTGTGGATATCATCGTCATGAATTTGGTATGTACTGGAACTTTTTAAAAGACTTGGAGAAAATAATACAGTTGTGACATTTGATATCGGCTTTGGTTCAGCGGCAGCATTTTCGACTTCAAGTCCCACTCCTGTGACTTGAGCATATAATCTTGGCTGACACTCAAGTGCAGTACTTGCGGAATTTTGCATTGTTGAAGCTGTTGACTTTTGGATGAAATGTTAAATTGAAGCTCCGTCTGCTCTCTCGGGTGAATGTGAAAGTTCCCACAGCATTATTCGATAAAGAGTAGTGAGTTGCCCCGTGTCACTTTTATATAAATATTCTGAAATGCTCACTGAAAACCTGTGTGTATGCGTGTGTCTGTGAGGGTGGAGCTCAAGCCCAGATTCTCACAGAGATAGAATGTGAAGGTTCACAAATCCAGAATGGCCGAGTGTAGAAGTCATTGCAGTTAGGATCGCATGGGTTTATACCCGCGTGGGTTCGAACCCCACTCCTCGTAACTCTTGAATTTTGTACCGATTTTCTCCCATCCTGCTCAGTGTTACCCGAATGCCTTCTGTTGAATCTGTAACTCTGTCACACTCTCAACTGACAAAGAAATGGGATCGTGAAATGTATCTGTGCCTCACACTCTCTGTCTTTAGAGAGCCCTGTCTATCTTTATGTGTTTGAGTCTCTGTCAATCTCTGACTCACTCTGTCTGAGGATCGACAAGCTGAATTCAGGGAGCTCGGAGTTAAATTAAAAAGTAGGACCTCAAAGGTCGCAAACTCAGGATTGCTACCAGTGCTACCTGCTAGTGCGAGCAGGAATCGCAGGATAGCTCAGATGAATACGTGGCTTGAAATGTGGTGCAGATGGGAGGGATTCAAGTTCCTGGGACTTTGGAAAGGGTTCTGGGGGAGGTGGGACCAGAACTAAATCGGACGGTCCGCACCTGGGCAGGACCAGAAACAATGTCCAAGGGGGAGTATTTGCTAGCCTTGTTGGGGAGGGTTTAAAGTAATATGGCAGGGCGACAGGAGACAGAGGGAAGAAGAATGGGCGCAGAACGAAAGATTAAAAGTACAGGTGGAGGGCAAAGAAACCCACAGCAAAAATCAAATAGGGCCATATTACAGAAAATTCTAAAGGGTCAAAATGTATTAAAATAACAAGCCTGAAGGCTCTGTGCTTCATTGCGAGAAGTATTCGTAATAAGGCGGATGAATTAACTGCACGAGCAGCAATTACTGAATATGATATAATTGGCATGACGGAGACATAGCTCCAGGGTGACCAAGGCTGGGAATTCAACATTCAGGAAGCATAGACATAAATGAAAAGGTGGTGGGGTAGCGTTGCTGGTTAAAGGGGAAATTAAGGCAATAGTAAGGAACGACATTAGCTTGGATGATGTGGAACATTTATGGGTGGTGCTGCGGAATACCAAAGGGAAGAAAACGCTAGAGGAGTTGTGTACAGATCAGCAAACAGTAGTCGTGAGGTTGGGGACAGCATCAAACAAGAAATAAGGGATGCGTGCCAATAAAGATACAGCAGTTATCAAGGACGACCTTACTCTACATGTAGATTGGGCTAACCAAACAGGAAGCAATACGGTGGAGGAGGATTTCCTCGAGCGTATTAGGGATGGTTATCTCGACCAATATGTCGAGGGACCATCTTGAGGGTTGGCCATCCTCGACTGGGTGGTGTGCAATGAGAAAGGACAAATTAGCAATCTTGTTGTGCGAGGCCGCTTGGAAAGAGTGACCATAATAAGGTAGAATTCTTTATTAAGGTGGCGAGTGATACACTTAATTCAGAGACTTGGGTCCTGAACTTAAGCAAAAGTAACTTTGATGGTATGAGACGTGAATTGGCTAGAATAGACTGGCGAATGATACTTAAAGGGTTGAAGGTAGATAGGCCATGGCACACATTTAAAAATCACATAGACGAACTTCAACAATTGTATTTCCCTGTCTGGAGTAAAAATAAAACGGGGAAGGTGGCTCAACCGTAGCTAACAAGGGAAATTAAGGATAGTGTTAAATGCAAGGAAAAGGCATATCAATTGGCCACAAAAAGCCACAACCTGATGACTGGTAGACATTTAGAATTCAGAAGAGGAGGACAAAGGGTTAAATTAGGAGGGGGGAAATAGATTATGAGAGGAAGCTTGTTGGAAACATAATAAAGTTCTATAGATATGTGAAGACAAAAAGATTAGAAAAGACAAACGTAGGTCCCTTGCAATCAGATTCAGGTGAATTTATAATGGGGAACAAAGAAATGGTAGACCAGTTGAACAATTACTTTGGTTCTGTCTTCACGAAGGAAGACACGCATAACCTTCCAGAAATACGAGGGCACCGAGGATCTAGCGAGAAGGAGGAACTGAAGGAAATCCTTATCAGTCAGGTAATTGTGTTAGGGAAATTGATGGGATTGAAGACCGATAAATCCCCGGGGCCTGATAGTCTGCATTGGAAAGTACTTAAGGAAGTGTCCCTAGAAATAGCGGATTTATTGGTGATCATTGTCCAACAATCCATGGACTCTAGATCAGTTCGTATGGACTGGAGATTAGTTAATGAAACACCACATTTTAAAAAAGGAGGGAGATAGAAAACGGATAATTATAGACCGGTTAGCTTGACATCAGTAGTGGGGAAAATGTAGGAATCAATTATTAAAGATGAAATAGCAGTGCATTTGGAAAGCAGTGACAGGATAGGTCCAAGCTGCATGAATTTATGAAAGGGAAATCAAGCTTGCCAAATCTTCTGGAATTTATTGAGGATGTAACTAGTATAGTGGATAAGGGGAACCAGTGGATGTGGTGTATTTGGACTTTCAAAAGGCTTTCAACAAGATCCCACACACGTATTGGTGTGCAAAATTAAAGCACATAGTATTGGGGTTAATGTACTGACGTGGATAGAGAACTGGTTGGCAGATAATAAGCAGAGAGTCGGGATAAACGGGTCCTTTTCAGAAAAGCAGGCAGTGACTAGTGGGGTGCCACAGGGCTCAGTGCTGGGACCCCAGCTATTTACAATATACATTAATGATTTAGATGAAGGAATTGAGTGTAATATCTTCACGTTTGCAGATGATACAAACAGGGTGGCGGCGTGAGCTGTGAGCAGGACGCTAAGAGGCTGCAGGGTGGCTTGGACAGGTTAGGTGAGTGGGCGAAGGCATGGCAGATGCAATATAACGTGGATAATTGTGAGGTTATCCACTTTGGTGGCAAAAACACGAAGGCAGAATGTTATCTGTATGGCGGCAGATTAGGAAAAGGGGAGGTGCAATGGGAGCTGCGTGTCGTGGTACATCAGTCATTGAAAGTTGACATGCAGTTACAGCAGGTGGTGAAGAAGGCAAATGGTATGTTGGCCTTTATAGCTAGGAGTTTTGGGTATAGGAGTACGGAGGTCTTACTGCAGTTGTACAGGGCCTTTGTGAGACCTCACCTGGAATATTGTGTTCAGTTTTGTTATCGTAAACTGAGGAAGGACTTTCTTGCTATTGAGAGAGTGCAGCGAAGGTTCACCATACTGATTCCCGGGATGACAGGACTGACATATGAGGAGAGACTGGATCGACTGTGCTTGAAGTCACTGGAGTTTAGAAGCATGAGAGGGGATCTCATAGAAACATAAAAAATTCTGACGGGACTTGACAGGTTAGATGCAGCAAGAACGTTCCCGATGTTGGGGAAGTCCAGAATTAGGGGACACAGTCGAAGGATAAGGGGCAGGCCATTTAGGACCGAGATGAGGAGAAACTTCTTCACTCAGAGAGTTGTTAACCTTTGGAATTCCCTATCGCAGAGAGTTGTTGATGCCAGTTCATTGGCTATATTCAAGAGGGAGTTAGATATGGCCATTAAGGCTAAAGGAATCAAGAGGTATGGAGAGAAAGCAGGAAAGGCGTACTGAGCTGAATGATCAGCCATGATCTTATTGAATGGAGGTGCAGACTCGAAACCCGAATGGCCTACTCCTGCACCTATTTTCTATGTTTCTCTGTTTGTCCCGATCTCTCAATCTGACTCTTACTTTCTCACGGTGTCAAAGTTCTGCTCCAATGGAATTCGCTCAGTCTCCCTGTCTATCTGGCTCTCTCTTTTCCATCATCCCTCTATGTCTGACTGTCTCTCTCTTTCCCATCGTCTCTCTCTATCTGTCTATGTCTCTGCCTGCCTGTCTTTCTTTGCCGTGTCTCTAACCTGCTGAGTATTTCCATCATTTTCTCTTTTAGTCTGGATCTCTCTTTCTCGATCTGTCCCTCTCCTTGTCACTAGCTTTATCATTATCATTCTCTCACTCTTTCCCTCTCTCTCTTACTAGATCACACACACACATCTCTGTATATGTATGTATTTGAGTCTTTTTCTCACTTCGTCTGACTCTCCTTCTCAGTCTCACACTTTCTGTCTCTCGTTGTCTCTATCTCGCTGTCTGTCTCTCCCTGTTTGTCGGTTTGTCTCTGTCTCTCAATGTGTCTGTCGACTTCTCATGGTATCCAGTTCTGTTCACAGCTCGATTCCTGCTCTGACAGTGATGGTACCCGTCAGTTCCTCGTTAGTATAGTGGTGAGTATCTCTGCCTGTTATGCTGGAGACCAGAGTCCAATTCCCCTCCGGGGCGGCAGTTGTTTCAAAATGTTGAATTTTACTTCTGTTTCTTGGTAGAGATACATATTAAAAATTCCAGAGCAATATAGAACTGTAAAAATACAGGTAGAGGAGTTTGCCTGTTCCAAATTTTTAGCAAACGGAGACTTTTTCAGGATTCTTTGGCCGTCTGCTGCACCGAGATGGATGAGTGAGTTTTTTCTTAGTAACGTTGCAGAAAGTAGCGACACAGTAGTCGTGGCCGAGTGGTTAAGGCGATGGACTAAAAATCCATTGCGTTATTCCCATGCTGGTTCGAATCCTGCCGACTCCGATTTTCAGCATTTTTCATTCCAGTTCTCTGCCAAACTGATCTTTAGATTGATGGAATAACGTCCCACACCTTTCAACACTGACATTTTTTTCTCGTTTTTATTAATCTGCAATATTCACGATACATCCGTATAAAAAAATCGCAAAAATCAGTCAAAGTTGCTACAGTGATTCAGCCTGACTATCCCTCGAGATGACGAAGGCATCTGTGCATGCCCGTTGGTGCGTGCAAATTTTTGGGTATGTGTATGTGTGTGTCTCTGTGTCTGTCTCTCTCTTTATATGTCTCTGTGTATGTGCAACTGTCTATGGAAATCATCACCATGAATTTGGTATGTCCTGGAACTTATAAAAAAGGCTAGGGGAAAATAATACAGTTGTGAACTTTTGTATCGGCTTTGGTTCAGTGGCAGCATCCTCGATTGAATCAAGAGTGTGTGTGGTCAAGTCGCACTCCTGAGACTTGAGCATATCATCTTGGCTAACACTCAAGTGCAGCACTTGGGGAATTTTGCAATGTTGAAGCTGTTGACTTTCGAATGAAATTTTAAATTGAAGCTCCGTCTGCACCCTCGGGTCAATATGAAAGGTCCCAGAGCATGACTCGAAACAGAATAGGAGAGTTGCCCCCGTGTCAATATTACTAAAAATGTTCGTAAATGCTCACTAAAAGCCGATGTGCATGCGTTTGTATGTGGGATTGGGGTTGAAGCCCAGATTCTCACAGAGATCGTTTCTCGGCTCGCACAGGACCAGGATAGCCGAGTGGCTGAGGTGTTGGCCTTACAAATCGATGGTATTTTCCCGCGTGGGTTCGTACCCCACTCCTGATATCTCTTTAATTTAACACATATATCCTCCCATTCTGATCAGTAGTGCCCGATTTTCATCGGTTGAATCAACGATTTTGTGTAACTGTGTGACATTCTGAACCGATAATGAAATGAAATTGTGAAATATATCTGTGTCGCTCGGTCTCTGCCTCTCTCTCTCTTCAGAGAGCTGTATCTGTGTTTGTATGTTTGAGTCTTTGTCTCTCTCAGTCTGACTCACTCTGTCTGTCCCTGTTTCTCCGTTTGTCTCTGTCTCTGAATCTGGCTCTTTCTCACGGTGTCCACGTCTGTTCCAATGGCATTCTCTCAGACACTTTGTCTGACTGGCTCTCTCTTTGCCATCATTTCGGTCTGTCCATGTCTTTGCCTGTCTCTGTTAGTTCCTGCCTCTAACCTGAAAAGTATTTCCATCATTTTCTGTTTTAGTCTCTATCTCTCTCTCTCTATCTGTCTCTCTCCTTGTCACTGTCTTTATCATTGTCTTTCTCTCACTCTTTCCCTCTCTCTCTTACTAGATCGCACACATACATCTCTATATATGTATGTGTTTGAGTCTTTTGCTCACTCAGTCTGCCTCTCCTTCTCAATCTCACACTTTCTGTCTCTCGTTGTCTCTATCTCGCTGTCTGTCTCTCCCTGGTTGTCGGTTTGTATCTGTCTCTCAATGTGTCTGTCGACTTCTCATGGTGTCCAGTTCTGTTCACAGCTCGATTCCTGCTCTGATAGAACTCATGCTCATTAGTATCATGGTGAGTATTCCCGCCTGTTCCGCCGGAGACCGTGGTTCTACTTCCCGACGCGGTGGCAGCATTTACAAAATGTAGAATTGTACTTCTGTTTCTTGGTGTTGATTCATGTTAAAAAGTTCCAGAGCAATACAGAACAGTACAAATACAGGAAGAGGAGATTGCCTCTTCCAGATTTTTAGCAAACGGAGACTTTTTCCGGATTCTGTGGCCGTCTGCTGCACAGAGATGGATGACTGAGTTTTATGTGAGTACCATTTAATGATGCAGCGAGCTAGTAGTCGAGTGGGTCAGACAATAGACAAAAAATCCATCGGGCTTTCTCTGCGCAGGTTTGAACTCTGCCGACTATGTTTCTCAGCATATTTCATTCTGTTTCACAATTTAACCACTTTACTGCAAAACTGATTCTGAGATAGACGAAGCAAAGTCCCACATCTTTCGATGCAGCCGCTGTTTTCTTTCTTTCATTAATCTGCAGTATTCACGATACATAAGGTTAGAAAAACGCAAAAACCAGCCACAGTAGCGACAATCACACTGCCTGTCTATCCATCTATTTGTCTAAGGCAACCTGTATATATCTTCATCTGGGTGTCATTGCACATCAGTCATTGAAAGTTGCATGCAGGTGCAGGAGGCGGTGAAGAAGGCAAATGGCATGTTCGCCTTCATTGCTAGGGGATTTGAGTATAGGAGCAGGGACGTCTTACTGCAGTTGTACAGGGCCTTGTTGAGGCCACACCTGGAATATTGTGTTCAGTTTTGGTCCCCGAATCTGAGGAAAGACGTCCTTGCTATTGAGGGGTACAGCGAAGGTTCACCAGCATGATTCCCGGGATGGCAGGATTGACATATTAGGAGAGACTGGATCAACTGGGCTGGTATCCACTGGAGTTTAGAAGAATGAGAGGGGATCACACAGAAATATATAAAATTTTGACGAGATTGGACAGCTTAGAGGCTGAAAGAACGTTCTCGTTGCTAGGGAGTATGAGAACAAGGATTACAGTCTAACAGTAAGGGATAAGCCATCTAGGACCGAGATGAGGAGAAACTTCTTCACTCAGAGAGTGGTTAACCTGTGAAATTTTCTACTGCAGAAAGTCGTTGAGGCCAGTTCGTTAGATATATTCAAAAGGGAGTTAGATATGGCCCTTACGGCTAAAGCGATCAAGGGGTATGGAGAGAAAGCAGGAATGGGGTACTGAGGTTCAATGATCAGCCATGATCGAAGGGCCGAATGGCATATTCCTGCACCTAATTGCTCTGTCACTATCTTTCTATGTTGATGCGTGTAAAGTTTTGGTTATTGTGTGTGCGTGTGTCTGTGTATGTCTATCTGTATGTATGTCTCTGTGTATGTGCAACTGTCTGTGGAAATCATCACCATGAATTTGGTATGTCCTGGAACTTTTTAAAAAACTTGGGGAAAATAATACGGTTGTGAACATTGGCATCGGTTTTGGTACAGTGGCTCCATTCTCGACTGAATCAGGAGGTTGTGTGTGTAAGTCCCACTCCTGAGACTTGAACACATCATCTTGGATGACACTCAAATGCAGTATTTGGGGAATGTTGCATTGTTGAAGCTGTTGACCATCGGCTGAAATTTTAAATTGAAGCTCCATCTGCCCCCTCGGGTGGATGTGAAAGTTCCCAGAGCCTTAGTCGAAAAAGCATCGGAGAGCTGCGCCCGTGTCAATATTACGAAAAATGTTCGTAAATGCTCCCTGAAATCCAATGTCTCTGTGTGTCGCTGTGGGGGTGGAGCTGAAGCCCAGATTCTCACAGAAGCAGAGTCCCACCACTGCAAGGATCAAGACCAGGATGGCCGAATGGTAAAGGTGTTGGACTTGAGATGTAATGGGTTTATTGCCCCGTGGGTTCAAACCCAACTCCTGGTAATTCCGTAATTAAACAGAGTTTTTTTCCCATCCTGCTCAGTGATACCCGATTTTCATCTGCTGAATCTCCAATTTTCTGGAACTCTGTGACACTCTGAGCCGATAATGAAATGAAATTGTCAAATGTATATGTGTCGCTCTCTCTCTTTAGAGAGCTGTGTTTGTGTTTGTGTGTTTGAGTCTTTGTCTCTCTCAGTCTACATCTCTGACCCACTCTGTCTGTCCTTGTTTATCTGTTTGTCTCTGTCTCTCAATCTGTCTCTTTCTCACGGTGTCTAGTTCTGTTGCAATGGGATTCTCTCAGACTCTCTGTCTGACTGTCTCTCTCTGTGTCATTAACTCTGTCTGTCCATGTCTTTGCCTGTCTCTGTTCGTCCCTGTCTCTAACCTGATAAGTATTTCCATTATTTTCTGTTTTTGTCTCTATGTCTCTCTCTCTATCTGTCTTTCTCTCTATCTGTCGCCCTCTTTGTCTCTCTCTTTGTCCCTGTCCTTTTCTCTGTTTCTCAATGTGTCTGTCACTTTCTCACGGTGTCCAGTTCTGTTCGAATAGGATTCTCTCAGTCGCTCTGTCTGACTGTCTCACTCTTTCCCATCATCTCTGTCTGTCTATGTTTCTGCCTATCTGTCTCTCTTTGCCTGTCGCTGGTAATTCCTGTCTCTAACCTGCTGAGTATTTCCATCATTTTCTGTTTATATATTTGCCTCTCTCTCGATCTGTCGCTCTCTCTCCATCTGTCTCTCTCCTTGTCACTGTCTTTATCACTGTCTTTCTTTCACTCTTTCCCTCTCTCTCTTTATTGATCACACACACACATCTCTGTATATGGAGGTGTTTGAGTCTTTTTCTCAGAGTCTGCCTGACTTTTCAGTCTCACCCTTTCTGTCTCTCGTTGTCTCTCTCTCTCGCTATCTGTCTCTCCCTGTTTGTCTCTGTCTCTCAATCTGTCTGCAGACTTCTGTTCACAGCTCGATAACTGCTCTGACACAACCTGTACCCTCGTCCGTATAGTGGTGAGTATTCCCGCCTGTTACGTGGGAGAACTGGATTTAATTCCCCAACAGAAAAGCAGCTTTTGCAAAATGTCGAATTTTACTTCTGTTTCTTGGTATAGATTCATGTTCAACAGTTTCAGAGCAATATAGAACAGTAAAGATACAGCAAGAGGAGATTGCCTCTGCCAGATTTTTTGCAAACGGAGACTTTTTCAGGATTCTGTGGCCGTCTGCTGCACAGAGATGGATGACTGAGTTTTTTCTGAGTAATATTTAAAGTGCCAGAGACGCAGTAGTTGTTGCCGAGTGGTTAATGCGACGGTCGAGGAATCCTTTTGGTTTTCCCCGCGCTGGAAGGAAACCTGCCGGCTCCGATTCTCAGCATTTTTCATTCCATTTTACAATTTAACCAGGTTTTTGCAAAACTGATCCTGAGAAAGGCAGAAGAACGTTCCACCCCTTTCAACACTGACCATCTATTTCACATTTTTATGCAATATCTCAATATCTGCAATATTCAAGATACATACGGATAGAAAAACGCAATAATCAGCCAAAGTAGCGACAGTGACCCTGCCTGTCTATCCATCTATTTGTCTAAGGCAACCTGTGTATATCTTAATCTGGGTGTCATTGAAAGTTGGTGTGCTGGTGCAGAAGGCGATAAAGAAGGCAAATGGCATGTTCGCCTTCATAGCTAGGGGATTTGAGTATAGGAGCAGGGAGGTCTTACTGCATTTGTACAGGGCCTTGGTGAGGCCACACCTGGAATATTGTGTTCAGTTTTGGTCTCCATATCTGAGGAAGGACGTCCTTGCTATTGAGGGAGCACAGCGAAGGTTCACCAGCATGATTCCCGGAATGGCAGGACTGACATATGAGGAGAGACTGGATCAACTGTACTGGTATCCACTGGAGTTTAGAAGAATGAGAGGGGATCTTATAGAAACATATAAAATTCTGACAAGATTGGACAGCTTAGAGGCTGGAAGAATGTTCCCGTTGCTCTGGTGTTCGAGACCAAGGATCATAGTGTAAGAATTAGGTGTAAGCGATTTAGGACCGAGATGAGGAAAAACTTCTTCACTCAGAGAGTGGATAACCTGTGAAATTTTCTACCGCAGAATGTCGTTGAGGCCAGTTCGTTAGATATATTCAAAGGGGCCCTTACGGCTAAAGGGATCAAGGGGTATGGAGAGAAAGCAGGAAAGCGGTACTGAGGTTGAATGATGAGCCATGATCTTATTGAATGTTGGTGCAGGCTTGAAGGGCCGAATGGCATATTCCTGCACAAAATGTCTATTTTTCTATGTGTCTATGTTGATATGTGTATATCTTAGGTTATTCTGTGTACGTGTGTCTGTGTTGTCTATATGTATGTATGTCTCTGTATGTGCAACTCTCTATGGAAATCATCACCATCAATTTGGTACGTCCTGGTACTTTTTAAAAAACTTGAGGAAAATAATACGGTTGTGATCTTTGATATCGGTTTTGGTTCAGTAGCTCCATTCTCGACTGAATCAGGAGGTTGTGTGTGTAAGTCCCATTCCTGAGACTTGAACACATCATCTTGCCTGACACTCAAATGCAGTACTTGGGGAATGTTGCATTGTTGACGCTGTTGACCATCGGCTGAAATTTTAAATTGAAGCTCCATCTGCACCCTCGGGTGGATGTGAAAGTTCCCAGAGCCTTTGTCGAAAAAGAATAGGAGAGTTGCGCCCGTGTCAATATTAAAAAATATGTTCGTAAATGATCCCTGAATTCCGATGTGTCTGTGTGTCGCTGTGGGGGTGGAGCTGAAGCCCAGATTCTCACAGGCAGAGTCCAACCTCTGACAGGATCAGGATCAGGAAGGCCGAGTGGTAAAGGCGTTGGATTTAAGATTTAATGGTTTATACCCGCGTGGGTTTGAACCACACTCCTGGTAATTCCTTAATTAAACGTAGATTTTTCCCATCCTGCTCAGTGATACCCGATTCTCATCTGCTGAATCTGCAATTTTCTGTAACGATATGACACTCTGAGCCGATAATGAAATGAAATTGTGAAATGTATCTGTGTCGCTCGGTCTCTGCCGCTCTCTCTCTTTCGAGAGCTGTGTTTGTATTTGTGTGTTTGAGTCTTTGTCTCCCTCAGTCTGCCTCTCTCTGACACTCTCTGTCTGACTGTCTCTCTGTCACATTATCTCTGTCTGTCCATGTCTTTGCCTGTCTCTGTTCGTCCCTGACTCTAATCTAATAAGTATTTCCATTATTTTCTGTTTTTGTCTCTATGTCACGCTCTATCTATCTGTCTTTCTCTCTATCTGTCTCCCTCTTTGTCCCTCTCTTTGACCCTGTCCTTTTCTCTGTCATTCCATCGCTAATTGCCTCCCTCTCTTTATGGAGCACGCAAATACATCTCTGTGTATGTATGTGTTAGAGTCCTTTTCTCATTCAGTCTGATCCTCCCTTTCAGACTCAAACTTTATGTTTCCCTTTGTCTCTATCTCACTGTCTGTCTCTCCCTGTTTCCCTGTTTGTCTCAGGATCTCAATGTGTCTGTCTGTTTCTCACCGTGTCCAGTTCTGTTCGAATGGGATTCTCTCAGTCTCTTTGTCTGACTGTCTCACTCGTTCCCATCATCTCTGTCTCTCTATGTTTCTGCCTGTCTGTCTCTCTTTGCCTGTCGCTGGTAGTTCCTGTCTCTAACTTGCTGAGTATTTCCATCATTTTCTGTTTATATCTTTGTCTCTCTCTCTATCTGTCGCTCTCTCTCTATCTGTCTCTCAACTTGTCACTGTCTTTATCACTGTCTTTCTCTCACTCTTTCCCTCTGTTTTTATAGATCACACACACACATCTCTGTATATGTAGGTGTTTGAGTCTTTTTCTCGCTGTCTCTGACTGACTTTTCAGTCTCACCCTTTCTGTCTCTCGTTGTCTCTCTCTCGCTATCTGTCTGTCCCTCTTTGTTGGTTTGTGTCTGTCGATCAATGTGTCTGTCGACTTCTGTTCACAGCTTGATTACTGCTCTGACACAATCCGTTTCCTCGTCCGTATAATGGTGATTATGCCCTCCCTGGTACGCGGGAGAACCGGGTTCAATTTCCTGATGGAAAAGCAGCTTTATGAAATAGTCGAATTGTTCTTCTGTTTCTTGGAAAAGATTCATATTAAAAAGTTCCAGAGCAATATAGAACAATTAAAATACGGCAAGAGGAGATTGCCTCTTCGAGATTTTTTGCAACGGAGACTTTTTCAGGATTTTGTGGCCATCTGCTGCACAGAGATGGATGACTGAGTTTTTTCTGAGTAACACTTAAAGTGCCAGAGACGCAGCAGTTTTGCCGAGTGGTTAAAGCGATGGTCTGGAAATCCTTTGGGTTTTCTGCGCATTGGTTCGAAAACTGCCAACTGCAATTCACAGCATTTTTCATTCCATTTTACAATTTAACCAGGTTTTTGCAAAATGGATCCTGAGATACGCGGAATAATGTCCCACACATTTCAACACTGACACCTATTTCTCATTTTTATTAATCTGCAATATTCATGATGCATACGGATAGAAAAACGCAAAAATCAGCCAAAGTAGCGAAAGTGATTCAGCCTGTCTATCCCTCTGTATGTCTAAGGCATGTCTGTTGGTGCATGTATATTTTTGTTATGTGTGTGGGTGTTTTTGTCTCTGCGTCTGTCGTTCTGTATATATGTCTCTGTGTATGTGCAACTGTCTGTGCAAATCATCAGCATGAATTTGGTATGTGCTGAAACCTTTTAAAAAGACTTGGGGAAAATAATACGGTTGTGAACTTTGGTATCGGTTTTGGTTCAGTGGCCGTATCCTCGACTGAAAAACGCAAAAGACAGCCAAAGTTGCAACAGTGACCCTGCCTGTCTATCCATCTATTTGTCTCAGGCAATCTTTGTATATCTTCATCTGGGTGTCATGATACATCAGTCATTGATTGTTGGTCTGCAGGTGCAGCAAGCGATGAAGAACGCAAATGGCATGTTCCCCTTCATAGCTAGGGGATTTGAGTACAGGAGCACGGAGGTCTTACTGCAGTTGTACAGGGCCTCCGTGAAGCCACACCTGGAATATTGTGTTCAGTTTTGGTCTCCGAATCTGAGGAAGGATGTCCTTGCTATTGAGGGAGTACAGCGAAGGTTCACCAGCTTGAATCCCGGGATGGCAGGACTGACATATGAGGAGAGACTCGATGATTTGGGCTGGTATCCACTGGAGTTTAGAAGAATGAGAGGAGATTTCAAAGAAACATGTAAAATTCTGACGAGATTAGACAGCATAGAGGCTGGAAGAATGTTCTCGCTGCTGGGGAGTTCGAGTCCAAGGATCACAGTTTTTGAGTAAGGGGTAAACCATTTAGAAACGAGATGAGGAGAAACGTTTTCACTCAGAGAGTGGTTAACCTGTGAAATTGTCTACTGCAGAAAGTCGTTGTGGCCAGTTCGTTAGATATTTTCAAATGGGAGTTAGATATTGCCCTTACGGCTAAAGGGATGAAGGGGTATGGATAGAAAGCAGGAAAGGGGTACTGAGGTTGAATGATCAGCCATGTTGTTATTGAATGGTGGTGCAAGCTCGAAGGGCCGAATGGCATAATCCTGCACCTAATTTCTATGTTTCTATATTTCTATGTTGATGCGTGTATATTTTTGGTTATTTTATGTGTGTGTGTCTCTGTGTATGTCTATCTGTATGTTTATCTCTGTGTATGTGCAACTGTCTGTGGAAATCATCACCATGAATTTGGTGCGTCCTGGAACTTTTAAAACAACTTGGGGAAAATAATGCGGTTGTGAAATTGAAGCTCCGCCTGCACCCTCGGATGGATGTGAAAGGTCACAGAGCATTACTCGAAAAAGAATAGGAGAGTTGCCCCCGTGTCAATATCACTAAAAATGTTCGAAAATGCTCCCTGAAACCCTCTGTGTCTGTGTGTGTCTGTGGGGGTGGAGTTGAAGCCCAAATTCTGACAGAGATAATGCCAGTTTCTGCCAGGACCAGAATGACCGAGTAGTTAAGGTGTTGGACTTAAGATCCAAAGGAATTATAACTGCGTGGGTTCGAATGGTAATTGCTTAATTAAACAGAGATTACTGCCCATGCTGCTCAGTGATACCCGATTTCCATCTGTTGCATTTGCATGTTTCGGTGACACTCTGAGCAGATAATGAAATGTATCTGTGTCGCTCAGTCTCTGCCTCTCTCTCTCTATCTATCGAGAGCTGTGCATGTGTTTGAGTCTTTGTCTCTCTTGGTCTGCCACTTGTCCAGTTCTGTTCCAAAGGGATTCTCTCAGACTCTCTATCTGACCGTCTCTCTCTTTCCCATCATCTCTGTCTGTGTTGGTCCCTGTCTCTAACCTGATGAGTCATTCCATCATTTTCTGTTTTTGTTTCTATATCTCTCTCTCTATCTGTCTTTCTCTCTATCTGTCTCCCTTTTTGTTTTGTCTTTTTCTTGTCATTCCATCACTATTTGCCTCCCTCCCTTTATGGAGCACGCAAACACATCTCTGTGCATGTAAGTATTTGAGTGTGTGTCTCACTCAGTCTGACCCTCCCTCTGAGTCTAAAACTTTCTGTCTCTCTCTGTCTCTATCTCGCTGTCTCTCTCTCTCCCTGTTTCCAAGTTTGTCTCTGGTTCTCAACGTGTCTGTCTCTTTCTCACGGTGTCCAGTTCTGTTCGAATGGGATTCTCTCAATCTCATTTTCTGATTGTCTCTCTCTTTCCCATCATCTCTGTCTGTCTATGCCTATGCCTATCTGTATCTCTTTGCCGATCGCGGTTAGTTCCTGTCTCTAACCTGCTGAGTATTGCCATCATTGTCTGATTATATCTTTGTCTCTCTCTCTATCTGTCGCTCTCTCTCTATCTGTCTCTCTCCTTGTCACTGTCATTAACACTGTCTTTGTCTCACTATGTCCCTCTCTCTCTTTATAGAGCACACACACATAACCCTGTATATGTATGTGTTTGAGTCCTTTTCTCACTGCGTCTGCCTCTCCTTCTGAGTCTCACACTTTCTGTCTCTCGTTGTCTCTATCACGTTGTCTGTCTCTCCCTGTTTGTCGGTTTGTCTCTGTCTCTCAATGTGTCTCTCTACTTCTCATGGAGTCCAGTTCTCTTCACAGCTCGATTCCTCCTCTGACCAAACCCACATTCGTTGGTTTAGTGATTAGTATCCCGGCCTGTTATGCAGAAGACAGGGTTTCAATTCCCCAACGGGCAGGAAGCTTTTTCAAAATGCAGGATTTTACTTCTGTTTCTTGGGAAAGATTCATATTAAAAAGTTCCAGTGCAATGCAGAACAGTAAAATACAGGAAGAGGAGATTTTTTCAGAATTCTGTGTCATCTGCTGCAGATGGTGGATGACTGAGTTTTATCTGAGTAACATTTGAAAATATGACGAGTAGTCGTGGCCGTGAGGTTACAGCGATGGACTAAAAAATCCATCGTATTTTCCCCCTGCAGGTCGAATCCTGCCGACTGCGATTCTCAGCATTTTTCGTTCCATTTCACAATTTAACCAGGTCTCTGCAAAACTCATCCTGAGATAGATGGAATAAAGTCCCACACCTTTCAAAACTGTCATTTTTAAAATCATTTTTATTAAACTGCAATATTCACAATACTTACGAATAGAAAAACGCAAAAATCAGCCAAAGTTGCAACAGTGATTCAGCCTGTCTATCCCTCTATATGTCTAAGACATCTGTGCATGACCGTTGCTGCGAGTATATTTTTGCTTATATGTGTGTGTGTCTGTGTCTGTCTATCTGTATATATATATATATATATATATATATATATATATATATCTGTGTATGTGCAACTGTCTGTATAAATCATCACCATGAATTTGGTATGTCATGGAACTTTTTAAAAAACTTGAGGAAAATAATACGGTTGTGAACTTTGGTATCGGCTTTGGTTCAGTGGCGGTAATTTCGACTGAATCAGGAGTTTGTGTGTTTAAGTGGCACTCCTGAGACTTGAGCAGATAATCTTGGCAGACACTCAAGTGCAGTACTTGGGGAATTTTGCATTGTTGAAGCTGTTGACTTTCGGAAGAAATGTGAAATTAAAGCTCCATCTGCACCCTCGGGTGGATCACAGCATTACTCGAAAACGAATAGGAGAGTTGCCACCTTGTCAATATTACTAAAAATGTTCCTAAATGCTCACTGAAACCCTATGTGTATGTGTGTGTCTGTGAGGTGGAGTTGAAGCCCAGATTCTCACAGAGACAGAATCGAAACACTGGAAGGACCAGGATGGCCAAGTGGTTAAGGCGTTGGCCTTAAAATTCAATGGGATTTTCCCACGACGGTTCGTACTCAAATCTCTTTAATTTATCATTGATTTCCTCCCATGCTGATCAGTGATACCCGATTTTCATCTGTTGAATCAACAATTTTCTGTAACTCTGTGACACTCTGAGCCAATCATGAAATGAAATTGTGAAATGTATCTGTGTATCTCAGTCTCTACCTTTCTGTCTTTAGAGAGCTGTGCATGTGTTTGTGTGCTTGAGTCCGAGTCTGACTCACTCTGTTTGTGCCTGTTTCTCTGTTTGTCTCTGTTTCTCAATCTGTCTCTGTCTCACGGTGCCCACGCCTGTTCCAATGGGTTTCTCTCAGACGCTCTGTCTGACTGCCACTCTCTTTCCCATCATCTCTGCCCATGTCTTTGCCTGTCTCACTTTGTCCCTGTCTCTAACCTGATGAGTTTTTTCATCATTTTCTGTTTTAGCAACATTGAAACATGAAAATAGCTGCAGGAGTAGGCCATTATGCACTTCGAGCCTGCGCCGCCATTCAACATGTTCATGGCTGATCATTCCTTCAGTTCCCCTTTCATGCTTTCTCTCCATACCCCTTCACCCCCTTATTCGTAAGGGCCATATCTAACTCCCTCTTGAATATATCCAATGAACTGGCATCCACAACTCTCTGCGCAGGGAATTCCGCAGGTCAACAACTCTGTGATTGAAGAGGTTTCTCCTCATCTCAGTGCTAAATGGCCTAACCCTTATCCTAAGACTATGTCCCGTGGTTCTGGACCTCCCCAACATCGAGAACATCCTTCCCGTATCTAACCTGTACAGTCCCGTCAGAATCTTATATATTTCTATGAGATCCCCTCTCATCATTCTAACCGCCAGTGAATAAAGGCCCGGTTGATCCAATCTCTCCTCATATGACAGTCCTGCCATCCCTGGAATCAGTCTGTTGACAATATCGGACCGAGCCAGAATGGATTTATGAAAGGGAAATCATGCTTGATGAATCTTCTGGAATTTTTTAAGGATGTAACGAGTAGAGTGGACAAGGGAGAAACAGTGGATGTCGTGTATTTGGACTTTCAATAGGCTTTTGAAAGGTCCCGCACAAGAGATTGCTGCACAAAGGCCAAGCGTATGGTATTGGGATTAATGTACTGACGTGAATAGAGAACTGTTTGGCAACTGGTTTGCTGCACTCCCTCAATAGCAAGAAGGTCCTTCCTCAGACTAAGAGACCAAAACTGAACACAATATACCAGTTCTGGCCTCACTAAGGCCTTGTACAACTGCAGTAAGGTCTCCCTGCTCCTATATTCAAATCCCCTAGCTATGAGGGCCAGCATACCATTTGCCTTCTTTACCGCCTGCTGTGCCTGCGTGCCCGCTTTCAGTGACTGATAAACCATGACACCCAGGTCTTGTTGCACCTCCCCTTTTTCTAGTCTGCCGCCATTCAGATAATATTCTGATTTCGTGTTTTTGCCCTCAAAATGGATAACCTCACATTTATCCACATTATACTGCATCTACCATATATTTGCCCACTCACCTAATCTGTCCAAGTCACCCTGCAGCCTCTTAGCATCCTCCTCACAGCTCGCACCGCAACCCAGTTTAGTGTCATCCGCAAACTTGGAGATATTACACTCTATTCCTTCAACCAAATCGTTAATGTATATTTTAAAGAGCTGGGGTCCCAGCACTGAGCCGTGCGGCAACCCACTAGGAACTGCCTGCCATTCTGAAAAGGACCTGTTTATCCCGATTCTCTGCTTCCTGTCTGCCAACCAGTTCTCTACCACGTCAGTACATTAATCCCAATACCATGCGCTTGGATTTTGTGCACCAATCTTTTGTGCGGGACCTTGTCAAAAGCCTACTGAAAGTCCAAATACACCACATCCACTGGTTCTCCCTTGTGCACTCTACTCGTTACATCCTCAAAAAATTCCAGAAGATTCGGCAAGCATGATTTCCCTTACATAAATCTATGCTGACTCGGTCCGATCCTGTCACTGCTTTCCAAATGGGCTGCTATTTCATCCTTAATGATTGATTCCAACATTTTCCCCACTACTGATGTCAGGCTAACCGGTCTAGAATTACCCGCTTTCTCTCTCCCTCATTTTGTAAAAAGTGCCATCACATTAGCTACCCTCCAGTCCACAGGAACTGATCCAGAGTTGATAGATTGTTGGAAAATGATCACCAATGCATCCACTATTTCTAGGGCCACTTCCTTAAGTACTCTGGGATGCAGACTATCAGGACCCAGGGATTTATCAGGCTTTAATTCCATCAATTTCCCGAACACAATTTCCCGGCAATAAGGATATATTTCAGTTCCTCATTCTCACTAGACTCACAGTCCTCTAGTACATTTGGAAGGTTTTTTGTATCTTCCTTTGTAAAGACAGAACCGAATTATTGTCTCTATCTCTCTCTATATATGTCTTTCTCTCTATCTGTCTCCCTCTTTTTCTCTCTCTTTGTCCCTGTCTTTGTCTGTGTCATTCCATTACTATTTGCCTTTCTCTCTTTATGGAGCACACAAACACATCTCTGTGTAGGTATGTGTTTGAGTCTTTCTGTCATTCACTCTGACCCTCCCTCTCAGTCTCAAAGTTTCTGTCTCTCTTTGTCTCTATCTCGCTGTCTGTCTCTCCATGTTTCCCTGTCTCTCAACTTATCTGCCTCTTTCTCACGATGTCCAGTTCTGTTCCAATGGGATTCTCTCAGTCTCTCTGTCTGACTGTCTTTCTCATTCCCATCATCTCTGTCTGTCCATGTCTCTACCTGTCTCTCTCTTTGCCTGTCTCTGTTAGTTCCTTTCTCTAACCTGCTGAGTATTTCCATCATTTTCTGTTTATATCTCTGTCTATCTCTCTATCTGCCGCTCACTCTTTCTCTGTCTCTCTCTTTGTCACTGTCTTTGCCACAGTCTTTCTCTCACTCTTTCCCTCTCTCTCTTTATAGAGCACACACACACACATCTCTGCATATGTGTGTGTTTGAGTCTTTTTCTCACTCAGTCTGCCTCTCCTTCTCAGTCTCATACTTTCTGTCTCACGTTGTCTCTATTTCGCTGACTGTCTCTCCCTGTTTGTCGGTTTGCCTCTGTCTCTCAATGTGCCTGTCGACTTCTCATGGTGTCCAGTTCTGTTCACAGCTCGATTCCTGCTCTGACAAAGCAAAAACCCGTCAGTTCCTCGTTAGTGTATTAGTTAGTATCCCTCCCTGTCATGTGCGAGGTCGGGCTTCAATTCCCCGACGAGGATGGAGCTTTTTCAAAATGTTGAATATTACTTCGATATGTCCTGGAACGTTGTAAAAAGACTTGGGGAAAGTAATACGAGTCAGAGTAGGAATCGCAGGATAGCTCAGATGAATGTGTGGTGCAGAAGGGAGGAATTAAATTTCCTGGGGGATCTGGGACCAGTGCAAACCGGACGCTTTGCACCTGGGCAGAACCAATGTCCACAGGGGAGAGTTTTCTCGTGTTGTTGGGGAGGGGTTAAACTAATATGGCAGTGGGATGGGAAACTATGCAGGGAGACAGAGGGAAGTAAAATGGGGGCTGAAAAGTAAAGGTGGAGGGCAGAGAAACCCAAGGCAAAAACCAAAAAGGGCCACATTGCAGCCAAATTCTAAAGGGACAATGTGTGTTGAGATAACAAGCCTGAAGGCACTGTGCCTCAATGCGAGGAGTATTCGTAATAAGGTGGACAAATTAACTGCACAGGCATCAATTAATGAATATGATGTAATTGACATCACGGAGAAATGGCTCCTGCATGACGAAGGCTAGGAACGCAACATCCACGGAGATTCACCATTCAGGAAGGATAGACAGAAAGGAAAAGGACGTGGGGTGGCATTGCTGATTGAAGAGGAAATTAACGCAATAGTAAGGAAGGACATTTGCGTGGATTTTCTGTGGGTGGAGCTGCGGAATATCAAAGGGAAGAAAACGCTAGTGGGAGTTGTGTATCACCAAACAATCGTAGTGAGTTTGGGAACAGCATCAAACAAGAAAGTAGGGATGTGTGCAACATAGGTACATAAGTTATCATGGGAGACTTTAATCTACATATAGATTGGGCTAACCAAACTGGTCGCAATACGGTGGAGGCGGATTTGCTGGAGTGTATTCGGGATGGTTTACACGACCAATATGTCGAGGAGCCATCTAGAAGGCTGGCCATTCTAGACTGGTTGATGTGTAATGAGAAAAAGACTAATTAGCAATCTTGTTGTGCGAGGCCCCTTGGGGAAGAGTAACCGCAATAAGATAGAATTCTTTATTAAGGTGGAGAGTGAAACAATTAATTCTGAGACTGGGGTCCTGAACTTAAGGAAAGGTAATTTCGATGGTATGAGACATGAATTGGCTAGAATAGACTGGGAAATGATACTCAAATGGTTGACGGCAGATAGGCAATGGAAAACATTTAAAATCATATGGATGAACTTCAACAATTGGACATCCCTGTCTGGAGTAAAAATAAAACGGGAAAGGTGGCTCAACCGTGACTAACAAGAGAAATTAAGAATAGCGTTATATCCAAGGAAGAGGCATATAAATTGGTCAGAAAAAGTATCAACCCGAGGACGGGGAGAAATTTAGAATTCAGCAGAGGAGGATAAAGGGATTAATTCGGAGGGGGAAAATAGAGTATGAGAGGAAGCTTGCTGGGCACATAAAAGCTTCTATAGATATGTGAAGAGAAAAAGATTAGTGAAGGCAAACGTAGGTCCCTTGCAGTCAGATTCAGGTGAATTTATAATGGGGAACAAAGAAATGGTAGACCAGTTGAACAAATATTTTGGCTCTGCATTCACGAAGGGAGACACGCATAACCTTCTGGAAATAGTATGTGACCGAGGGGCTAGTGAGAAGGAGGAACTGAAGGAAATCCTTATTTGTGGGAAATTATGTTCGGAAAATTGATGGGACTAAAGGCCGATAAATCCCCGGGGCCTGATGGTCTGCATCCCAGAGTACTTAAGGAAGTGGCCCTAGAAATAGTGGATGCATTGGTTATCATTTTCTAACAGTCCATCGACTCTAGATCAGTTCGTATGGACTGGAGGGTAGCGAATGTAACACCATATTTTGAAAAATGAGGGAGAGAGAAAACAGGTAATTACAGACCAGTTAGCCTGACATCAGTGGTGGGGAAAATGTTGGAATCAATTATTAAAGATGACATAGCAGCACATTTGGAAAGCACAAACAGGATCGGTCCAAATCAGCATGGATTTATGAAAGGGAAATCATGCTTGACAAATCTTTGAGAATTTTGTGAGGATGTAACTAGTAGAGCGGACAAGAGAGAAGCAATGGATGTGGTGTAGTGTGACTTTCAAAAGACTTTTGACAAAGTCCCACACAAGAGGTTGGTTTGCAAAATTAAAGCACATGGCATTGGAGGTAATGTATTGATGTGGATAGAGAACTGGTTGACAGAGTCGGGATAAACGGATCCTTTTCACAATGGCAGGCAGTGACGAGTTGGGTGCCGCAGGGCTGAGTGCTGGGACCCCAGCAATTTACAATATACATCAATGACTTAGATGAAGGAATTGTGTATAATATCTCCAATTTTGAAGATGATAATATGCTGGATGGCAGTGTGACATGTGAGGAGGATGCTAAGAGGCTGCAGGGTGACTTAGACAGGTCAGGTGAGTGGACAATTGCGTGGCAGATGTCGTGTAATAACGATAAATGTGAGGTTATGCACTTTGGTGGCAAAACCACGAAGGCAGAATATTATCTGAATCGCGGCAGATTAGGCAAAGGGGAAGTGCATCGAGATCTGGGTGTCATGGTACATCAGTCATTGAAGGTTGGCATGCAGGTGCAGCAGACAGAAAGAAGGCAAATAGCATGTTGGTCCCATATCTTGGGGATTTGAATATAGCAGCATGGAGGTCTTGCTGCAGCTTTACAGGGCCTTGGTGAGGCCTCACCTGCAATACTGTGTTCAGTTTTGTTTTAATCTGAGGAAGGACGTTCTTGCTATTGAGGGAGTGCAGCGAAGGTTCACCAGACTGATTTCCGGGATGGCAGGACTGACATGTGAGTATGATATGATCGACTGGGCCTGTATTCACTGGAGTTAAGAAGAATGAGAGGGAACCTCAGAAACACTCTGACGGGACTGGTAAAGTTAGATGCAGGTAGAATGTTCCCGATGTTGGGGAAGTCCAGAACCAGTGGTCACAGTCTAAGGACAAGGAATAAGCCATTTAGGACCGAGATGAGGAGAAACCTCTTCACTCAGAGAGTTGTTAATCTGTGGAATTCTCTTCCGCAGAACGTTGTTGATGCCAGTTCATCAGATATATTCAAGAGGGAGTTGGATATGGCCCTTAAGGTAAAGGGATGAAAGGGTATGGAGCGAAAGCAGGAAAGGGGTACTGAGGTGAATGATCAGCCATGATCTTATTGAATGTTGGTGCAGGCTTGAAGGGGCGAATGGCCTATTCCTGCAACCTTTTTCTATGTTTCTATGTTTCTATGTTTCAGGGTGAATGCATCTAATGCCCCAGTGTGCTGTGCCATTTCTTTCAATTGGGTACTATTTATTGAACCTGTAACTCGCCCGGTTTGTATCTGATCCATATTGTGACTCACCTGACCAATCATCCATCTCCCATAGGCGTGACATGTATCTCTTTTCCTGTCCTCGGCATCGTCCTCTCAATTCCTGCTTATTTTGCTCATTAATTGTTCGTGCATGGCCTTCCAATACGGATACACCCTGTAGCATTTTTTTGGATGTTTTAGATCTAACTCTGAAGATTCTATCCCAATCCTGGCCTGTTTCCTGATTAGTACCTCCGTTGTTCCCCTCAATCTATCTACACGTGCCTGGATCGCCTGCATATCTGGTGCATCTACTAGAGATGCCCCTGTAAAATTAAGACGTCATTCGCTGTAAATCTCCTCTGTCTTCGTTCTTTGTGTCTCAGCTTCTTGTGTTACTCCCTTGGTCCTGATGTGTCACTAGCTATTCTCAGGATTGTGTCTAGCAATCGTATTTACAACGCTTTAGTCTTGTGGCTAATTTTTTCTGGCAGGTATAGGGCTGATTAATTTATGCTCACAGGTAACATTTCATGCTGGACATTGTCAAATAACAACATTACTTCTGTTCCAGGTTTAACTACCACGCAATTTCCCAAAGTTAATTCCCCTGGCTTACAATATTCAGGTAACATTTTTTACACACTTATCTTATGGCTTGAAGACAAACGCTCCTGACACTTAGATGCCGCCCCCTAGAGGCTACTTTACGTAGTTGTTGTACCCTCCGCTGTGGTTAAATGCTCCTGGGCCCCCTAGGGGCGGCCTTGTAGCTTGTCCTTGTAGAATCGGAAGGACGGTGATGATCACGTTTAAATTCTGTTGATAAAACACATCCTTGATATTCCAGGTTTTAATTTGAGTCCTACCATTTCCATTTCAACCGGATTTTCCTTTCACTAGCCACTGTATTGGTTCTGCAATTGCTGTGGTTAGGCACAAAATTCCTACAATAGCTAACGAACCCCAGTACCTTACAAACCCCTCAGACTGGTTTTGGTCGTGGCATAATCCTAATGTCCTCCTTCCTGTCATTGGACATGGTCCGAGTTCCTTGGGATATTTCGTGTCCCAGGTACTGTACCACAGCTTGTCCGATTTGTGCCTTTTTGGGATTTACTTTAAATCCTGCTTTCCGTTATTTCAAATGTATTTTTCATAACTAGAACAGAGTCTAGCACGGAGGCTTTGATAGCTGCTTTCCGTTATCTCCAATGTTCCAGTTCCAAAGCCTTTACGTCTCAGTTTCTATGGTTCTTCAACCACTGTATCTTAAGTCACAAGTTCAACTTATATTTTCCTTTGTTCTAAACTGTTAAGCCTGCCGTTTTAACATTTAATTTTTTTCAAAATTCATTTTACACTTTCGCAGATAGCTCCCCACTTGCCCAGGAGTTTGACCTGATCCCTGAAGGTATTTCTACATTGTTTCCAAACATGATAGTTTTACTTATTTTTTTTAAGTGATCAGATTTAACTTTTTATTTTAAATGTATCTCATTTTGTTGTGTATTTTCTGAAACAGTGGTACTTGAAATCTTCACAACAAAATTAACTCTTCACTGCTCCCATCCTAATTTCTGCTCCCCTTTTGTAGTATTTGTATTTATTGTTGGATTATGAAATGTCAAATATGGTAACACAGTTTTTTAATCAGACTTATCATTTATGCTTATAGTGATTCACAGATCACAGAATGCAAAGTACTTGTTTTTTAATTATGTGCCTAACTTCTGTTTTAGAAGCTGAACATCAAAAACTCTAATCTTTTGCGCTGTAACTTCAATTTTGTGATACAGTATCTCATAAATTTAAACTTTTTAAGCTTCAGCTTCTGACGCAGTATGTTTACTTTTATTAAAAGTCTTTCAAACCCAAGATTTTCCAATACAACCAAAATGTTTATCAAGGAGAATCACCAGAAATATCTCAAAGTCCCAATTCAAATATGCCAATCTTTTATTTAAAAATCGTTTTACTGAGCTCGAAGCTTTTGCATCAAGATTTTACACAAATAAATATTTCCCAAGCCCGCAGCCTTGAGACACCCACGCAGGATTCTTTTTTTAAGGCATTACAATTTCCCTTCTCCGTTCTTTATCTCATTCCTAGATTAAATGTATTGTCTTTCAAACAAATGTAATCAATGATTACATGTTTTCTTTGACAAGTGAGCGTGTCAAAATTTTTTTTTTAAAACCATCGGGACCACACATTTTTTATCTTTTGCTCAACAAACCTATCATTTGTGCATTTTCAAGCTCCATAGCATATCATCTGAATACATCCACATCTGGGTTTCTAAATTAAAATGTAATTCAATTCTAGGTTCAAACTTAATTAAAACTTCCTGCATACTGGACAACACTGCAAAGGGTTAAAACAAATTCACTCTGACTGAAAATGTGGGTGGGGCCATAACAACAGACAGCTCTACCACTTTCTGAAGCAGGCTTTCAGACACCTGAAACATTCATTTATTTCCACATCAAATATTCCGCTGTCAAAAATCACACAAGCACTTTCATTCAAAGACAGACAATCACAAAAATCTCTTTTCATTCAACAAAGCTTATTGTTTGGCCGGCTCTATTTTTGTATCCATACTTCACTTCAGATAGTCACTAACAGTTTTTGTTGTGGACTTCCGAAAAATATCTACTAAGCGAGCCTTCTGGCCACCAATCAATACTTTATTTTCCTCAGGTCCTAATCATAACCCTGTTAGTGGGGTACAAATTTGGACCAAATTCCTCTGTCCATTCTCTTCCGTAATCTATATCTATTTTTATACTTACATCCTGTTGTCTTTTGTCACTTTCTCTGTCCATCTCACCTTCGGGTATCTTTCTATTCATCTTTCCAGCTGTTAAAATTATCTTTTTCCCTTCATCATACCTGCCTTAACCATCTTCATGATCTTTTCAGATTTATCTTTCAGAAACTCTTCTGGTAGTTTATACATCAGCCCTCCAAGGGCCTTGGCAGATTCCTTTGCCATTTCATACATTGGGGCTTTTTCCCCAGTTCCCGTTTTACCATCTTTACTTAAGCAGAACTTTTTAAACCAAGGCTTTTTACCTAGTGCTGTGTTTCTGCCTTTACTTATGCGGAACTATTTACACTGAGGCTTTTTCCGCGATATCCCGTATACGTACTTATTGTCCCGACACTTACAGTATTTATTTACAGTGTCCTGACGCACCCTTCAACTGGATTTACTGGCTGCATGGACTCTACCTCAGATTCTTTGGATCTCTGGTTACTTTGCGAGGGGAATTTCTCAAGGTAATTCTCTACTCACTCGTTATTGAGTTGGTTTGGCTTTTTGATTATAATCTGCCCGTCCAGTTGATCCTGCTGACTGCGCCACGTTGTTAGAGTTAACTTCAAACCACCACTCGGAGTCGTTCGCCTTAAAGTAAATGCAGTTTTATTAATAAAAGATACAAGGTGGCAGGTGAGCTATCCTTGACTGAATGCTCAGAGAAACTGCCAGAGACATCTTATTTTATACAGTTTCAGATTATAGCATTATGTAATTACGCAAGTTACAATTAATATGTGCTGATTAATTAATACATGATTATCTGGTAGGTTGCTTCCTCCAATCTGGCCTCTATATACTTCAAATTGATAATTCAGGATACATGTTGTTATGATTCTTTTTTATTTAACTTGTATCTTATTATAGAATTCAAATTCTATGTTATCTGTGTCTGTGCCCAGCTCCCAAGGCCTTTGGTCTATGCATTGGAACATCCGACCCTCTGCGGAAGACATCCCACACATGCTTCGCACAGGCTGAAAAACAGGCTGTGGGATCTATTTTAAAAATCTGCTAACTCCATTTTAAAACATCCCAATTATTATTATTAATTGTAATTACAATTTGTGATCTGCCCTTTCAGTGTATTATGGGGTATCTTATCGAAGGCCTTTGGAAATCTAGATAAATTACATCTACTAAATTACGTTAGTTTACGCTATCTGTTACTTCTTCGAAAAATTCAAAGAATTTGGTCAATTCAAGACTTTCCCTTTTCTTATCCATGCTGACTATTGATTTTTGCATTCTAGTTGTTCTTCCACTTTCTCCTTTAGTAGGGAATCCATTATTTTTCCTCCCAACGACTTTAAGTTGACTGGACTATAGTTCCTCACACACGTTTTACCTCACTTCTTATAAATAGGTATTATATTAGGTATTTGCCAATCCTCCGGCACTGCACTTTATTCTAACGAAATATTAAGTATGTTTATTAATGCCTCTGCTATATCTTCCCTCGATGTAATTTGTCCGAAGCCGGCATTTTATCCATTTTCGGTTTGATTAGTTTTCTAATATTTTCTCTTGTTATTTTAAATGCAGTTATTTCATTTCTAATATCAACCAATGTCATGTCCACCTGTGTTGACTCCCTGATAAATACTGATGCAAAGTAAATGTTTAATATTTCTTCCTATCTCTACCTGTGGACAACCTTCTGAGCCACGTACCTTGGTATGTTTTGTGGATGTCCTCCACGCAATCTTTATCCTTATCGTTGGGCAGGAGCAGTATTTCATTCTCAGCTCTCCTCTGATCTCGCTACACGGCACCCAATCAGCCACGGACTTTACTGAACCTGCGCTTTTCTGTGGGATGTGACTGTTTTCTGGATTAAATCACTTATCCTGTGTGTTTCAGAGTGTGTCGAACTCTCACTCCAGCCCAATTACCCTGAGCCAGAGCGAATAAAGCAGAGACATTTCCTGCAGATGTGGGAATGTGGGACAGATTTGCTGTCCACAAACTCACACACATTCCAGTCTCGACTCATTGCCTAACCTGCCATCTTTAGTTATTTTTTATAAATGTATTTGCTTATTTACGCACTGAATTAATTTAATTATTTAGTTTTTATTCAATGGTTATTTATAATGATATTAATTAATTAGTAATTATAGTTAAATTATTAATTTAATAAAGTATTGTTATTGTTCCCAGGTCTTAGTGTGGACCAAGCTTCGAGAAAAAAGGTAATACTCACCAAACGTTCATCTACCTGCTGTATTTTGGAGGACAAAGCAGCACCTCCTTCAACCACTGTTCCCATTCAAACTCTCACCAAATTCCGTTTAATATCACTGTGCAGAACACACTGTGAATCAGCAGTTAGTGTTTAGTTTTATACCTTTGGAGCCACACACAAGTTACAAGTGCTGTCTCAGCTCCATGACCATTGCTCGCAGTAATTAGCACATATTTAAGACTAAAACTTACAGCTGACTGATAGTTAACTACCACAAACAGGCAGTTTCTGCTAACTTCTGTTTTTAAAGTTCTAAGTTCAATTCAAAACGTTAATCTAAATTTCCCTTCTTAGAGGTAATACTCAGCCAGACTCACCCCGGACTTACCACTGAATCTCACCTTTCTCTACGTTCCCAAGTTTACCACTCTCTTTGTGCACTCCGTTTAAGATCAGGATGTGGTGATCGAGTAAGCTCTGACATGCTCTGCTGGGCCGAAAGAGTCGGGGTGGGGAAGGTCGCTCTGTAAATTTGCAGTTCACAGGCAGACGGGCTGCTAACTCCCAGCACCCCCAGGGAAACCTCAGGGGAACCGCCTCAGACCAGTTTGCAGCCGCGAGCATGGAATGGCCTATTTCTTTGCTGCAGACATTAAGTAACTCTTTGTAAAGTGATGGGTGAAGGAGATGGGATGTCTGAAATGCGATTCTGAGTCAGCCACAGGCCAGGGCGTGTTCAAAAGTGCAGGTCTGTGATGTCACAATGCATCACACATACTGCAATACCTAGGAACAAAGCTCGTTACAACCCTCCCTGAATGCTGAATATTATGGGCTATGTTTAGCACGGAGATTATTGAGAGAGTGAGGATGAGCTGAGTTTAATGTGTGTCGAGTGTGTGCGGGGAATACTTCATCCTGCAGATCACCGCATTGTTCAGGCAAACTTACAAAGGAACGTTATAGTGGTGAATGTCACTAGGATATACTCCGTCTGTAGGAGACCTTTTAATCCCAAAGGTAGATTATCTGAAACAAGGATACGTCGCTATCACCAGGCGCTGGGGCTGCTCCGGTTAAACCCCACTGGGAGAATAACACATGGAGCCTGCAAAGGGATGAAAGCACTGACCTTTGAGCCTTTGAAACCTTCCCTCTCTGGCTGTCGTTTGGTCCCAGGCCATTTCCCCCGAGCTTTCCCTGGGAGTGCTGGGGACTGAGCGGCCCTTCCGCCCGTGGACTGAAAAGTAACAGAGCCACCTTCCCCGTGCCGCTCCCTTTGGGTAAACACATCCGACACGAGCCTGGCGGTCGGGAGCTTTATAAACCCGTCCCAGGCCGCAGCAGACGTCTTAGCGGGGATAAAACCTGCAGGAGTCCAGCGGGACTGATCTCCGTGGACTTCCCCACCTCTATCATTTTTGTTAGTCGCTGAATCCGGGCGGTGAAAGATGAAAACAGGCCTCACTGTGTGTGTATCACAGAGATGAGCGGATTGGGCAGAATACACGCCCAAAACATTGTGTGATTCTTATTATTTAATACATTTAACAATTAGAGTAAAGGGATATTTCACCACATTCTTCAACTCCTCTCTGAATTTCGTCTGGGTCACGGCATAAATACATGTGTTGGTGCAGCAACTCAGGAGCTGAAGCATACATCCCATTTCCTGTACATATTGAGGTAGAGATACACGAATAACGTTTAACGAAAACAATCGTTCAACCACAGAATATAACATAAAAACTGCCCATAGGAGGATAAAATTGCCGGATATAACAAACAGTAAAATTATGGATTTCCTTCGCTTCTCCATCTCTGGATCACTGGGACTCTCCCCACTGTTGTGGGTCCTGAGTCTCCTGCGGGCTCTGCTCTACACTAAAACGTGTCTGACAGTTAAAGTATTGAGCAGAAGGATCAGAACAAATGGAATAAACGGTGTTATAATATAATGAAGGAATACAATTACTGCCCATGATACTGACTCATAGACTTCCCATCGAACATAACAAAACCAGGGACTATTGGAAATCTGATACTTACCTCCATACATAAAGTACCAGAAAGTGTTCTTTACACAGAACAACGCACTCACTGTTCCCACAACCACAGTCGCCGTTTTCTCGGTGCAATATTTGGTTTTGATCTTCTGACAACAAATGGCTATACATCGATCAAAGGTAAAAGCAACTGTGAACCAGATGGAACAGTCTGTGACTGCGTAAAGCAGGATGGCATGGATATTACAAGCATTAGTCTTCCACAAGAACTCAAACGCGGTTGAGTAATGAATAGGAATCTGCCTGGATATCAGGTCGAGGATAACGACCAGTAGATCCGCCGCTGCCATTGCCACCAGGTAACGGCTTACACACTTGGAGAGACCGCACCTTCCTCGAGACAGGATCATTATTGTCACTAAGTTCACTGCAAGAAAGAGAAAAACAGGGAATTTATATTTCAGATTGAGAGCATTAACAGCTGTCTCAAAGAAATATGTGTGAAATGAGTCAGGATTAAGTGAACCAACCAATGGGACTTGTGGTGTTTGGGTCAGGACTGATGAAATCATCGGATGGGACGTTTGCTGTTTGGGTCAGGACTGATTACACCAGCGGATGGGCCGTGTGATGTTTGGCACAGGTATTGAAAGAACCAATATATGGGACGTGTGGGTGTTGGGACAAGGACTGAATGTACCAATGGATGGGACGTGTGGGTGTTGGATCTGGACTGAATGTACCAGTGGATGGGGTGTTTGGGTGTTGTGACAGGGAGCGAGTGATGCGGTGGATGTGATGTGTGGTTGCTGGGTCATGACTGAAAGAATTAATGTGTTGGACTTTTTCCAGGTGTGTAAAGCTCCGAATGAGACTCTGATAGAACGCCATATCCAAGTCAGAGGAAGCAATAATTCAGCACAAGAAGCCGCGAGTTTGTGAATAACCTGTGTTCATTGAGGAGAATAAAGTCATTGTCCAGGGATGGGAATGTAGTATGGGGACAGCGAGGGGGATGAAATCTGTGTCCAGGGAGGAGAATGGAATTGGGGGCCAAGGGACGGAATGGAGTCTGTGGCCAAGGAAGGAATGGAGTCTGTGACAGGGAAGGGAATGGAGTATGTGGCCCATGAGAGGAATCGATTCTTTTTGCAGGAAGGGGAATCGAATCTGTGTACAGGGAGGGGAATGGAGTCTGTGGCCAAAGTGGGGAATGAAATCTGTGGCCAGAGAGGGGAATGGAGTCTTTGGCGAGATTACTGCGGTTGTGTCGAAGGCTGAAGAAGATGAATTGAATTGTATTATGTGTCGAAATCAGAACCTTTCCAACCATTGTTTTGAAAGTACACTTTGTAACTGGCTTAAGCTGACTTTCCAAGAATATTGCAAATAATCTTTAAAGAAGGGACTGTCGCTTTACAATAGACTAATGATAACTCATGTTTTAAGATGTCACAGAAGATTTTCGAACGTGTCTGTTTACAGCTGGAACTGTGTCAACCAACTTCCTTTCACCTGGTGTGAGAAAGTTACAGACTTCCAGTTGACAGAGAGAGTTTGAGACTGGAAATATCAAAATATTTCACAATATAGTGCTCCATTTTGAATAGTTGCTACCGTGCGGCCCACACCGAGCTCTCCTGAACTGTGGCTGAACAAGGGAAATAAATCAATTCAAACACAACTGAATAAACATTTTACTGGAAGACGTATTGCAGTTTTAACCCTGTCCTGACCATCTGGAATTAGTGACTGTGAGGCAGAGCGGGAGGCAGTGGAAATTACGACAACTGTCTATAGCTGAATCATTAGTGAATAATGTCTCATATCTCAGTGTATTTGTGAAGGATCTCTCAACGCTGATTTCCACTGGTCAGTGTCATTTACAATAACCAGAGGTCCTTAAAACACTTGTTACCGCTGAACACATATTTATTATCCAACACTGGGCATCAGTGCAGAAAGCTGACTGCAAGCTGTTCAATAATATAATCGTTCACTAACATATCTGTGTCAATAAAGTCACATTTCTGTCAAATCCTGTGAACCACTATCACTGGAAGCAAGTTGTGGAAACAACATACTTTTCATTGAACTGGGAGCAGCTAATTAACAAATGATCACACATTACATGACAGAAAGTTATTTGCATTGCCAGACACAGAACAAGAGATTTAATTGAATACAATTAATAACTAGAACTAAAGGACAAGGACAGCAAATACAGAGAAACATGGGTTACATAATTAATTGCAGATGAAGGACTCACCAGGAACACCAACAGCAGCGAGGAGCGGGTAATAAATACGTTCCACATTGAAAAGTGCCCACAGGATCCAAAGCTGAGTTGGAATCTCCCAGAACATGACTTGACTTTCTGTGAGCTCCAATGAGCGCTGTTCGTTTTAGACAACAACTTCCGTCAAACATTGCTGTACAGACTGAAAAAAAATCCCTATTTATAGCCTGAGGGAACTCTCCAGTGAGACAATTAAACTGCACACTGAAGGATATTAATCACAGTCACTGAATAAACAAGTTGTCCAAACCTGTTCTTTGCATCACTTTCAATTGCAAAATATTTTAAAAGCAACGTGGCTTTCAGATCAAATAACTTTATCCAAAACCAAGCACTATTGGTCAAAGCAGAAATAGTTAATTCCACAGAATCACAGCATACATGTGAAGGGAGCAACTTTCATTTCGGCAGTTTCTGTTATTACTGAAATGTAAAATAATTCTGAATTTCAGATTTTCAATTCACTTCTCGGGGTAACACAAGTGAAATAAAACAAATGGAAGGATAGAGGCAGGCTAAGTAAATGTCAGTAACATACACGGGGACTGACAGTACAGTGCAAAGTAAGGATACATGGGCACTGATAATACAGTGGTTATTAAGGGTACATGGGGCAGATAATATATTGGTCAGTAAGGGTACATGAGGACTGATAATACAATTGTCAGTAAGGGTACATGGGGACTGATAATACAGTGGTCAGTAAGGCTACATAAGAACTGATTATACAATCGTCAGTAAGGGTACATGGTGACTGTTAATATAATTGTGAGTAAGGATACATGGGTACAGATAATACAGAGGTCAGCAAGGATACATGGGGACAGATAATACAGTGGTCAGTAAGGGGACATGGGGCAGATAATATATTGGTCAGTAACGGTTCATGGGGACAGATAATAGAGTGGTCAGTCAGGGAACATGGGGACAGATAACATATTGGTCAATAAGGATACGTGTGTGCTATTATTACAATGGTCAGTCCGGATTCATGGCAACCGATGCCATACTGACAGTCACACGCCATCAAATCGTTTATTCTCCTCAGAGCAGGGAATGTAGAGACTGGAGGTGAGGAATGGAGATGAAAGGAGCAGAGAGGTGAGGAGGGGAGAAGAGAGAGGACAGGAGGTGGGAGGGGAGTAGACGAGAGGAGATGAGTGTGGAGGAGAGGAGAGGAGGGGAATAGGAGAGCAGAGGTGAGGAGAGGAGATGCGTTGAGTGGAGAAGACAGCAGAACAGAGTAGAGGATAGGAGGTGAGAGGAGAGGGTGGGAGAAGGAAAGAGTGAAGATGAGAAGGAAGGGGAGGAGAGGTTAGTGGAGGATAGGATAGATGAGAGGGGGAGTAGAGAGGAGAGCAGAGCAGAGATGAGTAGAGGAAAGCAGAGGAGAGTTGATAAGATGAAAGGAGAGGAGAAGAGAGGAGAAAAGAGGGGAGAAGGGAAGATAGGAGAGGGGAAGAGAGGAGAGGAGGGGAAAGGAGATGATAGTGTAGGGGAGATGGAAGGAGAGGAGAGTGGAATAGAGGTGAGGAAAATGTAGGGGAGAGGAGTGGGATGAGAGGAGTGGAGAGGCGAGGGGAGTGGAGATGAGAGTGTAGGGGAGAGGGGTGGAGAGGAGAGTGGAGTAGAGATGGGGAGAAGGTAGGGGACAGAAGAGAGATAAGAGGAGCGGGGAGAGGAGGAGAGGAGCGTAGCAGAGAAGGGAGGAATGGAGAGAAGTGGAGAGGTGAGAGGATGAGAGAGAAGGAGAGTAGAGCAGAGGAGAGGGGAAGGGCAGTGGGAGAGCAGAGGAGAGACCATCAGAGGAGAGGAGAGGAAGAGAGCGGGGAGAGCAGGGGCGAGAAGAGATGAGAAGGGAGAGGAGGAGAGGGGTGAAGAGAGGGGAAGTGGAGAGGAGAGTGGAGAAGAGAAGAGCTATGGAGTTTCGAGCAATGGAGAGGAGAATAGAAGAGATGAGAGGATAGCAGAGAAAAGATGAAAGCAGAGTAGAGAGAGGAGGTAGTAGATTAGAGGAGAGGAGAGGACAAGAGAGGGGACAAGGGAGGAGATTAGAAGAGAGTGTAGGAGAGGATAGAAGAGTGGGTAACGGAGAGAGGAGTAGAGGTGAGTGGAGAAGAGGGGGGGAAGTTAGGGGAGAGAAGAGGAGAGAGAAGACAGTGCATGAGAGGAGGAGGTGAAAAGAGGGTAGAGGAAAGGAGAGCAGAGGGGAGGAGAGGGTAGGAGGGGGAGGAGAGGAGTGGAGAAAAGTGGACTGGAGAGGGTACAGGAGAGCAGAGGGAAGGAGAGGAGAGGGGAGAACATCAGACGACACAAGTGAGGAGAGGAGTTAAAATGAAAAGGGAGAAGAGGTGAGGTGGAGAGGAGAGGGGTGAGGAGAGGAGGGGAGAATTTATGGGAGAGGAGTCGAGATGATTGGAGTGGAGACGAGTGGAGAGGAGAGTGGAGTGAGAAGCGACCTGAAAACAGGAGAGAGGAGAGGATAGGGGTGGATCGGGGAAGACGGGAGATGAGTGGAGATGAGACAGCAGAGGAGATGAGAGGAGAATGGAGGAGAGGGAAAGGGAGGAGAATAGTGTAGGGGAGAGGAGAGAATGGAGTAGACGCGTGGAAAAGGTAGGCAAGACGGGAGAAAATGAGGCACAACAGAGTTGAGGAGAACAGCTAAAAGGGGAGGAGAGTTGAGGAGAGGAGAGAGGAGAGGAGACAGGAGAGAACGGGAAGACAGGTGAGAAGAGAAGTGGAGTGGAGAGAGGACGAGATGGGAGAAGGGATGAGCCGAGTGGAGAGGATGGGGGAGGAGAGGGGAGAGGAGAGATGATGAAAGGATAAGGAGGTGAGCAGAGGGGAGAGGAGAGGAGTGTGGAGGAGAGGAGAGGTGAAAGGAGGAGAGTAGTGGAGAGGCGAGGAAAAGAGAGACGAGGGGAGAGAGGAGGGTAGAGATGAGCAGGGAGGGGACGAGTGTGTAGGGGAGGAGAGGGGAGAGGAAAGCAGAGCAGGGGAGAGTAGTGGAACGGAGAGTGGATGTGTTGAGAGGAGAGGAGAGGAAAGCAGAGTGAAGAGGGGAGGGGATTAGGGGAGAGGACTGGGGAGAGGAGAGGGTAGAGGCGAGGGTGGGAGAGGAGAATAGAGTAGAGGAGGGTAGAAGGTAGGGGAGGGGAGAGGAGATGAGCATTGGAGAGAGGTGAGGAGAGGAGGGGTGAGGAGGGAAGGTGTTGTGGTAAAAAGGAGGCTTCTCTCCTTCAAGGTGGACTAACTGATGTAGTTAATCGACACCTGCCCTTCCGTTTGGATAAAACTAGGCTTCTCTCCCTCGGGGTGTACTAACTGATATAGTTAATCGACACCTCGTCCAGCTTCCCACTGTATGACGAACACGGAAGTAAACAAACGAAACCTCAGGTTTATCGGTTTTTTTACGAGCAATGCACGGGAAGGTTCAGTATTGGAACCTCCGAAATAGAAGAGTTTTGAAGCATAATTTATACAGGTGTTGGAGAGGAGCTATCCTCCTACAAAATCATCGATAGGTCTATTGCTATCACCGAAGTTACAGTGATTTGTCGACTCTTATCAGACGGGCTCCGAGTGGTACATGAAACTGTCCATCTCTCATCATTGTTTTATTCCATTTTGCCCTCTACCCCAGTCTATCCGACGCCTGGTGTGGTTGTCCTGGCTTCTTTATCTCTTGATCAGCGACTTTTAAACAAAACTGCTGACTTTGGCTGTTTAAGTGTTACTCAGGTTAAGCTATGATATAATGCGTATAAGTGTGTCATACCTATATAAGCAAGTGTTACATACATCGACAATTGATAAGTTCACTACCTTCGGCATAATTCTGACCCCCTATCTAGAACCTTACTATTTATCCCTTACAATTACCCACTAATGGCCCTTGACTATATGCCCAAGATAGGCCATTTCACAATTAATTCCACATGGGTGAGATTCCAGGGTTGTCCTTTCACTTGGGTAGTGCTACTTCCCGAGCTCCTGGAGCTATCTGTTGGCTTTCCCATCAAGGTTATACTATGTATGTCCTTTCTGCCGGACTGTCTGATTTCCCTTTCTTCAATGTTTTAACTATAGTACGGGCTAGGGCTTGCCTCTTACGTCGGTTACAGCTTTCTAAAGGATAATACTAGCAAGGTGAGCACCCTTGCACTACAACCAGTACATTGAGTCTAGCTTAGTTCATGTATAAGTCCTTTGTAGCCAACATTTTCTCGGTGTTTGAATTATGCCAAGCCTGGAGTATCTGCTGTTTCATCTATCTTCCCTCCACTTGGGGTCTTCACTGTTCTGCCGAATTTCTGCCCCGCCTGGAGTATCCTATATGTTGTCGAATGGTGTCCAATTCAGTCGAGTTTGTTTCTCTTTCAATTCGAGTATCATTTTTCATTTTGGCCCGCTGGTCTTCGCATAACCTCCTCAGGCAATGTCCATCATTGTCCCATCGATCATTCCTCCTTTAGCTCAGGGGTTATAATAAACCCATTTATATCTGTCTCATCAAGTGGAGTAAAGCAGAAGTCAATATCCATAATGGTGCATGAGGTGTTGCTTTCTTCATTTCAGTTGCCATGGTGGTCACACATCAATCTCCATATCCTCGTGAAACAGCGATAATTTTGTAGTCCTGTGTTAGTGGAGGTGATGCTCAAGGTTAACGCGTCCACTTGGTTATATCCACAGTCATCTTTGATCATTCGTAGTGGATCTCGACATAAAGCAACTTGGTTATTTTTATAACAATCTACATATGCTGAGATTCTTAGTACTGTTGTTCTCCTCAGTTACATTTCTGGTTTGTCATCATACCACACGCGAGTTTGATTCCTTATTTCTCCTGCATTGTTTAGTATAGAGGATCTCCTGTTGTCACATCATACTGTGGTAGAGATAATACAAAATCTATTTAAATGTCCGGTAACACAGCTGGCCTTTGAAACCCAAGCATGACTGTTTCTCTGCACCTCGCAGGCATGAGTCATGTTTTTGTCTAAGGTCCAGTTGGTAAATATATCGAGTGTTATCCAATCCGGCACCTTTCTATTCTGAAGCTACTCTATGTTATGTTGTATTCCATTGAGCAACCATGCTCCATATCCTGCACGTACTAGTTCTGTCTGTATGGTTTTACTTAAGTTGCGTTATGCTCTATTCATTTATAGTTCTGGTGTGGTCTCGCAATGTGTGGGCCATTGTAATAATTCGCTTTCTGCGCCATTACCCAGCTGTGCCTGTATCTTTTCATTATCCTTATCTCTTTACAGCAATCCCTGTCAGGTTCATGCGAAGGCGTTAACTAAATCATCTATCGTGTGCAGGTCTGTAGTTTCGCAACTCCCGCCACATACACGTATCCCGCCGTGTATTCTGCAGTGTATCCTGCCACGTATCCTGCCGTGTATCCTGCCTCGTACCATTTCTAGTATCCCTCTTTTTCCCCTGACCCGTTTTTTTTTTACCTGACCCTCTTTCCACATTAAACTTCATGCTTTTGGATTCAGCGCCTTTAAGTGCTCGAAGGATCATGTTTCTATACAGGCTTACACTGTTTAACCCGCAGATGTTGGGGTAGCTTTATTTTTTAAATTTAGGAATACAGTAATTATTCGCTGACGTACCCTGAAGTGTATCTTATCCTTGGTCTGCCTTATCAATTTCTCTTTTGCCCCAGTGTTCACAGTTGGACAGGTTTGTGGCGCTGGGGGTGTGATGGTCGAGGCCCTGGTCATGCTCACTGTTGCTAAACGAGTGGATGGGGCCGTGTTGGTGGGTCTATCTCTGGAGATATCCCTCCACCACCATTCATAGATGTTATTGAAATCTGCACCCCCTTCCCCGGGTGCAGTATGTTTGTCCCTCCTGATTAAAAACGCACCGCGGTCTTATTCCCACTAATTATGGTTCTATATTATTGGCTCATCCCCAATGTTGTTTTGTTTCCTTGTAACGTTGTTTTATGCCCGTTATTTAACTCGACTATTGTTCCGTCCGTCACCATCAGTGTTTTTGATGTTTTATTAAACTAATGTCGCCCAAGTCCCTGTAATACTGGCCTTGCCATCCCTCAGTCTGTTGTCCCTGATATGAGGCTGCCTCACTCCACGTTATTTCCACGAGCTCTCGAGTCCTGCAAAAAGCAATATTTTCCGGTCGTCACTGGTTAGTTAGTGACCATGCTTTTTTAACTGGATCCAGTGTTTCCACTTGCCGATACTCCTTATAAGTACCATAACTTACCATGATTACCTGATAGAGACCGATCCATTTGGATGCGATCCCGAACCTCTCTGGGGTAATCTCTTGACTGCCTATTTGGGGTGTTTGGAACTTCTGTTTCTTCGTGTCGTTCTCTAAATCCTTGATTTGCTGATCTCTAACCTTTGACTCTAAATCATGTAACTGCTTACAGAGTTCCATTACAGATTTCCATATTTTTTTAGTTCAAAGGTATCATTCCTGTCGTTCGACTAGGGGTTGCCTTGAGCTTTATTTATACTCGGGGTATCCTGTCTACCCATAACTTTCCAGTCTCGTTGATGTGGGATAGTTTTTGCCTCATCCCTAAGCGCACGCCTGTTTCATTATCTTCCCTGTGAAGTGTGTACCTTGATATGAGTTCAGCTGCAGTGCCATTATTTTGTTTGCTAGGATCCTGGCCATGGTTTCTACTGAACAATTCCTAGTGGTGAAAGCTTCTACCCACTTCATAAACGTGTCTATTATAACTAAGCAGTATGTTTTCCCCTTGTTGCTGGATAAAGGTCCAATAAAATCTACCTGCAAATTTTCCCAGAGTCCCTTCGGTCGGGGCTGATGTCCCATTCTGACCTTTACTTTCCCCCCTGGGTTGTATTTTGCGCATATCACGCACCTTCTGCAGAGGTCCTCTATATCTCTAGATATTCCCTTCCACCACCAGCATCTGGACATCAAGCTTATCATGTTGGTTCGACCTGTATGCACATACCCGTGGTATAAATTGAATAGGCTCCCCTGGATGCATTCCGGGGCCACAACATTCCCATCTTTTCTCCATATCCCGTTGGTCCCTTGTTTGGCCCATCTCTGCTTCCACTCCTCCTGTTCCTGCGGAGTGGCCTCTCCCTGTACCTCAAGCATATTTACTTCCTCAGGCACAATTGTACATGCTATGCCTTGGGCTTCCCCAGTCAGTGTACCTGCCACTCGCTTGGCTGCTTCATCTGTCCATGCATTCCGTTGTTCATACTGATCATTATTTTTTACGTGTGCTTTGATCTTTATTATCGCACACTCCTGGGGTAGGAAGGAGGCTTCCACTAGATGTTTCCCAATCTCCTCATGTTTAATCGGTCCTCCTCCTGAGGTCGTGTATCACCGTCTGCTCCAGGCTATCATATAATCATGCTCTACTCCGAAAGCATATCGACTGTCTGTATAGATATTTACTCATTTTCCCCTCGCAAGCCTCAGAGCCTCAGTGAGAACCACAAATTCAACCACTTGAGCTGATAGATTCTCTTCTAACCGTCCTTCCCCTTTGACCTGACCGCTGCTATCTACCACGGCCCATCCCGTCTGTGGTGTCCCATTGATATAGCGCCGAAACTCATCTACATATAGATCCATGTCTGCCTCCTCAAGCAGGGTTTCACTTGCCTGACTACTTCCCTCATCTTCTGTTGTGCTACAATGATGCTCCTCTCCCTTTGTAATGATCCACCCTGCAGGTTGAATGGGGCGGGGGGCGGGGTGGGGTGGTTGGGGGGGAGGAGGGGGGAGAACATTATTTACCTCCTCGCCATTTGTGCATCGAATACATTTTTAGCCTTCCAGTGTTAAGTAATTCTACTAAGGTACGCTGGGTTTGTAGAATAATGCACCCTGACATTATTATTGGTTCGTTAAATCTGATGGCCCAAGCCGCACAGTCGAGGGCAGCAACGCACCTGGACAGTCCTGCAGCTACAGGTTGCGGTTTGTCTGAGTAATATGCCACGGTCTATGCCTGTCTCCATGTAATTGAATCACCACCGCGTTATAATGATGGTTAATGTAGTAGGTATAGACGTGAAAGGGCCTATTCTGGTCTTGTAGTCCCAGGGCTGGAGCACTTGTGAGAGTTTGTTTTAACCGCACACATGCAGTTTCTTGATCTTGGCCCCAGTTTACTGGCTCTTAGGAGGGTTCCCACCCTTTGACCTGTTTCTGTATAGGTTAGTCCACCTTGGCATATTCGGGAATAACATTTCTGCAGTAGTTGAATAGCTCTAGTACCTGCCTGACCCCTTTCACGGTTCCTGGTCTGGGGATTGATTGAATTGCTTCCTTACTGTCCTCGGGCATCTGTCTCTTCCCTTACGATATTATGTATCCCAGATATGTTACTTCGCTCCTTCTTTCTCCTAAGTCTACTGGTTCCAAACTCCCTGACAATATTCGATGAAATATGCTCCAGCTGTTATTGAATCCCAGTGGTACCTTCGCCCATGTGTTTTGTTATCCATTTACCGTGAAGACAAATTTTCCTTGAGACTCTTTGGCTAAGGGAATGGTCCAAGTTCCATTCACTATATCCAGCATGGTGAATATCTTATGATCTGGATCCAGGCCATTAAAAATTGTGGCTGGACTTGCCACTATTGGGTGTTCTCCGGAAGTCACCTTATTCAGGGTGGTATAATCGATAGTCAATCGGTAAGACCTGTCGGGTTTCTTCATCAGCCACACAGGTGAATTAATGGAGGCTATTAAATGTTTAAATATACTTTGCTCCTCTAATTCATGCACTATCTGACAGACCGCTACCTCAGCTTCGGGTGTTAATTGGAACTGTCGGTGAGCTTTGTGTTGGGGTCCAGGAATTTTGATGGGTGATATCTCTGCTAATCCATAATCTTGTTTGCATTGTGCCCACAGAGTCGGGTATAATTGGCACACGCTACCCCATACACCCTTTGTTTCCCACTCGGGTTGGATTATGGTTGTTCCTATCACTCGTTGCTGCTGGTGTCCCGGGTTTTCGAACTTAATTCGGTTTTCGTGCTTATCCCCCAAAATTATCCGATTACGCTGAAGAGCTATCAGAACCCCTATCTCCCTTAATGTATCGCTGCCTTCTGTATGCCTTCTTTATGTTGTCTTCTGTATTCTGACAGCACCAAAACTGAGCAGGTAGCATAACCCCTGTACTTCGACAACACCATCTCACTTCGGGTTGCTTTCTGATATCCCCCACTCTCTCCTTGTATGTTGATGGTCCTATGGGTCAGGGGCAAATCTAAGTTGGCTATTGGGTGTTCTCTGGTTGGGGCGGTGGTGGCCGTGGTACTGATACCTGTCTGAGCATGTCCATCAGATCTTCCCTGATTAATGGTATTCCCTTCTTTGCCTGTTTGTGGTCTCGCCATCCAGCGCCTTCCTCATAACTCCAGCAATATTTGGCCAAATGTCCAAGTTTACCACAATTATGACATTTCCCTTTAGAATTGCCGTAATGTCTGCTTTTCAGCAGGCAATCCCTACTGAAGTTGCCTTCCTGATTGCAGTTTAAACATATCAGTGGAGATGCGCGGGAGTCTGTCTCTTCCTCCTTCATCTCTGCTGCTAACGCTGTTGCTGCTATTTTTGCTCTTTTATCCCTTGTTCTAACTTTAACCCCTCTTCATGTTCTGCCCATTCCAAAGTTTCATCATAATCATCTCCTAACTTAAATACTCACGTAATTATCTGTTGATGTGCCTTTCCTAGTCCATCCTTAAACATTTTCAAGAATGCTGCATCATTTCTGTTGCGGTCATCAGCCCCAGAGTGGTTTTTGTATTCAATCCACTTTCGTTCCCCGTACTCCCCACCCCTTTTCCCTGCCTTTTGAGTGACAGTATTCTACTCCAGTCTTTTGTCAAAGTTCTGTATCTCTACTATTTTGCTTTAGCGGGTGGTAACTTATTCAATACAAATTGTCTCCTGTGGGCTGAGGGGCACCTCCTGCATGGTAATGTGGGCTGCTCTACATCTGCTGGAGCGAATGGTGGTCGTGCGTATCAGTGCCACTGATAAATAGCCATTATCAGGTGCTGGGGCCACCTCTACTCCAAACTCATTATCCCTCTCTGGTTGACTGTTAGGTTGGGGTTGTGGACTGCACTTACCCACCTTGGGGTACATTATCTCTATTAACGTAGGTGATGGTGCTATGGCTGTGCTCTGCACTATCCATCTGGTCCTGTCTTTTTCTCTGCCAGCTTATTTATCTTAGCTTCTAACCCTTGAATTTGATGTGTTTAAGTATCTATCTGTCCTCTGTAGGAGGTGAGTAAACATAGAAATATAGAAACAGAGAAACATAGAAAATAGGTGCAGGAGTAGGCCATTCGGCCCTTCTAGCCTTCACCGCCATTCAATGAGTTCATGGCTGAACATGCAACTTCAGTACCCCATTCCTGCTTTCTCACCATACCCCTTGATTCCTCTAGTAGTAAGGACTTTATCCAACTACTTTTTGAATATATTTAGTGAATTGGCCTCAACAACTTTTTGTGGTAGAGAATTCCACAGGTTCACCACTCTCTGGGTGAAGAAATTCCTCCTCATCTCGGTCCTAAATGGCTTCCCCCTTATCCTTAGACTGTGTCCCCTGGTTCTGGACTTCCCCAACATTGGGAACATTCTTCCTGCATCTAACCTGTCTAACCCCGTCAGAATTTTAAACGTTTCTATGAGGTCCCCTCTCATTCTTCTGAACTCCAGTGAATACAAGCTCAGTTGATCCAGTCTTTCTTGATAGGTCAGTCCCGCCATCCCGGGAATCAGTCTGGTGAACATTCGCTGCACTCCCTCAATAACAAGAATGTCCTTCCTCAGGTTAGGAGACAAAAATTGTACACAATACTCCAGGTGTGGCCTCACCAAGGCCCTGTACAATTGTAACAACACCTCCCTGACCCTGTACTCAAATCCCCTCGCTATGAAGGCCAACATGCCTTATTACATAGGTTTTCTTCGTTTTGTTTTCATTCTGAATATCCCCACATTTCTTCTGTCTGTCAGGTGAGTCTTTTTTCTTTTATTAAGAAATCCAAACTAATAATGTCCAGTATAAAACATCTTTCAATGGAAAGGGTTAACTCCACTACAGGTTTGTAAGAAGGTCTGGCGTCATTACGTGACTTCGGGTATCCATCTGAAAATATTTCCCCAAGTCTTTGTGCTTTCAAAACTTGATAAGAAATTAGGAATCCGTTCAAATAGCAGAAATTATTGGTAAAGTTGTCAAAATAAAACCTTCTCAGCGGGAAAGGCAGCATTTTAGATTAAACTCCAATTTCTCTACACACCCAATTCAAATACGTGCCAACGAGTTTTTCATTGATTTAAAGCGAGACCACACATTTTAATAGCTATTTTGTTTACAGAAATCCAATTTCCACGCAAGCTATATACATTCCAGTATTTTGTTTTTTTATGGTCCCGTTCACTGAGCAAATCTTGTGTTTTATTTTCTCTCGGCACAAAATCTAAACTTCGGTGCCGGTCCATCTTTTTAAGAATCCTGTAATTCCCAGTTTTTTCTTTCTGTGCTGAGTTCACATAGCTTAGATCTTTTCCCCCTTTTGAATCTGAACTTAATCATTTTTTGATGACCTTACTCCAGTCCATAGTTAAACATCTTTGTTTCTCTTCCTCGGCACAAAGCGTTGTCGGGTTTAACTCATAAGTTTTTATATTTCAACCAATATCCTTTTCACAGCCAATTTAAATCTCGTTTCTTCAAATTAGGTTTAGTATTTTGATGATCTTCCTCCAGTCCATTTTGCTCAACATCTTTGTTTCTCTGCAGCTTTCAAGGTCAAATTTCTATCTTTTGATAAAAACAAACTGTCCTTTGTAAATTCAATTTGATATCCAACATTTTTCTTTTCTTTTATTAATTTTCCATTTATCTCAGCGAGCATTTTATCCCACTGGCCAGTTTTCCTAGGATCCTGGGGTCCCATCCCACAGTTTAGGTTGTATCCCTTCTTGTTTGCACCGCACACGATCAATACCAGCTTCACTGTGTTATTACCACGTCATGCTTCAGGACATATGCCTTATATTTCCCATAACGATCGCTGGGGTCCACTCCCCATGCGGTTGCATTCCTTCTTTCTCAGGCATACACCTATCCCACCCTTGGTTTTCAGCCATCTGTGGTTCGTTATAAGTTGTCCTACAGCTGACCCCTTCTAATTCTTTATACAAATTAGCTCCTTCCCCGTCAATGCTACAGCTGCATGTGGTAAAAAAACATGGTCACGACCATTTAGCTGTCACGTGATCCAGGTCGGAAGGTCTGCATCCGGTTCATGACGCCAAATGTTGGGGTTAAAAAGGAGGCTTCTCTTCTTCGACGTGGACTAACTGATATAGTTCATCGACACCTCACCTTTCTCCCACTGTATAACGACCACGGATGTGAACACACGAAATCCCAGGATCAACTGGCTTTTATTACGAGCAATTGCAAGGGAAGGTTCAGTCGTGGAAGCTCCGAAATACAAGAGTTTCCAAGCATAACTTATACAGGTTTTGGAGAGGAGCTATCCTCCTGCAAAATCATTGATACGTCTATTGATATCAGCGAAGTTACATTGATTTGTCGACTCTTATCCGACGGGCTCTGAGTGGTAATTGCAACAGTCCATCTCTCATCATTGTTTTGTTCCATTTTTCCCTCTACCCCAGTCTATCCGACGGTTAGAGTGGCTGTACTTGCTTATTTATCTCTTCCTCAGGGACGTAAAAAAACTACTGACCGGCTGTTTAAGTATTACAGAGGTTACGGATTCAGTTCAATGCGTTATACATTTGCGCTGTACCTAAATAAGCAAGTGTTACCTACGTAGCAATTATAAGTTCAAGACCTTCACCATAATTCTGAGCTCCTATTTGCAACCTTATAATTTATCCCTTGAAGGGGTCGATGCAAAGTCTCCATCATTGTTCCCCATGAGTCCTCTAATTGTTTGGTGAGAAGTTTATTCTCTCTGCTTAGATCTTCTTTTTAAATCTCAAGATTTCCTAATTGTTTACATTGCAGCCCCTACGTGAATTGCATTGATACTCTGCTGTTGCATTACTGCAGTAGCTGAAGCAAATTGACTGCAAATTCACAATTTTCTGTTTCATGTTTGAATCTATTTTCTGCAATTCTTCATTCTTAGCCGAATTTTTTTCCAGTTCTGATATTTTATCCTCTAATTCTTTCTTGACCTTTGATTGACGTCCTGCGAAGTACGAAGCTGCACAGGTGACTAGACTCATCGCCTTACCCAGCTTCCATTATTTAGCTTTAATCTGTTCATCAATAAAAGTGACCGTATCCTTAAGGGATACATTCGGATTCTTCCCTAGGCAATCTAGCAACAGTGTCTGCACTTGAGTTTCGTCACATCTTTTTTCTAACTTTTTCTGATACTCTTCCAAGAGACACTCCTCCGGCATCTGAAAATTAATTATTTTTAAGTAAGCTTCCTTAATGAAGATAACAGTCACTAGCAGTTGACGTAAATCAACCTTACACAAGATTTGATCGGTGATCAAATGATCTGCCTTGCATCTGCTGGTGATACACAACAAATTGTTTTCAAATAGACAGAAAAAATTACAAGAGTTCCCAATTAACTTGATTATTGAGTATATTGCATTTTGTTCAATATCTCTTTGTTTTGTTCCTTCGTGGTCGCCAGATGTAGTTTTTAACCAATGAGCCGCTTTTTGCCGCTTTGCTAACTATAGCAATTCAGCTATTTCCAGGGTATATACTTAATTGAAACTGGGAGACTTTTGTTCAGATCATACCAAATACTTTTAATACAGGTATAGTGAGTAAAAACAGTGTTTTATCAAGTAAATTACATTCTGTTACAAAAAGTAATACTTAACAAATTATAGTCACAGTCTAATTCTCGATAGCGTCCTCTCGAGCTGACCGTGGTGCCGACTCCTTATCTCCTGTTCGCTTGATTCGCACTGCCTTCTGAGTAGAAGAGCTGTTACTTTATAACATTTTTCTCCCATTCAAAAACTGTGAAAATTTACAGCTGTTGTAGCCTTACAGTAGCGCATATTATCTACTGCCTTTGACTTTCTATGTTATCTCTATCTCCCTCCCTCTCTGTGGCAGGAATCACTTCTCTGAGAACAATTATACAGACCATGGTCGCACAGAATTAATTACTGAGCTTGGCTTTACAAAAATATGACAAGAACTGGTACGCAATGTATACCTTTATGTTATTGATTAATAATTTTGGCCTTGATCGTTCTATTTCTAAATGAAGCTTTATCAGCAGTTAAAAAAAGGATAAAATAATAATGACTCAATTTTAAAATGATGCTTTGTTCATGTGTGTAAATGTGCATGTATGGTTATGTCGAAATGTTTGTTTATGTTGAGGTGTAAGTGTGTGTGAGTTTTCGTGTAACATTGTGTTCACATGTAAGTGTGTGTGTGTGTGTTTTGTGTTAGTTTGTGTTTGGATTTATAGGCATGTTCATGCTTGTGTAAGTGTGTTGAGGTGTGCGTTTTCCTGTAAGTGTATGGTTATATCTCAATGTTGTTCATGTTTAGGTGTAAGTCTGTGTGTGTTTGTGTGTGTATGTTTCGTGTAAGTGTGTGTTTTGATTGATGTGTGTGTATAAGTGCAATAGTGTGTTTGCATGTAAGCGTGTGTGTGTTTTGTGTAAATCTGTATTTGGATTGATGCGTTTGTTTACGAGAGTGTGTGTGTTTTATGCAAGTCTGTGTGTGGATTGACGTGTGTATTTACCTGTGTGTAAGTCTGTTTGTGTGTTTTGTGTAAGTGTGTGTGTGGATTGATGTGTGTGTTTATGTGTGTGTAAGTGTGTTTTTGCAAGTGTGTGTGTAGATAGATGTGTGTGTTTATGTGTGTGTAAGTGTGTATAAGTGTGTTTTGTGTAAGTGTGTGTGTGTGGATTGATGTGTGTGTTTATGTGTGTGTAAGTGTGTGTGTGCTTTGTGTAAATGTGTGTGTGGATTGATGTATGTGTTGATATGTGTGTAAATGTGTGTAAGTGTGTTTTGTGTAAGTGTGTGTCTGGATTGATATGTGTGTCTATGTTTGTGTAAGTGGGTATAAGTTTCCGTTGTGTTAGTGTACGTTTCGAATGACGTGTATTATTGTTTTGTTCAAAGTTTCAGAGAGTACCAATAACTGGATTTGACAATGATGGTTTTCATTATATTCTAGTTATGTATAATATTATGTTTCAGGTTGTTAGTATGTCTTTATATGTAAGTCTTTGTGTGTTCATGTGTAATTGTGCACTTACACAAAAACACAAACTTATACAAAATCATCAAAACACTTACATGTGAACACACACAAACTCACTTTCACATGTATTCTCCTCCGCTCTGTGTAAATGTGTTCTGTGTGAGGCGCAATGTGACATCAGCCGAACGAATGCAACAATTCAACCGATGGGCTTCAGCAACATCAGGGACACAACTGTGAGAAACCCGCAGAGGATTCAGTCACCAGTTTAGACATGGCCCATTAGAATTCAACATGTTAGTTTACAATTAACAGGGACTGTTGCACCCCCAACCCTATTTAAAAATATTACGTGGAATAAATAGTTATTTCAGAATATAATACTCATATGGCAAGTTTAGAATCTTTAGATCATGGGTTAGAATGTACGATGGCAACGTAGTGCATTTAAAAGAGGGTTGTTCACTTCCCATCTCCCTGCGGGTGCGTGTGAGAGGTACAGTGAGTTAAAATTACCCTTTACTCCCTCTCAGCTGAAGTTACCTTCAGGAATCCTGTAATGAGAGAACTCTACCCAGTTTCTAACTCATGCTGTATCTGAGCTGGGAGCGCTGGCTGTACAAGCCTTGGGACCGAGATCCGCAAACACACTACTTCAGATAAAAAGCCCTCACATTGGTCAAAATAGGCAACATAATTAATTGAGTGGCTGTGTGTTCAACTCACGATGGCAGAAAAGCCCTTTATTGTTTTTTATTTAAGAACTGAAATGCAATCGAGACATTCTCATCGACAAGAATGACTAAGAAAGCTATAAAGAAAGGAAAGATACATTTCAAAGGTAAACTTGCGCAAAACATGAAAAAGGATAGTAAAAGCTTTTACAGATATGTAAAACGGATAAGAGTGACTAAAATAAATGTTGGTCCCATAGAGATGAGAAGGGGGATTTAATAATGGGAAATGTGGAAATTGCTGAGAGCTTAAACAATTATTTTGCTTCGGTCTTCACAATGGAAGACACAAAAACCATGCCAGAAATTGCTGGTCAAAGGAATGTGGGAAGGGAGGACCTTGAGACAATCACTATCACTTGGGGGGTCGTGCTGGACAGGCTAATGGGACTCAAGGTAGAGAAGTCCCCCGGTCCTGATGAAATGCATCCCAGGGTATTAAAAGAGATGGCGGAAGTTATAGCAGATGCATTCGTTATAATCCACCAAAACTCTCTGGACTCTGGGGAGGTACCAGCGGATTGGAAAGCAGCTAATGTAAGGCCTCTGTTTAAAAAAGAGGGCAGATAAAAGGCAGGTAACTATAGGCCGGTTAGTTTAACATCTGTAGTGGGGAAAATGCTTGAAACTATCATTAAGGAAGAAAGAGCGGAACATCTAGATTGGAATAGTGCAATCAAGCAGACGCAGCATGGATTCATGAAGGGGAAATCATGTTTAACTAATTTACTGGAATTCTTTGAGGATATAACGAGCATGGTGGATACAGGTGTACCGATGGATGTGCTATATTTAGATTTTCAAAAGGCATTCGATTAGGTGCCACACAAAAGGTTACTGCAGAAGATAAAGGTACGCGGAGTCAGAGGAAATGTATTAGCGTGGATAGAGAATTGGCTGGCTAACAGAAAGCAGAGAGTCGCGATAAATGGGTCCTTTTTGGGATGGAAATCGGTGGTTAGTGGTGTGCCACAGGGATCGGTGCTGGGACTACAACTGTTTACAATATATATAGATGACCTGGAAGAGGGGACAGAGTGTAGTGTAACAAAATTTGCAGATGACACAAAGTTTAGTGGAAAAGCGGGTTGTGCAGAGAACTCAGAGAGGCTGCAAAGAGATTTAGATAGGTTAGATAATGGGCTAAGATTTGGCAAATGGAATACAATGTCGGAAAGTGTGAGGTCATCCACCTTGAGGGAAAAAAAACAGTAAAAGGGAATATTATTTGAATGGGGAGAAATTATAACATGCTGCGATGCAGAGGGACCTGGGGGTCCTTGTGCATGAAATTCTTTTAGGAGCAAACAAAAAACATTAAACCGTGCCCCCCGATCTGGGGGAAACACCAACATTTACAAGGTTTTTTTTTGGCACAAAAACATATTTTTTCTCCAAGTGCCCCCTATAAAAAGGGAGGGGGACACTAAAAGCACCGGCAATTAAAACAAATTAACTTAAAAACATAAAATCAAATTAAAATTTGGTTGCCGGGCGTGATGATGCACTCCAGTCCCTCCGGTGCCCACCTCTTGCGGAAGGCCGCGAGCGTACCGGTGGACACCGCGTGCTCCTTCTCCAAGGATACCCTGGACCGGATGTATACGCGGAAGAGAGGCAGGCAGTCTGGCTGAACGACCCCCTCGACCGCCCGCTGCCTGGACCGGCTGATTGCCCCCTTGGCTGCGCCCAGGAGCACTCCTACGAGGAGGCCCTCGGACCTACCCGTTCCCCTCCGCACAGGGTGTCCGAAGATCAGGAGTGTGGGACTGAAGTGCAGCCAGAATTTCAGTAGCAGCCCCATTAAATAACAAAACAGGGGCTGCAACCTCGTGCACTCAATAAAAATATGGAACACGGACTGTTCCAGACCGCAGAAATTGCAGGCGGCCTGGGAGCCCGTGAACCGGCTTAAAAATTTATTCAACGGCACTGCTCAGTGCACCACCCTCCAGGCCAAGTCCCCGACAAATAGTGGGAGGACCCCTGCGTAGAGTGCCCTCCATCGAGGACCCCCGCCTCCTCCGGACGGCAAGATGGTATGCCATGGCGTGTCCGGATTGCAGGCGAGGATGGCAAAGTTGAGAGTGTGCAGGAGCAGCCCGTATAGGAAAACCCTCCACGCATAACTGAAAGGCACGGAGGGGATTTCTCCGACTCGGCTCAAGTTGTGAGGCGCCGGCCCCCGAGGGAGGTTCCGGGGTTTGGCGCCGATGAGGAATTCCGTCCCGACGGGATCTCCCCGCGTGCTTGAGCCTCCTCAATGCACCTAATGGAGTCGGGGCCCAGAGCTGTTTTTAGCGACTCGATGGCATCGGCCGCGAGGCGGACGTTGGCGGAAATTAAGCGCCGCGCCAGCGTGTCTGGCGCCATCCAGCCCGCTCCTCCGCCATCGAGCAGGTCCCTGGCCCTGGTCACCTCACCAGCCACAGCCTTCTCGTCCGACCGCCACCTAAAACCTCGGTCGTGGAGGTACGGATTCCCGAGCAGCGGCTCCCGCAGGACAGCCGCCACCCCAGTCGGTGGAGAGCTGCGCTTGGTGGAGACTTTGTTCCAGACCCTGGTGAGTTCCTTGTAAAAGACAGGCAGCTCCTGAAAGGCGGTCCTGACGCCCCCCAAGCTCACAAACAGGAGCTGCGTGTCGTAGTTGAGGCCGGGCTGCTGGCGGAAGAAGTACATCGCCAGAGCACACCACCTAGGAGGGGGCTCGACGTAAAGGTATCTCTGCAGGGTCTGAAGACGGAAAGTCACGAGCTGGGTGCTTACGCACACCAACGACTGACCGCCCTCCCCAAGCGGGAGACTCAAGACCGCGGCAGAGATCCAGTGCTTCCTATTGTTCCAGAAGAAGTCCACCAGCTTCTTCTGTATCTTGGTTAAAAACGCAGGGGGAGGGGTCAAAGTGACCAGCCGGTACCACAACATTGCGGCCACCAGCTGGTTTATGACTAGCGCTCGACCCCTGTAGGACAGCATTCGGAGCAGTCCTGTCCAGCGCCCTAGGCGAGCGGCGACCTTGGCCTCCAGCTCCTGCCAGTTCGCCGGCCAGGCTTCCTCGTCGGGGCTAAGGTAGACTCCCAGATAGAGGAGATGGGTCGTGCTCCAGGCAAAAGGCCTGAGCTCCTCCGGCAGGGACTCCACCCGCCACTGACCCACCAGGAGTCCGGAACATTTCTCCCAGTTGATCCTGGCGGAGGATGCGGCCGAGTAAATCACCTGGCACTCACGCATCCTCCGCATGTCAGCGGGATCCTCTACCGCGAGGAGCACGTCATAGGTGTAAGACGAGAGGACGACCTCCACGCCCGGCCCTTGGAGAGCCAGTCGCGTCAACCTCGTCCGCAGGAGGCGCAGGAAGGGCTCCACGCAACCAGCATATAACTGGCCGGACATGGGGCATCCCTGGCGCAGCCCTCTCCCAAAGCGAAGGGGCGCTGTCAAGGACCCGTTAACCTTAATCTGACACTCCGCGGTGGCGTACAAACGTCGGATCCGGGATACGAAATGCGTCCCAAACCCGAAAGCACGCAGAGTTCCGAACAGATAGTCGTGATCCACCCTGTCGAACGCCTTCTCTTGGTCGAGGGATAGGAAGGCGACCGAAAGACCAGCCTCCTGGGAATAATGGATGAGGTCCCGGACCAGATTGATGTTATCGTGGATTGTCCGGTCCGGGACCGTGTAGGACTGGTCGGGGTGGATCATGTGGTCCAGCACGGCACCAAGGCGAGCAGACATCGCCCTGGCTAAGATTTTGTAGCCCGTGCTGAGGAGGGAGACCGGGCGCCAGTTCTTAAGGAGGCGGAGATCGCCCTTCTTATGCAGCAGGACAATGACTGCCCTGCGCCAACAGAGCGGCATCTCCCCGGTCACCAGACTTTCCCACAGGACCCACGCATAGTCGCCCCCCAGGACTTCCCAGAACGCCCTGTGGAACTCCACGGTCAGCCCGTCCAGCCCTGGGGCTTTTCCCCTCGAGAGCCGGTCGAGGGCGCCGGTCAGGTCCGCAAGGCTAAGCGGAGCTTCCAGATTATCGGCGCCCTCCGGGCTGACCTTCGGCAAGTCTTCCCACAAAACTCTACGCGCTTCCTCGCTGGACGACTCCGGAGAGAACAGGGCCCCGTAATATTCACGGGTTCTGTTGTTGACGCCCTCCGGATCCGAGACTAGAGAACCGTCGTCGGCCAGCAGCGTCAAGAGCTGCTTATGGACACTCTGTCTTTTTTCCAGCGAGTAGAAGAAGGGGGAGCCGTGGTCCAGACCCGCAGGAACCGGATCCGCGACCTCACGAACGCGCCTCGGGACCCGGCGAGCTGTAGGTCTTTCAGCGTGGCCTTATTCGCTTCATACACCGTCCGCAGGGCCGGGTCCCCGATGACTTCACCGAGATGGGATTCCAGGTCGAGCACCTCTTTTTCTAGGCGCCCGACCCTTGCCGCCCGCCTCTTGGTCGACCCCCTCACGTACTCTTGACAGAAGACGTGGACGTGAGCCTTGCCAACATCCCACCATAGCCTCAAGGAGGGGAAGCCCCCCTGCTTCCTTCTCCAGTCGGACCAGAAATGACGGAACGAGTCCTGGAACCGTACATCTTCCAGCAGCCGGTTGTTAAAATGCCAGTACGTGGACCCCGTCCTCGTGCGGAGCGAAGCGAGCTCCGCTCACACCAGGTGGTGGTCCGAACACGGCAACGGTCGCATGGAGGCCGCCGGGACGCAGGAAACGTACGCCCGAGACACGTAAAGGCGGTCGACTCTGGACCATCCGACTCCAGGCCTCACCCAAGTAAAGGCGCTGGAGTCGGGGTGGAGATTTCACCAGACGTCCACCAAGTCGAAGGACCCGACCAGGTCCCTCAACTTCTCCATCGCCGTCATGCTCTGCGGGGCACCGGAGCGGTCCCTCGCCTCGAGGGTGCAGTTAAAATCCCCCCCGAGGACAATGCAGTCGCCGACGTCGACGGAGCCAAGAAGAGCGGACACCTCTTCGAAGAAGCGCGTTTGCTGCGGGCCGGGCTGAGGGGCAAACACGTTCACGAGATGGAGCGGCACGTCCCCCAGGCGAACCGTTACGTGAAGCAAGCGGCCTGGCACAGGCTCCTCGACCCCCAAGATCTCCGGCTGAAAATGCGGGGCCAGCATGATGGCCACCCCACTAGAAGTGGCGGTGAAGTGGCTCATGCGGACCTCTCCTTGCCATTCCAGGCGCCACGTGGCTTCGTCTCCCGGAACGGTGTGGGTTTCTTGCAGGAAGCACGCCGCATATTTCCCCTCCCGCAGGAGCGAAAAATTGTTAAATCTACGGCGTGCCCCTCTGCCGCCGTTGATGTTGAGGCTGGCTATGGTTATCTTCATGACTAGAGCATAGTGCAACCTCTACCTAACCTATTGTGATGGGGGGAGTGGAGTCGCTTGTTGACCTCCACTCCTTCAGCAGCCCAGCGAGGAACTTTTTGAGCCGGTGCAGCTCAAGGCCTTGCTCCTTTGATAAGGGCCCGCCCACGGCCATGGTTTTAGCGGCGGCGTGGATGGAAGCGACGAGCAACACCGGCTCAGATCATCTTTCCAGGGCCAGACGGGCTTGGTCGCAGCGACCCCGGCACTGAACCAAAAAGTCCCAGAGTTCCTTTGCAGGAATGAGGAAGGTCTCAGCGGCGGCCGCGAGCAGATCCACCGCCTCACTGGCGATGCACTCGAGATCTTCACCCGCGTCCCCCACCGAGTCCCCGTCCCCCTCCGGGAGGTCGCCTAGCAGCCGGCCCGTCGACCACACGAGGTACGGCAAACGGCCCGGCCGCTCCATCTGGCACTGGCTCTGCCCCGATCCCACCCCCCAGGATCGTCAGCAGAGGAGTCCCCACTGGGCTCTTTTAAAATTGGTGCTGGGTCGGGAAGCGACAGCGGAAGGGGTTCCTCCTCCGCCCCAGGAACCGGGGAAGACGGAGAGACCTGGTCAAAGAAATGTTCCAGGTCCACCAAGTATCCCAGCTCCAAAGTAGGGGGCGAGGGTTGTTGTTCTTCCCCCTCCCCGCCGCCACCCCCCGGCCCAGCGTGTGGATGTATATTACAGTTGTCTGCAGTGTCAGTTTCTGCCGAGTCGAGCAAATCCCAGGGGAAGTTGTGTATTGGCTGGGCGGCCTCAGGTTCGGCCTTTTCGGCCCGGCCCGCCTCAGTCCCCGGGACCCTCGACCCGGCTGCTACGCATTCTTCCGCTGGCCCCACGCCCCCCACGACAGGCAGATCATTCACGCCATCCCCGGGAGGCAGCGGCTGGGCAGACTCGACTGCCTCACCCTCCCCGGGGACAGATTCCTCATGCCTAAGGCGCAGTTCGGGGGCGCCGGTGGGGGGCGCGGGACACGCAGCAGGCACCGACTCCTACGCAGAGGGAAGTTGTTCCCCCCCCCGCCTCATTGGAGCAGCGCCTCCTTTTTTTCCTGGGGGGGCACTGAGACAGGGAGACACCCGTGTCTGCCGAGGCTTCCCGCTCTACGCCCCTCTTTTTCTTATCTTGCCCACGCCCGAACCCCTCTGCGGTACTGATCGAGGGATCGGGCACGGGCTCAGGGCACCACGCGCTCGCCGGTGACTGGGTTGGGCTGTGCGCATTGGTCAAACTTTCTGGCGCACTGAGGGGACCCGCCTCTAGATGTCTCGTCTTCTTCCGCGCCTTCTTTCCAGTCGGACACTCTCCCTCCCCCCCCCGCCGGAGGCCCTGAAAACAAAGGCCTCCGACGATGCCCGCGCACCTACGGCTCCCGGCGCGCGGACGCAACTAGGGGGAGGGGTGGCGATGGCACCAGCCTTGGCCGCCTTCGGTGGTTTGGCGGCCCTGGAGGTGGGGCAGTTCTTGCGAATGTGCCCCACCTCTCTGCAGGCATGGCACTGCACGCCGTCCGACGTCCAGAAGACGCGGTAGGCAGTCCCCTCGTTCACCACATTAAAATAGCCCTCCGTCGTCTCCTCCCGTGCCAGCCGGGCAAAGAGCTGGCGGCGGAAGGAGAACACGTGGCGCAGGCTGTTCTCCCTGAGGCCGAGCAGTATGGGGTTGATCCCCGACCTTACCTCCCCCAGTTGATGTAGGTGAGGGAGGAGGAGCTCAGCGGAACAAAGGGCGGGACGTTAGATATGATGACCCTCTGCGCGGTGGCCTCGAGAGGGTCCACCGGCAGGAACGTCCCGCCCACCGTGAGCCCCCTTTCAAGGGCCAGGGACACCGCCCGCTCCGACCCCAGGAAGAACACGGCCTTCCCAGACATCTTGGAGGCTGCGACAATGGCCGAGGGGCCGACTACCCCAGCCATCGCCTGCACGCACTCCTCAATGCTCATTGTGGGGTGAGTGTAGCTCTTGACCCCGTTTTTCTTAGAAATTAGTCTGAATGGTGGCAGGGCAGCAGGTGGCGCAAGAGGTGCCGTGGATGTCGACGCCGCCTGCGCATATGTCTTTGCTGACCCCGCCACCGGCGTGGATGGAGTCGCCATCACGGGGTCCCTTTAAGGGCTACACCCACCCTAAAGTCACAGGCCTTAATGGTCTTTATTGGCCTCGTTTGTGTTTTGAGCAGAAGGAGCTCTGAAAGAGGCACACCTCTCCCCTAGTTAACGATTGGGGAGGGGCCTTGTTCCCTCTGCTCAGTGTCTTAATTGTTTTGTTTTTTAAAATTAGGAGGAAAGGGCTCTCAGAGAGAGAGGGGAGGGACAGAGTGTAACAGAGAAATAGAGAGGGGGTGTGGGAAGGGGGGGAACTGCGAGGGCAGGTCTCCCCTCGCAGCTGTGGGTGGGTGCAAACCGTAGATGGCAAACAAAAATAGTCTTTGGGCTGGTCTTCGGGTGAGGAGAGAAGATGTCTTCACCTGGTGCAGCTGGAGCCACACAGGCACACACTCCCAACGATGTTCAATAGGGTGATTAAATATTCTTCAGCCAGGTAGCTCCAGCTATCCCATACTAGGCAATGCGGGAGGGGTGCTTCAATGGTGTGTGGGGCCTAGTTGTAAGCAAGGCCCCCACACACACTTCCACACACACACACACACCCCGCGATGTTCCGGCCCTCGAAAAATCTTCTTTCCTCCCCCCACCGATACAACAATATCTTTCGGGGAAATGCACCAACACCCACCTGTAGAATGGTAGAGTCTCCCTCCTTCCACACTGGATGTTGTTGTTGGTCTCTCTCTCCTTCCACACTGGATGTTGTTTTTGGTCTTTCCCCCTCTCTCCAACTCTTTGTAGAAATGGTAAAGTTGTTCAAGTTTTCTGCTTTCCTCCTCTCCCTTTGGGTGAATGTTGGTGGTGACGCCCCTTCCTTCCTTCTCTTCCTGGGCTGATTCATAGGCCCAGCCAGGAGCTACAACAGGAGCTGCTCTCCTCACTGCTCACTCAGCCAACTGAGCAGGACACGCCTCCAAAGCTCCACGATTGGTCCTTGTGCATGAAACTCTTTTTGGAGTTTATCTGCAAAACAAAAAACATTAAACCGTGCCACCCGACCTGGATGACACACCAGATATTTATAAGGCCCTCTTTTTTTTCTTTTTTTGGTTTTTTTTTGGGCACTAAATCACTTTTTTTTTCCAGTGCCCCCTATAAAAGGGGAGGGGGACAATAAAAGCACCAGCAGTTAAAACGAATTAAACTGTAAAACGTAAAATCAAATTAAAATTTGGTTGCCGGGCGTGATGATGCACTCCAGTCCCTCTGTTGCCCACCTATCGCGGAAGGCCGCGAGCATACCGGCGGACACCGCGTCCTCCATCTCCAAGGACACGCTGGACCGGATGTAAGAGCGGAAGAGAGGCAGGCAGTCAGGTTGAACGACCCCCTCGACCGCCCGCTGCCTGGACTGGCTGATGGCACCCTTGGCCGTGCCCAGGAACAGTCCTACGAGGAGGCCCTCGGACCTACCCGCTCCCCTTCGCACAGGGTGCCCAAAGATCAGGAGAGTGGGACTGAAGTGCAGCCAGAATTTCAGGAGCAGCCCCTTCAGATAATGGAACAGGGGCTGCAACCTTGTGCACTCAATTAAAACATGGAACACGGACTCCTCCAGACCACAGAAATAGCAGGCGGCCTGGGAGTCCGTGAACCGGCTTAAAAATTTATTGCACGGCACAGCTCCGTGCACCACCCTCGAGGCCAAGTCCCCGACAAATAGTGGGAGGACCCCTGCGTAGAGCGCCCTCCATCGGTGATCCTCGCCTCCTCCGGACGGCAAGATGGTATGCCATGGCGTGTCCGGACGGCTGGCGAGGATGGCAAAGTTGAGAGTGTGCAGGAGCAGCCCGTACAGGAAACCCCTCCGCGCGGAACTGAAAGGCACGGAGGGGATTTCCTCGAGGCGGCTCAAGTTGTGAGGCGCCGGCCCCCGATGGAGATTCCGGGGTTTTGCGCCGATGAGGAATCCCGTCCGGACGGGGGTCAGTTCGGACGGGATCTCCCCACGTGATTGAGCCTCCTCGATGCACCTAACGGAGGCGGGGCCCAGAGCTCTTTTCAGCGACTCGATGGCATCGGCCGCGTGGCGGACGTTGACAGAATTTAGGCGCCGCGCCAGCGTGTCTGGCACCATCCAGCCCGCTCCTCCGCCATCGAGCAGGTCACGGGCTGGTCATCTCACCAGCCACAGCCCTCTCGTCCGACCGCCACAACAAACCTCGGTCGTGGAGGTACGGATTCCCGAGCAGCGGCTCCTGCAGGACAGCCGCCAATCCAGCCGGTGGAGAGCTGCGCTTGGTGGAGACTTTATTCCAGAACTTGATGAGTTCCTTGTAAATGACAGGCAGCTCCCGGAGGGCGGTCCTGGCGCCCCCCACACTCACAAACAGAAGCTGCGTGTCGTAGTGGAGGCCATGCTGCTGGCGGAAGAAATACATCGCCAGAGCACACCACCGAGGAGGGGGCTCAACGTAAAGGTATCTCTGCAGTGTCTGAAGTCGGAAAGTCGCGAGCTGGGCGCTGACGCACACCAACGACTGACCGCCCTCCCCAAGCGGGAGACTCAAGACCGCGGCAGAGACCCAGTGCTTCCTGTTGTTCCAGAAGAAGTCCACCAGCTTCTTCTGTATCTTGGCGACAAACGCAGGGGGAGGGGTCAAAGTGACCAGCCGGTACCACAACATGGCGGCCACCAGCTGGTTTATGACTAGAGCTCGACCCCTGTAGGACCGCACTCGGAGCAGTCCTGTCCAGCGCCCTAGGCGAGCGGCGACCTTGGCCTCCAGCTCCTGCCAGTTCGCCGGCCAGGCTTCCTCTTCGGGGCTAAGGTAGACTCCCAGATAGAGGAGATGGGTCGTGCTCCGTCAAAAAGCCTGAGCTCCTCGGGCAGGGAGTCCACCCGCCACTGACCCACCAGGAATCCAGAACATTTCTCCCAGTTGATTCTGGCGGAGGATGCGGCCGAGTAAATCTCCTGGCACTCACGCACCCTCCGCAGGTCAGCGGGATCCTCAACTGCGAGGAGCACGTCATCGGCGTAAGCCGAGAGGACGACCTCCACGCCCGGCCCTTGCAGAGCCAGTCCCGTCAACCACGTCCGCAGGAGGCGCAGGAAAGGCTCCACGCAGACGGCATATAACTGGCCGGACATGGGGCATCCCTGGCGCACCCCTCTCCCAAAACGAAGGGGCGCCATCAAGGACCTGTTAACGTTAATCAGACACTCCGCAGCGGCGTACAAAAGTCGGATCCGCACGACGAAATGCGTCCCGAACCCAAAAGCGCGCAGAGTTCCGAGCAGATAGTCGTGATCCACCCTGTCGAACGCCTTCTCTTGGTCGAGGGATAGGAAGGCGACCGAAAGACCAGCCTCCTGGGAATGATGGATGAGGTCCCGGACCAGATGGATGTTGTCGTGGATTGTCCGGCCCGGGACCGTGTAGGACTGGTCGGGGTGGATCATGTGGTCCAGCACGGCACCAAGGCAAGCAGACATCGCCCTGGCGATGATTTTGTAGTCCGTGCTGAGGAGGGAGACCGGGCGCCAGTTCTTAAGAAGGCGGAGATCGCCCTTCTTAGGCAGCAGGACGATGTCTGCCCTGCGCCAAGAGAGGGGCATCTCCCCGGTCGCCAGACTTTCCCCCAGGACCCGCGAGTAGTCGCCCCCCGGAACGTCCCAGAACGCCCTGTGGAACTCCACGGTCATCCCGTCCAGCCCCGGGGATTTTCCCCTCGAGAGCCGGTCGAGGGCGTCGGTCAGCTCCGCCAGGCTTAGCGGAGCTTCCAGATTTTCGTTGCCCTCCGGGCTGACCTTCGGCAGGTCCTCCCACAAAACGCTACGCGCTTCCTCGCTGGACGGCGCCGGAGAGAACAGAGCCCCGTAATATTCACGGGCACTGTTGTTGACGCCCTCTGGATCCGAGAGAGAGCCGTCGTCGGCCAGCAGCGTCTACAGCTGCATACGGACACTCTGTCTTTTTTCCAGCAAGTAGAAGAAGGGGGAGCCACGGTCCAGATCCCGCAGGAACCGGATCCGTGACCTCACGAACACGCCTCGGGACCCGACGAACTGCAGGTCCTTCAGCGCGGCCTTCTTCGCTTCGTACACCGTCCGCAGTGCCGGGTCCCCAACGACTTGACCGAGACGGGACTCCAGGTCGAGCACCTCGTTTTCTAGGCGCCCGACGCTGGTCGCCCGCCTCTTGGTCGACCCTCTCGCGTACTCTTGACAGAAGACGCGGACGTGAGCCTTGCCCACATCCCACCATAGCCTCAAGGAGGGGATGCCCCCTGCTTCCATCTCCAGTCAGCCCAGAAACGACGGAACGAGTCCTGGAACCGCTCGTCCTCCAGCAGCCGGTTGTTAAAATGCCAGTACGTGGACCCCGTCCTCGCGCGGAGCGTGGCGAGCTACGCCCACACCAGGTGTTGGTCCGAACACGGCACTGGACGCATGGAGGCCGCCGGGACACAGGAAATGTACGCCCGAGACACGTAAAGGTGGTCGATTCTGGACCATCCCTCCCCAGCCCTCACCCATGTAAAGGTGCTGGAGTCGGGATGGAGATTTGGGCAGACGTCCACCAAGTCGAAGGACCCGAAAAGGTCCCTCAACTTCTCCATCGCCGTCAAGCACTGCGGGGCACCGGAGCGGTCCCTCGCCTCGAGGGTGCAGTTAAAATACCCCCCCCGAGGACAATGCAGTCACCGACGTCGACGGAACCAAGAAGAGCGGACACCTCTTCAAAGAAGCACGTTTGCTGCGGGCCGGGCTGAGGGGCGTACACGTTCACGAGATGGAGCGGCACGTCCCCCACACGAACCGTGATGTGCAGCAAGCGGCCTGGCACGGGCTCCTCGACCCCCAAAATCTCCGGCTGAAAATGCGGGGCCAGCATGATGGCCACCGCACAAGAAGTGGCAGTGAGGTGGCTCATGCGGACCTCTCCTTGCCTTTCCAGGAGCCACGTGGCTTCGTCTCCCGGAACGGTGTGGGTTTCTTGCAGGAAGCACGCCACATATTTCCCCTCCCGCTGTAGCGAAAAATTGTTAAATCTACGGTGTGCCTCTCTGCTGCCGTTGATGTTGAGGCTGGCTATGGTTATCTTCATGACAAAAGCATAGTGCAACCTCTACCTAACCTATTGTGGGGGAGGGGGGAGTGGAGTCATTTGTTGTCCTCCCCTCCTTCAGCAGTCCAGCGAGGAACTTTTTGTGCCGGCGCAGCTCAAGGCCTTGCGCCTTTGATAAGGGCCCGCCCGCAGCCATGGTTTTAGCAGTTGGCGCGGACGGACGCGACGAGCAGCCCCGGCTCGGACCATTTACCCTGGCCAGATGGGCTCGGTTGCTTCGACCCTGGCTCTGGGCCAAAATTTCCCGGAGTTCCTTTACAGGAATGAGGGGGGACTCAGCGGCGGGCACGAGGAGATCAACCACCTCACTGGTGATGGACTCAAGATCTTCTCCCTCGTCCCCCACCGAATCCACATCCCCCTCCGGGAGGTCACTGCCAGCAGCCGGCCCGTCGACCGCACAAGGTACGGCAAATGACCCGGCCGCTCCAACCGGCCCTGGCTCTGCCCCGATCCCACCCCCAGGATCGTTGGCAGAGGAGTCCCCACTGGGCTCTTTTAAAATTGGTGCTTGGTCAGGAAGCGACAGCGGAAGGGCTTCCTCCTCCGCCCCAGGAACCGGGGAACACGGAGAGACCTGGCCAAAGTAATTCTCCAGGTCCTCCAAGTACCCCTGCTCCAAAGTAGTGGACGAGGGTTGGTGGTCTTCCCACTCCCTGCCGCCACCCCCTTGCCCAGCGTGTGGATGTTATGTAAAATTATTAACATTTTCAGTTTCTGCCGAGTCGAGCAAATCCCGGGGGCAGTTGGATAAAGGCTGGGTGGGTTCAGGTTCGGACTTTTCGGCCCCGCCCGCCTCAGTCCCCGGGACGCTCGACCCGGCGGCTACGCATTCCTCCGCTGGCCCCACGCCCCCCACGACAGGCAGATCTTCCACGCCACCCCTGGGAGGCAGAGGCTGGGCAGCCTCGACTGCCTCACCCTCCCCGGGGACAGATTCCTCCTGCCTACGGCGCAGTTTTGGGGGCGCCGGTGGGGGACGCGGGACACGCGGCGGGCACCGACTCCTCCGCAGAGGGATGTTGTTCCCCCTCCGCCTCATTGGAGCGGCGCCTCCTTTTGTTCCTGGGGGGGCGCGGAGGCAGGGAGACCTCCATGTCTGCCGAGGCCTCCCGCTCTACTCCCCCCTTTTTCTTATGTTGCCCGCGCCCGAGCCCCTCTGCGGTATTTTTCAAGAGCTCGGGCACGGGCTCAGGGCACCCCGCGCTCGCCGGTGACGGGGTTGGGCTGAGCGCGGTAAACAAATTGTCTGGCGCACCGAGGGGACCCGCCTCGAGATGTTTCGCCGCCTTCCGCGCCTTCCTTCCGATCGGACGCTCGCCCTCCCCCCCGCCGGATGCCGTGAAAACAAAGGCCCCCGACGATGCCCACGCACCTACGGCTCCCGGCACGCAGACGCAACAACAGGGAGGGGTGGTGGCGGCGCCAGCCTTGGCCGCCTTCGGTGGTTTGGCGGCCTTGGAGGCTGGGCATTTCTTACGAACATGCCCCACCTCCCTACATGCATGGCACCGCACGCCGTCCGACGTGCCGAAGATGTGGTAGGCAGTCCCCTCGTGCACCACAGTAAAATTGCCCTCTGTCATCTCCTCCCGCGCCAGCCGGATAAAAAGCTGGCGGCGGAAGGAGAACACATGGCGCAGGCTGTTCTCCCTGAGGCCGAGCGGTATGGGGTTGAGCCCTGACCTTACCTCCCCCAATTGTTGCAGGTGAGGGAGGAGGGGTCCAGCGGGAACAAAGGGCGGAACGTTTGAAATGATGACCCTCTGCGCGGTGGCCTCGAAAGGGTTCACCGGCAGGAACGTCTCGCCCATAGTGAGCCACTTTTCGAGGGCCAGGGACACCGCCTGCTCCGACCCCAGGAAGAATACAGCCTTCCCAGACATCCTAGAGTCCGCGACAATGGCCGAGGGGCCGACTACCCCAGCCATCGCCCGCACGCACTCCTCGATGCTTATTGTGGGGTGAGTGTTGCTCTTGACCCCGTGTTTTTTTGTTATAATCTAAATAGTGGCAGGGCAGCAGGAAGCGCAGGAGGCGCCGTGAATGTGGATGCCGCCTGCGCGTACGTCTTAGCTGGCCCTGCCACCGGCGTGGATGGGGTCGCCATCACGGGGTCCCTTTAAGGGCTACACCCACACCAAAGTCAGAGGCCTTAATCGTCTTTAATTGGCCTCGTTGGTGTTTTGAGCAGAGGGAGCTCTTAATGGGGCACACCTCTCCCTTAGTTAACGAATGGGGAGGGGCCTTGCTCCCTCTGCTCAGTAGTCTTAATTAACTTTAATTTAAGGAGGAAAGGGGCTCTCAGAGATAGAGGGGAGAGACAGATGGAGTGACAGAGTGAGAGAAAGGGGGGTGGGAAAGAGCGAAGCTGCGAGGGCAGGTCTCCCCTCACAGCGATGGGTGCGCGTTTTTCTGGGGTGCACTCCCCAGATGATGGAAAAAAAACAAGATACAGTCCTTGTAGATGGTCTTCGGGTTGGGGGAGAAGATGTCTTCAACTGGGGCAGCTGGAGCCACCAAGGCACACACTCCCAACGATGTTAAATAGGGTGATTAGTAATACTTCAGCCAGGTCGCTCCAGCTATCCCAGGCTAGTCAATGGGGGAGGGGTGCTTTAGTGGTGTGTGGGGCCTACCTGTAAGCAAGACCTCCACACACACTTCCACACACACACACACCCCGCGATGTTCCGGCCCTCGAGATGGTCTTCTCTCCTCCCCCCACCGATACAACAAAGTCTTTCAGGGAAGGCACCAAAACAAACCCATTTGTCGAAGATTGTAGAAATGGCTCTTAGTCCTTCCACACTGGCTGGTGTTTTCTCAGGATGTTCTTTTCCCCCTCTCTCCAACTCTCTGTAGTAGTAATAAGTGATACATTTTCTGCTCTCCTCCTCTCCCTCTGGACGTTGAATTGTAGTAAGCCAGCCCCCTCCTCCTCTTCCTGGGCTGGTGTCAGGGTTCACTCGAGGCCTTCCAGACAGGAGCAAAGCAGCAAGCTCCTTCTTTCACCACAGCACAGCTCCAACTGAATAGGCCACGCCTCCAAAGCTCCACCATTGGTCCACAGAACTCTTTTGGGAGGAAACAAAAACATTAAATCGTGGCCCCCCGATCTGGGGGCCGCACCAAACATTTACAAGGCTCTTTTTTTTGTTTTTTATTGTATTTTCTTTTGTGCACTAAAATCATATATGTTCTCCAAGTGCCTACGATAAAAGGGGAGGGGGACACTAAAAACATCGGCAATTAAAAGAAATTAAACTTTAAAACATAAAATCAAATTAAAATTTGGTAGCCGGCGTGACGATGCACTCCAGTCCCTCCGGTGCCCACCTCTCGCGGAAGGCCGCGAGCGTACCAGTGGACACCACGTGCTCCATCTCCAATGATACCCTGGGGCGGATGTACGCACGGAAGAGAGGCAGACAGTCAGGTTGAACTTCCCCCTCGACCGCCCACTGCCTGGACCGGCTGATGGCACCTTTGGCCGTGCCCAGGAACATTCCTACGAGGAGGCCCTCGGACCTACCCGCTCCCCTCCGCACAGGGTGCCCAAAGATCAGGAGTGTGGGACTGAAGTGCAGACAGAATTTCAGGAGCAGCCCCTTTAAATAATAAAACACGGGCTGCAACCTTGTGCATTCGATAAAAACATGGAACACGGACTCTTCCAGACCGCAGAAATTGCAGGCAGCCTGCGAGTCCATGCACCGGCTTAAAAATTTATTGCACAGCAGTGCTCCGTGCACCAACCCTCTAGGCCAAGTCCCCAATAAATACTGGGAGGACTCCCGCGTCGAGTGCCCTCCATCGGGGACCCCCACCTCCTCCGGAAGGCAAGATGGTACGCTATGGCGTGTCCGGACGGCAGGCGAGGATAGCAAAATTGAGGGTGCGCAGGAGCAGCCCGTACAGAAAAACCCTCTGCGCGGAACTGAAAGGCACAGAGGGGATTTCCTCGAGGCGGCTCAAGTTTTGATGCGCTGGCTCCCGAGGGAGGTTCCGGGGTTTGGCGCCGATGAGGAATTCTGTCCGGACGGGAGTCAGTTCGGACGGGATCAACCACGTGCTTGAGCCTCCTCGATGCACCTAACGGAGTCGGCGACCAGAGCTCTTTATAGCGACTCGATGGCATCGGCCACGTGGCGGCCGTTGGCAGAATTTAGGTGCCGCGCCAGCGTGTCTGGCTCCATGCAGCCCGCTCCTCCGCCATCGAGCAGGTCCCTGACCCTGCTCACCTCACCAGCCACAGCCCTCTCGTCCGACCGCCACAAAAAACCTCGGTCGTGGAGGTAAGGATTCCCGAGCAGCGGCTCCTGCAGGACGGCCGCCATTCCAGCTGGTGGAGAGCTGCGCTTGGTGGAGACTTTGTTCCAGACCCTGATGAGCTCCTTGTAAAATAGAGGCAGCTTCCGGATAGCGGCCCTGACGCCCCCCACACTCATAAACAGGAGCTGCATGTCGTAATTGAGGTCGCGCTGCTGGCGGAAGAAATACATCGCCAGAGCACGCCACCTAGGAGGGGGCTCGACATAAAGCTATCTCTGCATGTCTGAAGATGGAAAGTCGCAAGCTGGGTGCTGACGCACACCAACGACTGACCGCCCTCCCCAAGCGGGAGTCTCAAGACCGCAGCAGAGACCCAGTGCTTCCTGTTGTTCCAGAAGAAGTCCAGCAGTCTCTTCTGTACCTTGGCGACAAACGCAGGGGGAGGGGTCAAAGTGACCAGCCGGTACCACAACATGGCGGCCACCAGCTGGTTTATGACTAGCGCTCGACGCCTATAGGACAGCACTCGGAGCAGTCCTGTCCAGCGCCCTAGGCGAGCGGCGACCTTGGCCTTCAGCTCTTGCCAGTTCGCCGGCCAGGCTTCCTCGTCGGGGCTAAGTTAGACTCCCAGATAGAGGAGATGGGTCGTGCTCAAGGCAAAAGGCCTGAGCTCCTCCGGCAGGGAGTCCACCTGCCACTGACCCACCAGGAGTCCGGAACATTTCTCCCAGTTGATTCTGGCGGAGGATGCGGCCGAGTAAATCTCCTGGCACTCACGCATTCTCCGCAGGTCAGTGGGATCCTCTACCGCGAGGAGCACGTCATCGGCGTAAGCCGAGAGGACGACCTCCACGCCCGGCCCTTGCAGAGCCAGTCCCGTCAACCTCGTCCGCAAGATGCGCAGGAAAAGCTCCACGCAAACGGTGTATAACTGGCCGGACATGGGGCATCCCTGGCACACCCCTCTCCCAAAGCGAAGGGGCGCCATCAAGGACCTGTTAACGTTAATCAGACACTCCGCGGCGGTGTACAAAATTCAGATCCGGGCGACGAAATGCGTCCCGAACCCAAAAGCGCGCAGAGTTCCGAGCAGATAGTCGTGATCCACCCTGTCGAACGCCTTCTCTTGGTCGAGGGATCGGAAGGCGACCGACAGACCAGCCTCCTGGGAATAATGGAAGAGGTCCCGGACCAGATGGATGTTATCGTGGATAGTCCGGCCCGGGACCGTGTAGGACTGGTCGGGGTGGATCATGTGGTCCAGCACTGCACCAAGGCAAGCAGACATCGCCCTGGCGAAGATTTTGTAGTCCGTGCTGAGGAGGGAGACCGGGCGCCAGTTCTTAAGGAGGCGGAGATCGCCCTTCTTAGGCAGCAGGACGATGATTGCCCTGCGCCAAGAGAGGGGCATCTCCCCGGTCACCAGACTTTCCCCCAGGACCCTCGAGTAGTCGCCCCCCAGGACGTCCCAGAACGCCCTGTGGAACTCCATGGTCAGCCCGTCCAACCCCGGGGCTTTTCCCCTCGAGAGTCGGTCGAGGGCGCCGGTCAGCTCCGCCAGGCTTAGCGGAGCTTCCAGATTTTCGGCGCTCTCCGGGCTGACCTTCGGCAGGTCCTCCCACAAAACTCTACGCGCTTCCTCGCTGGATGGCTCTGGAGAGAACAGAGCCCCGTAATATTCACGGGCCGTGTTGCTGACGCCCTCCGGATCTGAGACGAGAGAGCCGTCGTTGGCCAGCAGCGTCAAGAGCTGCTTACGGACACTCTGCCTTGCCCACGTCCCACCATAGCCTCAAGGAGGGGAAGCTCCCCTGCTTCCTTGTCCAGTCGGCCCAGAATCGACGGAACGAGTCCTGGAACCGCTCGTCCTCCAGCAGCCGGTTGTTAAAGTGCCAGTACGCGGACCCCATCCTCGTGCGGAGAGAAGCGAGGTCCGCCCACACCAGGTGGTGGTCCGAACACGGCACCGGCCGCATGGAGGCCGCCGGGACGCATGAAACGTACGGCCGAAACACGTAAAGGCGGTCGACTCTGGACCATCCTACTCCAGGCCTCACCCAAGTAAAGGCGCTGGAGTCGGGACGGAGATTTTGCCAGACGTCCACCAAGTCGAAGGACCCGACCAGGTCCCTCAACTTCTCCATCGCCGTCATGCTCTGCGGGGCACCGGAGCGGTCCCACGCCACGAGGGTGCAGTTAAAATCCCCCCCGAGGACAATGCAGTCACCGACCTCGACGGAGCCAAGAAGAGCGGACACCTCTTCAAAGAAGCGCGTTTGCTGCGGGCCGGGATGAGGGACGTACACGTTCACGAGATGGAGCAGCACGTCCCCCAAGGCGAACCGTTATGTGCAGCAAGCTGCCTGGCACGGGCTCCTCGACCCCCAAGATCTCCGGCTGAAAATGCGGTGCCAGCAAGATGGCCACCCCACTAGAAGTGGTGGTGAGGTGGCTCATGCTGACCTCTCCTTGCCATTCCAGGAGCCACGTGGTTTCGTCTCCTGGAACGGTGTGGGTTTCTTGCAGGAAGCACGCCACATATTTCCCCTCCCGCAGGAGCGAAAAATTGTTAAATCTACGGCGTGCCTCTCTGCCGCCGTTGATGTTGAGGCTGGCTATGGTTATCTTCATGACAAAAGCATAGTGCAACCTCTACCTAACCTATTGTGGGAGGGGGGGGGGAAGTGGAGTCGTTTGTTGACCTCCACTCCTTCAGCAGCCCAGCGAGGAACTTTTTGAGCCAGCGCAGCTCAAGGCCTTGCGCCTTTGATAAGGGCCCGCCCGCGGCCATGGTTTTAGTGGCGGCGCGGACGGAACCGATGAGCAACACCGGCTCAGACCATCTTTCCCGGGCCAAATGGGTTCAGTTGCAGCGACCCTGGCTCTCGACCAAAATGTTCCCGGAGTTCCTCTACGGGAATGACGGGGGAATCAGCGGCGGGCACGAGGCGATGGACTCGAGATCTTCACCCGCATCCTCCACCGAGTCCGCGTCCTCCTCCGGGAGGTCGCCGTCAGCAGCCGGCCCGTCGACCGCACGAGGTATGGCAAACGGCCCGGCCGCTCCATCTGGCACTGGCTCTGCCCCAATCCCACCCCCAGGATCATCGGCAGAGGAGTCCCCACTGGGCTCTTTTAAAATTGGTGCTGGGACGGGAAGCGACAGCGGAAGGGGTTCCTCCTCCGCCCCAGGAACCGGGGAACACGGAGAGACCTGGTCAAAGTAATGTTCCAGGTCCACCAAGTCCCTCAGCTCCAAAGTAGGGGGCGAGGGTTGTTGTTCTTCCCCCTCCCCGCTGCCACCCCGTGGCCCAGCGTGTACAGAATCTTTAAAATTATTCATAATTTCGGTTTCTGCCAGGTCGAGCGACTCTCGGGGAAAGTTGGTTCACAGCTGGGCGGGCTCAGGTTCGGCCTTTTCGGCCCCGCCGCCTCAGTCCCCGGGACGCTCGGCCCGGCAGCAAAGCATTCCTCCGCTGGCCCCACGCCCCCCACCACAGGCAGATCTTCCACGCCATCCCCGGGAGGCAGCGGCTGGGCAGCCTCGACTGCCCCTCCCTCCCCGGGGATAGATTCCTCCCGTCTACGGCGCAGTTTGGGGGCGCAGGTGGGGGACAAGGGACACGCGGCGGGCACCGACTCCTCCACGGAGGGATGTTGTTCCCCCTCCGCCTCATTGTAGCGGCGCCTCCTTTTTTTCCTGGGGGGGTGCGGAGGCAGGGACACCTCAATGTCTGCCGAGGCCTCCCGCTCCACCCCCTCCTTATTTCCTGCCCACGCCCGAGACTCTCTGTGCTACTGGTCAAGGGCTCGGGCACGGGCTCAGGGCACCCCGTGCTCGCCGGTGACGGGGTTGGGCCGAGCGCGGTAAACAGATTGTCTGGCGCACCGAGGGGACCCGCCTCTAGATGTCTCGTCTTCTTCCGCGCTTTCCTTCCGGTCGGACGCTCTTCCTCCCCCCCGCCGGAGGCCGTGAAAACAATGGCCTCCGACGATTCCCGCGCACCTGCGGCTCCCGGCACGTGGACGCTACTAGGGGGAGGAGTGGCGGCGGCACCAGCCTTTGCCGCCTTCAGTGGTTTGGCGGCTTTGGAGGCGGGGCAGTTCTTGCGAACGTGCCCCACCTCCCTACAGGCATGGCACCGCACGCCGTCCGACGTCCAGAAGTCGCGGTAGGCAGTCCCCTCGTGCACCACATTAAAATTTCCCTCCGTCGTCTCCTCCCGCGCCAGCCGGACAAAGAGCTGGCGGCGGAAGGAGAACACATGGCGCAGGCTGTTCTCCCTGAGGCCGAGCGGCATGGGGTTGATCCCCGACCTTACCTCCCCCAGTTGGTATAGGTGAGGGAGGAGGAGCTCAGCGGCAACAAAGGGCGGGACGTTCGATAGAATGACACTGTGCGCGGTGGCCTCGAGAGGATCCACCGGAAGGAACGCCCCGCCCATCGTGAGCCCCTTTTTCAATGGCCAGGGACACCGCTCGCTTCGACCCCAGGAAGAACACGGCCTTCCCAGACACCTTGGAGGCTGTGACAATGGCCGAGGGGCCGACTACACCAGCCATCGCCCGCACGCACTCCTCAATTCTCATTGTGGGGTGAGTGTAGCTCTTGACCCCGTGTTCTTGGTAATTAGTCTGAATGTGGGCAGGGCAGCAGGAGGCGCAGGAGGCGCCGTGGATGTTGACGCCGCCTGCGCATATGTCTTAGCTGGCCCTGCCACCGGCGTGGATGGGGACGCCATCACGGGGTCCCTTTAAGGACTACACCCACCCCAAAGTCACAGGCCTTAATGGTCTTAAATTGGCCTCGTTTGAATGTATGAGCAGAGGAGCTCTGAAAGAGGCACACCTCTCCCCTAGTTGGCAATTAGGGAGGGGCCTTGCTCCCTCTGCTCAGTTGTCTTGATTGTGTTTTTTTTTAAGAAATTAGGAAGAATGGGCTCTCAGAGAGAGAGGGGAGAGACAGAGAGAGAGAGATAGAAGGAGGGGTTGAGAAGGAGGGAAGCTGCGAGGGCAGGTCTCCCCTCACAGCGGTAGGTGGGTGTTTTTTGGGGTGCACTCCCCAGATGGCAAAAAACAGTCTTTGTAGAGTGGTCTTCGGGTGGGTGGAGAAGATGTCTTCACCTGGGGTAGCTGGAGCCACCCAGACACACACTCTCAACGATGTTTAATAGGGTGAATAAAGATGCTTCAGCCAGGTAGCTCCAGCTATCCCAGACTAGGCAATGGGGGAGGGGTGCTTCAGTGGTGTGTGGGGCCCAGCTGTAAGCAAGACCCCCACACACACTTCCACACACACACACACCCCACGATGTTCCGGCCCTCAAGTTGTCTTCTTTCCTCCCCCCACCGATACAACAAAGTCTTTTGGGGAATGCACCAAAACACACCCACCAGTCAAAGATGTGGAAATGACTCTCCCTCCTTCCACACTGGATGGTGTTTCCTCAGGTTGTTATTTTCCCCCTCTCTCCAACTCTCTGTAGTTGTAGTAAAATTTTTCAGCTCTCCTGCTCTCCCTCCGGATGTTGTATTGTAGCAAGCCAGCCCTTTCCTCCTCTTCCTGGGCTGGTCTCAGGGCTCACTCCAGGCCTTCCAGACAGGCCTTCCTTCTCTCACTGCTCCAGGCTCCAAGTGCACAGGCCACGCCTCCAAAGCTCCACCATTGATCCTTGTGCATGAAACTCTTTTCGGACTAAATTTTGAAACAACTGCCTCCCCGTCGGGGAATTGAACCCCGGTCTCCCGCGTGACAGGCGGGGATACTCACCACTATATAATCGAGGAACTGACCGGTCCCAAAAAGTTAGTTTGCAGGTGCAGCAGGTAATCAGGAAGGCAAATGGAATGTTGGCCTTCATTGCGAGAGGGATGGAGTACAAAAGCAGGGAGGTCGTGCTGCAACTGTACAGGGTATTGGTGAGGCCGCACCTGGAGTACTGCGTGCAGTTTTGGTCATCTTACTTAAGGAAGGATATATTGGCTTTGGAGGGGGTACAGAGTCGATTCACGAGGCTGATTCCCGAGATGAGGGGGTTACCTTATGATGATAGATTGAGTAGACTGGTTCTTTACTCGTTGGAGTTCAGAAGGATGAGGGGTGATCTTATAGAAACATTTAAAATAATAAAGTAATAGACAAGATAGAGGCAGAGAGGTTGTTTCCACTGGTCGGGGAGACTAGAACTAGAGGGCACAGCTTCAAAATACGGGGGAGCCAATTTAAAACCGAGTTGAGAAGGAATTTCTTCTCCAAGACATTGGTGAATCTGTGGAATTCTCTGCCCAAGGAAGCAGTTGAGGCTAGCTCATTGAATGTATTCAAATCACAGATATATAGATTTTTAACCAATAAGGGAATTAAGGGTTATGGGGAGCGGGCGGGTAAGTGGAGCTGAGTCCACGGCCAGATCAGCCGTGATCTTTTTGAATGGAAGATCAGGCTCGCAGGGCTAGATGGCCTACTCCTGTTCCTAATTCAAATGTTATGAAACAGCCTTCCAGTCACAAATACACCCATGTACCATTACCTTTTGCTTCCAGCCTGAGCCAATTTTGGATCCAACTTGCCACTTAGCCCTGGATCCCATGGGCTTTTACTTTTGTGACCATTCTGCCATGTGGGACTTTATCCAAAGCATTGCTAAAATCCATATACACTACATCATACACACTACCCTCATCGACCCTCACGGTTACCTCCTCTCAAAATTCAATCAATTTAGTCAGACATGAGCTTCACTTATCTAATCCATGCTGACTGTCCTTAATTAATCCATGTCTTTCCAAATGAAGATTTATCCTGTCCCTCAGGATTTGTTTCCAATAATTTTCCCACCACTGAGGTTCCGGGGTGATGTCAGGAAGCCTTCCTCACACAAATGGTGAGAATCTGTTTCTCTTGGCTCGAGAGTCGAGAACGAAGGGTTATTGTCTCAGGATACGGGCTCGGCCATTTAGGACTGAGCTGATGAGAAATTTCTGCACTCAGAGGGTCGTGAATCTTTAGAATTCTCTCCCCCAGAGGACAGTGAATGCTGAGTCATTGAGTATATTCAGAGCTGAGATAGAAAGCTGTTTGGACACTAAAGGAATCGAGGGATACGGGGATAGTGCGGGAAAGTGGAGCTGAAGTACAAGATCATCCTGAATCTTATTGAATGGTGCAGCAGGCTCAAGGGGCCGTATGGCCTACTCCTGCTCCTGCTTCTTATGTTCTTAAAGGTTGTGGAAATCTGGAACTCTGTTCCCCATAAAACTCAGGCTGGGGCCCAATTGAAAATTCCAAAACTGTGCTTGATAGATTCTTCTTGGGCAAGGGTATTAAGAGTAATGCAACCAAGGCAGGTAGACGGAGTTAAGATACTGATCAGTCACGATCTAATTGAATGGTGGAACTATGACTCAGTCACACTGGGTGGTGCCTGTGAGAGATTCGCTAAACCCTCAACAACAGTTCTTGACTTCGGGATTTATAAGAACAAAATACACTCGGCACAGGGTTTTGGCTCAACCTTAAACTTGTATGTTTATTGAACTTGCGTTATTCCCCAGCACACAACCTCCCTGAGATTCTGACCGGAATAACACCGAACCCATAATACAAACCCCCTCCACAAGGTTACCTGAAACCTAACAGGAAATATCACAGTTTAACACCCTTCCGCGATTCGACTGCGATTATAAAACGACTCGGACAAATTCCCCGACGGTTTGACTGAAACTTATAATCACCCACACAGCTGGTGGTTGTGGTGTGGATTGTAGGCCGGGACCAGGTGACCACCCTGCATCCTCCTTCACTGCACTGTCCTCGCTCCGAAGTGGTCCTCTTTTTATGGGGCTTCATAATCACAGCATCAAACATATTTCCTGCTGTTCCCCTGTCGACTCTTCCGATGGTTAATAACCTCTTGATCATCAGTGTATTCCACTCCCTGGCCCAGACAGGGGCACGATCAGCTCTCCTGCTGTGTAGTACAATGCAAACCTTCCTTGGAAACAGGTCTGGCTCCACAGTTGAGGAATGTATGAATGTCCCTCTTCCTTCTTGACAGGGACCAGGGACCATTGAAGGTGTGCATGGCCGGCGTCTGGTGCTATTGTCTGTGTTGATTAGATCGATGGCAGGTGTCCTGTATCATTGTCTCTGAGGATGTCCTTCCAGTCTCTCAATGAATCATCATTTCGCTGCAATGTATGAATGAACCCCTTACTGTATAGCCCACCCTTTGGGTGTTTGTACTTAGGTTTGTTTTTTATTAACCCGTCCCACCGCCCGTGGGTTTTATATTCCATTCGACAATCCATTTTACAGTTGGGGTGAGGGTGGGTGGGGAACAGATCCGACAAGCCTTTATCCACTGAGCCATTGGGAGGAGGGTCCAGTGGCCCTACTGGAAAATGCACGTGTGAGGCCTCAGGTGAGAACAGTGGAATAGCCAGTCGACACTCACTGTCGAGGTTTACACATGGAGTTTGGGCACATGGGTCACGTATTGGAGAGAAACTGGTGAGTGTAGAACTGAACCCAGCCAGAGTCAGCACCTTCAGGGGAGGGGAACCAGTGAGTGTAGAACTGAACCCAGCCAGAGTCAGTACCTTCAGGGGAGGAGAGGGAAGGGAACCAGTGAGTGTAGAACTGAACCCAGCCAGAGTGAGCACCTTCAGGGGAGGAGAAGGAGGGGAACCAGTGAGTGTGGAGCTAAACCCAGCATAGGATATTAAGGGAATCAAGGGATATGGGGATAATGCTGGAAAGTAGAGTTGTGGTAGAAAATCAGCCGTGATCTTATTGAATGGCGGAGCAGGCTCGAGGGGCCGTATGACCGACTCCTGCTCCTACTTGTTATGTGTGTTCTTGTGTTCATTCACGACTGGATGTGGGAGGACTGCAGAGCTTTGATCTGATTCATTGATTGTGGGATTGCTTAGCCCTGTTTATACCATGCTGCTCTCGCTGCTTAGTATACATGTAGTCCTGTGTTGCAGCTTCCCCAGGCTGGCACCTCATTTCTCAGTACGCCTAGTGCTGCTCCTGGCATGCTCTTCTGCACTTCTAATTGAACCAGGCTTGATGGTAATGTTTGAGTGAGGGATATGCCAGACCATGAGGTTACAGATTGTGGTGGAATACAATGCTGCTGCTGCTGATGGCCCACAGCACCCTGAGGATGCCCAGTTTTCAGCTGCTAGATCTGTTCTGCATCTATCCCGTTTAGCACGGTGATGGTGCCACACAACACATTTGAGAGTGTGTTCGGTGTGACTTTGTCTCCACAATGACTGTGTGCGGTGGTCACTGCTACCAATGCTGTCATAGACAGAGGCAGCTCCATGCGGGACAGGCTGGATGTACCCGATGGTCTTTACCTGTCCGTCATTGTTCGTATCTGTGACAGGTAGATTGGTGAGGATCAGGTCAAGTAGGTTTTTTCCTCGTGTTGGTTCTCTCACCATCTGCTGCAGGCCCAGTCTGGCAGATATGTCCTTCAGGACTCGACCAGCTCAGTCAGTAGTGGTACTACCGAGTCACTCTTGGTGATGGACATTGAAGTTCGCCACCCAGAGTACATTCTGTGCCCTTGCTCCCCTCAGTGCTTCTTCCAAGCTTAAACCAGTGTGAGTAATAGAATAGATTAGATTATAATGTGAGATGTTTATACCTATAATTGTGAAACTATAAGAACTAACAGCAGGCAGGGTAGTTTAGGCATAATGAGAAAATTACTGAAGAAAAGTAAGTGCTGGGAACCAGGGAAAGTGTCCTTGTAAATCACAGATTAGAGAAGTTCCAGCTGTCTTTTCCTCACTTCCTGCCCAAATCCAGCAGAGAAGACAAAGAAGAGTCCGGTGCCAGAGGTGGATCAGTGCCGGGTATAAAAGTGAGGGGAGACTGATGTAAGGGGGCTGTGGGGACTGGAGACACCGGAGATCAAGCTCAGGGCACCCGAGGTTCCATCCAGCGGGCTGACCTGGTGTCAGTTACTGTGGACACGCGGGACTTGCATCTTTACTCTGATTGGTGGATCAGTATAAGATACGGTGGATGACGGAGAAACTGCTCATCTTATAGAAACATAGAAAATAGGTGCAGGAGCAGAGCATTCAGCCCTTCTAGCCTGCACCGCCATTCAATGAGTTCATGGCTGAACATGAAACTTCAGTACCCTCTTCCTGCTTTCTCGCCATACCCCTTGATCCCCCGAGTAGTAAGGACTTCATCTAACTCCATTTTGAATATATTTAGTGAATTGGCCTCAACTACTTTCTGTGGTAGAGAATTCCACAGGTTCACCACTCTCTGGGTGAAGAGGTTTCTCCTCATCTCGGTCCGAAATGGCTTACCCCTTTTCCTTAGACTGTGACCCCTGGTTCTGGACTTCCCCAACATTGGGAACATTCTTCCTCCATCTAACCTGTCTAAACCCGTCAGAATTTTGAACGTTTCTATGAGGTCCCCTCTCATTCTTCTGAACTCCAGTGAATACGAGCCCAGTTGATCCAGTCTTTCTTGATAGGTCAGTCCCACCATCCCGGGAATCAGTCTGGTGAAACTTCGCTGCACTCCCTCAATAGCAAGAATGTCTTTCCTCAAGTTAGGAGACCAAAACTGTACACAATACTCCAGGTGTGGCGTCACCAAGGCCCTGTACAACTGTAGCAACACGTCCCTGCCCCTGTACTCAAATTCCCTCGCTATGAAGGCCAACATGCCATTTGCTTTCTTAACCGCCTGCTGTACCTGCATGCCAACCTTCAATGACTGATGTACCATGACACCCTGGTCTCGTTGCACCTCCCCTTTTCCTAATCTGTCACCATTCAGATAATAGTCTGTCTCTCTGTTTTTACCACCAAAGTGGATAACCTCACATTTATCCACATTATACTTCATCTGCCATGCATTTGCCCACTCACCTAACCTATCCAAGTCACTCTGCAGCCTCATAACATCCTCCTCGCAGCTCACACTGCCACCTAACTTAGTGTCATCCGCAATTTTGGAGATACTACATTTAATCACCTCGTCTAAATCATTAATGTACAGTGTAAACAGCTGGGGCCCCAGCAGAGAACCTTGCGGTACCCCACTCGTCACTGCCTGCCATTCTGAAAAGCACCCATTTACTGCTACTCTTTGCTTCCTGTCTGACAACCAGTTCTCAATCCACGTCAGCACACTACCCCGAATCCCATGTGCTTTAACTTTGCACATTAATCTCTTGTGTGGGACCTTCTCGAAAGCCTTCTGAAAGTCCAAATATACCACATCAACTGGTTCTCCTTTGTCCACTTTACTGGAAACATCCTCAAAAAATTCCAGAAGATTTGTCAAGCATGATTTCCCTTTCACTAATCCATGCTGACTTGGACCTATCATGTCACCATTTTCCAAATGCGCTACTATGACTTGCTTAATAATTGATTCCATCATTTTACCCACTACTGAGGTCAGGCTGACCGGTCTATAATTCGCTGTTTTCTCTCTCCCTCCTTTTTTAAATATTGGGGTGACAATAGGAACTGATCCAGAGTCAATGGAATGTTGGAAATTGACTGTCAATGCATCCGCTATTAACAAGGCCACCTCCTTAAGTACTCTGGGATGCAGTCCATCAGGCCCTGGGGATTATCGGCCTTCAATCCCATCAATTTCCCCAACACAATTTCCCGACTAATAAAGATTTCCCTCAATTCCTCCTGCTTACTGGACCCTCTGACCCCTTTTATATCCGGAAGGTTGTTTGTCTCCTCCTTAGTGAATACCGAACCAAAGTACTTGTTCAATTGGTCTGCCATTTCTTTGTTCCCCGTTATGACTTCCCCTGATTCTGACTGCAGGAAACCTACGTTTGTCTTTACTAACCTTTTTCTCTTTACATACCTATAGAAACTTTTGCAATCCGCCTTAATGTTCCTTGCAAGCTTCTTCTCCCACTCCATTTTCCCTGCCCTAATCAAACCCTTTGTTCTCCTCTGCTGCGTTCTAAATTTCTCCCAGTCCCCGGGTTCGCTGCTATTTCTGGCCAATTTGTATGCCACTTCCTTGGCTTTAATACTATCCCTGATTTCCCTAGATAGCCACGGTTGAGCCACCTTCCCTTTTTTTATTTTTACGCCAGACAGGAATGTTCATCCATGCGGTCTCTAAATGTCTGCCATTGCCCATCCACAGTCAACCCCTTAAGTATCATTCGCCAATCTATCCTAGCCAATTCACGCCTCATACCTTCAAAGTTACCCTGCTTTAAGTTCTGGACCATGGTCTCTGAATTAACTGTTTCATTCTCCATCCTAATGCAGAATTCCACCATATTATGTTCACTCTTTCCGAAGGGGCCTCGCACAACGAGATTGCTAATTAATCCTCTCTCATTACACAACACCCAGTCTAAGCGGGCCTCCCTCCTAGTTGGTTCCTCGACATATTGGTCTAGAAAACCATCCCTTATGCACTCCAGGAAATCCTCCTCCACCGTATTGCTTCCAGTTTGGCAAGCCCAATCTATGTGCATATTAAAGTCACCCATTATAACTGCTGCACCTTTATTGCATACACCATTAATTTCCTGTTTTCTGCCCTCCCCAACATCACTACTACTGTTTGGAGGTCTGTACACAACTCCCACTAACGTTTTTTGCCCTTTGGTGTTCTGCAGCTCTACCCATATAGATTCCACATCATCCAAGCTAATGTCTTTCCTAACTATTGCATTAATCTCCTCTTTAACCAGCAAT